>NC_041387.1:34265028-34433648 GCF_002162155.2 Triticum dicoccoides | reverse complement strand
CACCATCCCGGTACACCGCCGGAGGCATTCATATAGAGTCATATCTTGTTCTAGTTTCGAGTTGTAATTCATGTGTTGTAATCAATAAAAGTGTGATGATGATCATTATTAGAGCATTGCCCAAAAATAGAAAAAAAAGGAAAGGCCAAAAGAAAAAAAAGAAAGGCCAAAAGAAAAAAAAGAAAAAAGGAAAAAAAAGAAAAGAAAAAAAAAGAAAAAAAGAAAAAAAGAAGAAAATAAATAAATAAAAGGGCAATGCTACTATCTCCTTTTCCACACTTGTGCTTCAAAGTAGCACCTTGTTCTTTATTGAGTCTCATATATTGTGCTTCAAAGTAGCACCATGTTTTCATGTAGAGAGTCTCATGTGTTGCCACTTTCATATACTAGTAGGAATTCTTCATTATGGAACTGGGCTTGTATATTCCTACGATGGGCTTCCTCAAATGCCCTAGGTCTTCGTGAGCAAGCAAGTTGGATGCACACCCACTAGTTTTCTTTTGTTGAGCTTTCATTCATTTATAGCTCTAGTGCATCCGTTGCATGGCAATCCCTACTCCTCATGTTGACATCAATTGATGGGCATTCCCATAGCCCGTTGATTATCCTCGTCAATGTGAGACTTTCTCTTTTTTGTCTTCTCCACACAATCCCCAATCATTATTCTATTCCACCCATAGTGCTATATCCATGGCTCATGCTCATGTATTGCGTGAAGGTTGAAAAAGTTTGAGGTTATTTAAGTACGAAATAATTGCTTGGCTTGTCATCGGGGGTTTAGAAGTTGGGAACATCTTTGTGTGACGAAAATGAAGCATAGCCTAACTATATGATTTTGTAGGGATGAACTTTCTTTAGCCATGTTATTTTGAGAAGACATGATTGCTTTTATTAGTATGCTTGAAGTATTGCTATTTCTTTTGTCAATATGAACTTTTATTTTGAATCATTTGGATCTGAACATTCATGCCACAATAAAGAGAAATAACATTGAGAATTATGCTAGGTAGCATTCCACATCAAAAATTCTGTTTTTATCATTTACCTACTTGAGGACGAGCAGGAATTAATTTTGGGGATGCTTGATACGTCTCCAACGTATCTATAATTTTTGATTGTTCCATGCTATTATATTACCTATTTTGGATGTTTATGGGCTTTATTTTATACATTATTATCATTTTTGGGACTAACCTACTAACCCGAGGCCCAGCCCGTATTGCTGTTTTTTTGTCTATTTCAGTATTTCAAAGGAAAGGAATATCAAACGGAGTCCAAACGGAATAAAACCTTCGGAGGCGTGATTTTTGGAACGAACGTGATCCAGAGGACTTGGAGTGCAAGTCAAGAAGCAGTCGAGGCGGCCACGAGAGGGTAGGCCCCCCCTATAGGGCGTGCCCCCTGTCTCGTGGCCCCCTTGGGCGGCCACCGACGTACTTCTTCCTCCTATATAAGCCTACATACCCCGAAAACATCCAGGGAGCAACCGAAACACAATTTCCACCAATGTAACCTTCTGTACCCGCGAGATCCCGTCTTGGAGCCGTCGCCGGCGTTCTGCCGGAGGGGGATTCCACCATGGAGGGCTTCTACATCAACACCATAGCCCTTCTGATGAGTTGTGAGTAGTTTACCACAGACCTTCAGGTCCATAGTTATTAGCTAGTTGGCCTCTTCTCTCTTTTTGGATCTCAATACAATGTTCTCCCCCTCTCTTGTGGAGAACTATTCGATGTAATCTCTTTTTGCGGTGTGTTTGTCGAGATCCGATGTATTGTGGGTTTATGATCAGATTTATCTATGGATAATAATTGAATCTTCTCTAAATTCTTTTATATAATTGAGTTATCTTTGCAAGTCTCTTCGAATTGTCGGTTTGGTTTGGCCTACTAGATTGATCTTTCTTGCCATGGGAGAAGTGCTTAGCTTTGGGTTCAATCTTGCGGTGTTCTTACCCAGTGACAGAAAGGGTTGCAAGACACGTATTGTATTGTTGCCATCGAGGATAAAAAGATGGGGTTTATATCATATTGCTTGAGTTTATCCCTCTACATCATGTGATCTTGTTTAATGCGTTACTCTGTTCTTATGAACTTAATACTCTAGATGCATGCTGGATAGCGGCCGATGTGTGGAGTAATAGTAGTAGATGCAGGCAAGAGTCGGTCTACTTGTTGTGGACGTGATGCCTATATACATGATCATGCCTAGATAACGTCATAATTATTCGTTTTTCTATCAATTGCTCGACAGTAATTTGTTCACCCACCGTAATACTTATGCTCTTGAGAGAAGCCACTAGTGAAACCTATGGCCCCCGGGTCTATCTCTTATCATATTTGCTTCCAATATACTTTTATTTGCATCTTTATTTTTTGCATCTATATTATAAAATACCAAAATATATTTATCTTACCATATTATCTCTATCAGATCTCACTTTTGCAAGTGGCCGTGAAGGGATTGACAACCCCTTTGTCGCGTTGGTTGCGAGTTCTTTGTTTGTTTGTGTAGGTTCGTGGGACTTGTTGAGAAGCCTCCTACTGGATTGATACCTTGGTTCTCAAAAACTGAGGGAAATACTTACGCTACTGTGCTGCATCGCCCTTTCCTCTTCAAGGAAAACCAACGCAAGCTCAAGACGTAGCAATCCGCGCCCATCGGATCTGACTGGGCGCCAATCTTGGAGTTCAGCTCCGTAGACATCTTTCAACACTCGCCCTTGGGCGACGTGTTAAACTCATTAAAATCTCTCTCCTTTTCAGGAGATTCATGGCCGAACTATGCCCGGCTTGCGTGGGAAGCGGACGACGAGGAGATTTGTTACCCACCCACCACCCACTTAATATCCAGCGTCGACGACCTAACCAACATGCTTGATTTCGACTCCGAAGACATCGACGGTATGGACGACGATGCCGGAGAAGAACAGGAACCACCGCCCATAGGGCGCTGGACAACCACCTCATCGTATGACATATACATGGTGGACACACCTAAAGAAAACAATGGTGGGGACCAAAAGGATGCAGTGGAGGATAATCCTCCTGAGAAGCAGCCGAAGCGTCGACGTCAGCGGCGCCGCTCTAAACCACACCATGGTAAAAACAACGATACCGGCACAAGAGACAATAGCACTCCGGATGATGTCGAAGACGAAAATGACCCCGCCCAGCCAAGCTTCGAACATGCCGGACGGGAGGACGAGCAAGGCAGCCCTGGTGAACAGGCCATGAATGAAGACCCGGAGGACGATAATTACATGCCTCTCTCCGAGGATGAGGTGAGCCTCGGTGACGAAGAATTTACCGTGCCTGAGGATCCCGTCGAGCAGGAGCGCTTCAAGCGCTGGCTTATAGCCACTGCAAAGAGCCTGAAGAAAAAATAGCAGCAACTTCAAGCTGATCAAGATCTGCTCAGTGATAGATGGACCGAGGTCCTGGCTGCCGAGGAATACAGACTCGAGCGCCCAACCAAAAGTTACCCGAGGCACAGGTTGCTACCTCAATTCGAGGATGAGGCACTAGAGCCCACACTACCAGCGCATGATGCGGCTGACCGACCACCGCGTAGTCGAGATAAAGCAGCATATCAGTCCGAACACTAGCCCGCACCCTGTCGCCGAACAAATAGAAATACAAAGGCTCGGGGATACACACATGACCTGCGATATGAATTGGAAAACAAAGCAGGACAGCCCAGATCGATCTACGGATCATGGGGGCGTGCCCCAACGCGCGACGATGACCGTCATGCCGGATACACTAAATACATATCCGTCCAGGCCGAATACAGCAGACCAGCTCCATCCGAACTGCATCGTGAAGTAGCCCGACATAGAGGCACCGCACACCCCCTATACTTCACTAACGAAGTAAATGGAACATGAATTCCCAGAAGGGTTTAAACCCGTAAACATTGAACCATATGATGGGACAACAGATCCCGCGGTATGGATCGAAGACTTTCTTATCCACATTCATATGGCCCGCGGCGATGATCTCCATGCCATCAAGTATCTCCCGCTAAAACTCAAGGGACCAGCTCGGCACTGGTTGAATAGTCTGCCCGAAAACTCCATTGGCAGTTGGGAGAACCTGGAAGATGCATTCCTTGACAACTGTCAGGGCACTTATGTACGACCACTGGATGCTAATGACTTAAGTCATATAACCCAACAGACCGGAGAGTCAGCCAGCAAATTCTGGACTCGGTTCTTAACTAAAAAGAACCAAATCATCGACTGTCCGGATGCCGAATCTCTAGAGGCCTTTAAGCATAACATCCATGATGAGTGGCTCGCCCGACACCTTGGCCAAGAGAAGCCGAAGTCCACGGCAGCCCTTATGACGCTCATGACCTGCTTTTGCGCGGGCGAGGATAGCTGGTTAGCTCGTAGCAACAACACATCAAGAAAACCTGGCACTTCAGACGCCAGAGATAGCAACGACAAGCCCCGATGCAATAGACACAAGCGTCAAAATAATGGCGATAACGCCGAAGACACGATCGTCAATGCCGGATTTAATGGCTCCAAGTCCGGTCAGCGGAAAAAGCCATTTAAGAGATACAATCTGGGCCCATCCAGTCTGGACCGCATACTCGATCGTCCATGTCAAAACCACGGCACCCCCGATAAACCAGCCAACCATACCAACAGAGAATGTTGGGTATTTAAACATGCCGGCAAGTTAAATGCCAAAAACAAGGAAAAGGGGTTGCACAGTGATGACAACGAGGAGCCCCAACCATCGAACACAGGGGGACAAAAGAAATTTTCTCCCCAAGTCAAAATGGTGAATATGATATACGCCACCCACATTCCCAAGCGGGAGCGGAAGCGCGCACTAAGGGACGTCTACGCGATGGGCCAGTCGCCCCAAAGTTCAACCCATGGTCCTCCTGTCCGATCACCTTCGATCGCAGGGACCATCCGACCAGTATTCGTCATGGCGGTTCAGCCGCACTGGTCCTTGACCTCATTATCGATGGATTCCACCTCACACGAGTCCTCATGGACGGTGGCAGTAGCTTGAACCTGCTCTATCAGGATACAGTGCGCAAAATGGGTATCGATCCCTGAAGGATAAAGCCCACCAAAACCACCTTTAAAGATGTCATACCAGGTGTAGAGGCCTGTTGTACAGGCTCAATCACACTGGAAGTGGTCTTCGGATCCCCGGATAATTTCTGAAGCGAAGAGTTAATCTTTGACATCGTCCCCTTCCGTAGTGGTTATCATGCACTGCTTGGACGAACCACATTCACTCGATTCAATGCGGTGCCACACTATGCTTACCTCAAGCTCAAGATGCCCGGACCTCGCGGTGTTATAACAGTCAATGGGAATATGGAGCCCTCCCTCCGTACTGAGGAGCACACCATGGCCCTTGCAGCAGAAGTACAGAGCAGCCTTCTTAGGCAGACCCTCAATTCGGCAATAAAGCCCCCGGACACCGTCAAGCGAGTCCGAACTACTATGCAACATGACCGTCCGTCTCGTCCAGAGCTCACCTAGCAATTCGGCCTCCGTCCTAGTCTCAATCAAGCGGTGAAATTCGCGTCACGCATACATAATTATGCACTTAAAATACCATGGGCCTGAATGGAGGCACAACTAGACTGCGGTCCATAGTGCGGCTAAACCGCCCCTGGATCCACACACTTTCACTCTTTCTTCTCCTTTCAGGTTTTTATCTTCTTGAGGCTTTTCTGATAACCTGATCATCGGACCCATAGCGGGGGCGGACACACCAAGAAGGCAAGGGGATTTGACGTACAAGGGAATCCCCAGGTGGTCTCTGCTAACGATCGCTATACCTGTTTTACATACCCGCACGCAGCTCGCTCTTGGTCATGGCATGTCAAATAGTCCTATTTGCTTATCGCACTACTTATATACATACGCCTTGACGTATTAATCAAATAACAATGGAAAATAATTTGCAGCGTCAGCTTATTACTTAATTTTTTCCTTGTCTATTTATTTATTATCAATTGCACCCATACATTCTGGTACGCTTAGTTCGCCAGGGGCTTCAGTGTACCCCATAACACGGCAAGAAAGTTCGAACACTTTATAGTATAGTTTGGCACCCCAAACTTATAACATTATATGCATCGGCTCCGAATCATGTCTTGGATCAATAGTTGGGTTGCCCGGCTCCTGTGCTTGCTACCCTATGTTCCGCTATATCGGCTAGGGTAGTAAAGGGAGAACTACTGCGATTGTGTCCCGGTTCTTCCAGACGAGCACCTCAGTAGAGAAAGCCGAAAACTGACTGTCATGATGCGGCGAGAGCTGATTGCTGTTCGAGAGATTTCATATCCTTAAAGATTTTTTATGCTTTATGCGAGGAATCGGTTTTTGTCCGATTTAGGCGTGTATAGCGCCCCAAGTCCGGCCTTTCGAATACCAGGGGCTACGCCAAAATTTGAAATTATAGAACTCCTATGGCTAAGTGAGGGTGATAAAGCTGTATAGTCTGATTGCCTTGTTCGTTGCGCTAAACACCTCCTTAATGGACCAAAAACTTGGATAAAGAGTGTTTAGATTTATCCCGAACACCCCTGTACTAGCTACGTGGGGGCAGAAGCCGACGACTGGCCAACTCTCAGATTTTATAAACGGCCGCACATGAGGTAAAATTTAAATCAACAAGCATTATATTGCACAATGAACTTGTTTCATATTACAGGATAAAATGAATGCATTCATTCAAAGATTACATCATTTGCACATTGCTCCGCCACAAGGCGGGCTCCTTCCAGGACACTGTCATAGTATAGTTTGGGTCAGCGGTGCTCCTTGCCCTTCGGCGGCCCCTCGGTCATCAGCGTCATGGCGTCCATCTTCGCCCAATGCATCTTTGCATGGGCAAAGGCCATCCGCGCACCTTTAATGCAAACCGACCGCTTTATGACTTCAAGTCGCAGGCAGGCACTCACAAGCCATGTCACGAGTCCAAAGTAGCTACGGGGCATGGGCTTGGCAGGCCATAACCGGACTATGAGGTCCTTCATGGCCAGTTCGGCCGCCTTGTGTAGCTCGACCAGCTGTTTCAGCTGGTCGCTCAAGGGCATCGGATCTTCTGGTCCAAGGTATTGAGACCAGAACAGCTTCTCCGTCGAGCTCCCCTCTTCAGCTCGATAGAACTCTGCGGCATCTGATATGCTGCGCGGCAGATCCGCAAACGCTCCTGGAGAACTCCAAATTCGGGTAAGTAAAAAGAATGTCTCCTTCACATGCTTGCTTTGCATAACAAAAGCCTTACCCGCCGCAATCTTCTTGGCCGCCTGGACCTCCTGGAGGGCCCTCTGGGCTTCGGCTTTGGCATCTTCCATGCTCTGGAGGGCCTTGGTAAGCTCAGACTCTTGAGTCTCGGAGTCACGCTCCAAGGACTCGTACTTCTTGACGACATCCTGGGGCTCTTGCTGGACCTCGCTGACCCGGGCCTCCTGCTTCTCGCACGCGGCGTGTTCCTTGGCCGCTTTGTCTTCGGCCTCGGCTAACGCCTTCTTAAGGGCCGCCACCTTGGTCGTGGCCCCTACAAAAGTTCATGATGCTTTAATCAGCACGAACCATTTATCCTTCATAATTATACATGTAGGGTATTACATACCTTGGCTTTCCTCCAGCTTCCTCTTCACGAGGCCGAGCTCTCCCTTGGTCCGCTCCAGGTTCTGCTTTAGTCCAGAGACCTCCGCAGTACGAGTGGCAACAACCAGCAATGATTCACATAGACATCTTATGTTAGACTCCTACGAATATTATTTGATCCTCTGTTCGGCTTTTCTTTCCGAACACCAAACAGAGCATCAGGGGCTACTGTCTACACTGTGATATTCTCTCACAATTTTATTACTTACCTCAAAGCCTGTTAGAAGGCTAGCGCAGGCTTTGGTCAGTCCGCTCTTGGCGGACTGGATCTTCTCAATCACCATACTCATAAGAGTACGGTGTTCTTCATCAATGGAAGCGTCGCGAAGCACTTCCAGCAAGCTGTTCGGTGCCTCTGGATGGACAGGGGTCATCGGTACAAGTGGCTCACCCCCCTTGTTCGGGAGAGGCTGCCTGCCTGAATCCAGAACCGCTTGGGTTTCCGGAGCCGTATTCGGCTAGGGGCCAAACTGGCTGCGGCCCCCATCATCGGTGTCCATGGGGGTCTTTTTCCCCATGTGTTCAGCAACCGGGGTTTCACCCTCTAGCGTCACCGGGACGGTCTCCCTTGGCCTGGTATCCTTCGAGACAACACCTTAGTGTTGTCCGCGACCTTGGGGGAGGAGGCCGTCAGAAGAGACTCGCTGTTCATCGCCGACGGGTCCAGCGATCCCTCCGAAGAGGAGGATATCTCAATGTTGGATTTGGCCGGACTACAGGTGCATGTCTGGCACATTAAGAAGCGATAAAGCAAAAAGACCGGAAATACTATTGTGTCCGGATACTTACAATTTGGCCAGGGGCTTGACCTTGGGCTCCCACTCCTCGCCGCTGTTTGTGGCTACGGAGGAGTAGTCCAGAAGGAAGGTCTTTTCCTTCTTGGACGCCTCGGCATCCCCATGTGTGGAGGCCTTCCTCTTCTTTCTACCCCAGTAGGGGGGGGGAATGGATTTCCTCCTCCTCCTCGTCGTCGTCTTCGGTGGAGGAGTGCGTCTCGGTGTCTTCAGACGTCATGTCCGAAGCACCCTTGCGCCAGAGACCATCTCTGCTCCCCGTGGCCGTCTTCTTGGCTTTCTTATCCGACACCTCATAGGGCGCCGGAAACAACATCCTCGTCAAAAGAGGTGTTTCTGGATCTTCTGGTAGCGGAGACAGATAGTTAATCTGCTTCGCTATTATTACCCAGGCCGGAAAGATTGACATGGAGGCTTAGGTTCCTCCCGCAGATATGCTAGTAAAAGATATATCTTTCAAACATGAAAACTTACCGGATTAGCCCGACGTTTTGCGTTGAGCCCACGATCTTCGGTCGTGGACGGTGGTACCTCACTGGCCTTAAAGAGCACCTCCCAGACATCTTCATGTGTCGTGCCAAAGAGCTCTAGCAGCGTCTGGTGCTTGGCCGGGTCGAGCTCCCACAAATTACAAGTCCGTCTCTGGCACGGAAGAATCCAGTGGAAGAGCATAACCTGGATCGCATTGACAAGCTTGATTTTCCTGCTTATCATGTTCTGGACACATGTCTGGAGTCCAGTCAGTTCTTCCGCTGAGCCCCAGGCTAAGCTCTTCTCTTACCAGGAGGTGAGCCGCATGGGGACGCCGAATCGGAATTCGGGGGTCGACGCCCAGTTGGTGCCACGCGGCTCGGTGATATAGAACCACCCTGATTGCCACCCCTTCACAGTCTCCACAAAGGAGCCTTTGGGCCAGGTGACATTGGGCATCTTGCCCACCATGGAGCCTCCGCACTCCGCTTGTTGGCCGCTCACCACCTTTGGCTTCACGTTGAAGGTCTTCAGCCATAGGCAGAAGTGAGGTGTGATGCGGAGAAAGGCCTCGCACACAACAATAAATGCCGAGATGTTGAGGATGGATTTGGGGGCTAAATCATGGAAGTCTAGCTCGTAGTAGAACATCAGTCCATGGACGAATGGGTGGAGGGGGAATCCCAGCCCGCGGACGAAGTGGGAGAGGAACACTACCCTTTCCTGGGGCTCCGGTGTGGGGACGATCTGTCCCTTTGCCGAAAGCCGATGCGCGATGTCTTTGGACAAGTATCCGGCCTCCTGGAGCTTCTTAGTGTCCTCCTTCTTAACAGAGGAGGCCATCCACTTGCTTCCCGCTATGGACATGTTCGGAATGTTTTTGCGGAGAAGGCGAAAGCTTGGGCATTGGAGCTCGAGAATGGATGAGCAGAGGAAGGAGAAGGCGCGGGTGAAAGAGGGGAATCCTTATCTCTTTATAAAGGCAGCAGAAATCATGCGCCTCCCCACTTGCCCTAAGAAACTCGCTTATTCCCCAAGCGCCGTGCTAATGGCACGGTTGGGTTACCCACGCCCGTATTGATGAGAATCCTGTGATAAGGGGACATGATCTCTGCTTCAACAAGATGTGCCAATAAAACCGCCTCACAGAACTTGTAGTAGCAGGTCGGGAAAACAGTTCGAATAATGACCGGGCCGCGGCGTGATGTCATGCTATGAAGAAGTTGTCAACAGATTAGATTCGTGGAGTATTATGCACTCTCTACGGTGCTATGTGGAATTTGTTTTGCAGAGCCGGACATGATTCTTGTGTTCAAGATCTACTTTGGAGTATTTGGAGAAGGAACCCACCTTTCAATGCCGAAGACAATCTGTGCACCGGACTCGTCGTCATTGAAGCCTGGTTCAGGGGCTACTGAGGGAGTCCTGGATTAAGGGATCCTCGGACAGCCGGACTATATGCATATGCCGGACTGTTGGACTATGAAGATACAAGATAGAAGACTTCGTCACGTGTCCGGGTGGGACTCGCCTTTGCATGGAAGGCAAGCTTGGCGATTCGGATATGAGGATTCCCTTCTCTATAACCCACTCTGTGTAACCCTAGCCCCATCTGATGTCTATATAAATCGGAGGGTTTAGTCCGTAGGACAACAACAATCATAATCATAGGCTAGCTTCTAGGGTTTAGCCTCTGCGATCTTGTGGTAGATCAACTCTTGTAATACTCATATCATCAAGATCAATCAAGCAGGAAGTTGGGTATTACCTCCATAGAGAGGGCCCGAACCTGGGTAAACATCGTGTCCCCCGCCTCCTGTTACCATTAGCCTTAGACGCACAGTTCGGGACCCCCTACCCGAGATCCGCCGATTTTAACACCGACAGTGGGCACGAGCCTGAAATCCCAATTTCAGCCCTTGGAACATCTCATATGTTCCGCAACATTTCAAAAAACGTCTTCAGTGCCTCAATTCTAAACTGTTTAGCATTACACAATGAACTATCACGTAGTCATCAAAACGTGTATGTCAGATGTTCGCAACATCCATAGACGACGTTCGAGGTTCAGCACACCGAGCGGTGCATTAAGGACATAAGCCTTCTGCGTAGCAATGAGGACAATCCTTAGTTTACGGACCCAGTCCACATAATTGCTACTATCAACTTTCAACTAAAATTTTCCCTAAGAACATATCTAAAACAGTAGAACTAAAGCGCAAGCTACGACATAATTTGCAAAGACCTTTTGACTATGTTCATGATAATTAAGTTCATCTAATCAAATTATTTAATGAACTCCCACTTAGATAGACACCCCTCTAGTCATCTAAGTGATACATGATCCTAATCGACTAGGTCGTGTCCGATCATCACGTGAGACGGACTAGTCATCAATGGTGAACATCTCCATGTTGATCGCATCTACCATAGGACTCATGTTCGACCTTTCGGTCTCTCGTGTTCCGAGGCCATGTATGTACATGCTAGGCTCATCAAGTCAACCTAAGTGTTTCGCGTGTGTAAATCTGGCTTACACCCGTTGTATGCAAACGTTAGAATCTATCACACCCGATCATCACATGGTGCTTCGAAACAACGAACCTTCGCAATGGTGCACAGTTAGGGGGAACACTTTCTTGAAATTTTAGTGAGGGATCATCTTATTTATGCTACCGTCGTTCTAAGCAAATAAGATGTAAACATGACAAACATCACATGCAAATCATAAAGTGACATGATATGGCCAATATCATCTTGCGCCTTTGATCTCCATATTCGAGGCGCGGCATGATCACCTTCGTCACCGGCATGACACCATGATCTCCATCATCATGTCTTCATGAAGTTGTCTTGCCAACTATTACTTCTACTACTATGGTTAACGGTTAGCAATAAATTAAAGTAATTACATGGCGTTTTCATTGACACATAGGTCATACAATAAATTAAGACAACTACTATGGCTCCTGCCGGTTGTCATCCTCATCGACATGCAAGTCGTGATTCCTATTACAAGAACATGATCAATCTCATACATCACATATATCATTCATCACATCCTTTTAGCCATATCACATCACATAGCATACCGTGCAAAAACAAGTTAGACGTCCTCTAATTGTTGTTGCATGTTTTACGTGGCTGCTATGGGTTTCTAGCAAGAACATTTCTTACCTACACAAAAGCCACAACGGTGATATGCCAATTGCTATTTACCCTTCATAAGGACCCTTTTCATTGAATCCGATCCGACTAAAGTGGGAGAGACAGACACCCGCTAGCCACCTTATGCATCAAGTGCATGCAGTCGTTGGAACCTGTCTCACGTAAGCGCACGTGTAAGGTCGGTCCGGGCTACTTCATCCCACAATGCCGCCAAATCAAGATAATACTAGTAACGGTAAGAAAATTGAACAAATCATTGCCCACAACTACTTTGTGTTCTACTCGTGCATAGAATCTACGCATAGATCTAGCTCATGATGCCACTATTGGGGAAAGTAGTAATAATTCAAAATTTTCCTACATGTCACCAAGATCAATCTAGGAGATACTATGAAAGAGAGGGAGTGCAAATTCATACCCTTGAAGATCGCTAAGCGAAAGCGTTACAAGAACGCGGTTGATGGAGTCATACTCGCGGCGATTCAAATCGCGGAAGATCCATTCTAGCGCCGAACGGACGCTGCCTTCGCGTTCAACACACGTACAGCCCGCAGACGTCTCCTCCTTCTTGATCCAATAAGGGAAGAGGATAAGTTGAGGGAGAACTCTGGCAGCACGACGGCGTGGTGGTGGTGGAGCTCGTGGTTCTCCAGCAGGGCTTCGCCAAGCACTACGGAGGAGGAGGAGATGTATGAGGGGAGGGAGGGGCTGCACCAAGGGAAGGGGTGTGGCTGCCCTCCCACCCCCTCACTATATATAGGGGAAAGGGGAGAGGGGGCGGCCCCTGTAGATGGATCTAGAGGAGGGGGCGGCGGCCAGGGGAAACCCTAGATGGGTTTGGGCGCCCCCACCCCTAGGAAACTTGCCCCCCAAGCCGGGAGGGGCGGCTGCCCTAGGAGTGGCGCCCCCACCTTTCCAGGTTACGTGAGATGGGGTGGGAGGGGTGCACAGCCCCTTAGTTGGCTGGTGTGCCCCTCTCTTTGCCCATAAGGCCCCCAAACACTAGTTGGGGCCTCCGAAACTCCTTTCGGCCACACCGGTCATCACCTGGTACCCCCGGAACAATTCCAGACTCCAATACCCTTCGTCCAATATACCGATCTTCACCTCCAGACCATTCCAGTGTTCCTTGTCACGTTCAGGATCTCATCCAGGACTCCGAACAACCTTCGGTAACCACATACTATTCCCATTAAAACTCTAGCATCACTGAACCTTAAGTGTGTAGACCCTACGGGTTCGGGAACCATGCAGACATGACCGAGATAGCTCTCCGACCAATAACAAATAGCGGGATCTGGATACCCATATTGGCTCCCACATGTTCCACGATGATCTCATCGGATGAAGCACGATGTCGGGGATTCAATCAATCCCGTATACAATTCCCTTTGTCCATCGACATGTGTAAGGGCATCTTATGCCTCAAGGTTTTGGTGATGATGACAACACTCGTGTGGACTAATCGTGCATCCTAGTTTTCTCAGGTACACGTTGTGTGGCGCAAGACGGTTAGGCCTTCCCTCTATGCGGAAAAGATCAAAGACGGAGTTTCCGACGTTCTATTCCTTTGGCCGTAGGATATTGTTGGGGAACGTAGCAGAAATTCAAAATTTTCTATGCATCACCAAGATCAATATATGGAGAGACTAGCAACGAGAGAGAGAGGGGAGTGCATCTTCATACCCTTGAAGATCGCGATGCGGAAGCGTTACAAGAACATGGTCGGTGGAGTTGTTCACGAAGCGATTCAGATCGCAGCCGAATCCGATCTAAGCACCGAACAATGGTGCCTCCGCGTTCAACACACGTACAACCCGGGGACGTATCCTCCTTCTTGATCCAGCAAGGGGAGAGGAGAAGTTGAGGGAAAACTCCGACATCACAATGTCATGGTGGTGATGGAGCTCGTGGTTCTCCGGCAGGGCTTCGCCAAGCACTACAGAGGAGGAGGAGGGGTTGGAGGAGGGAGAGGGCTGCGCCAGGGGAAGGGTGCGGCTGCCCTCTCTCTCCCTCAATATATATAGGGGAAAGGGAGGAGGGGGAGGCGCCCTAGGGTTCCCTAAGGGAGGGGCGGCGGCCACAGGGGAAACCCTAGATGGGTTTGGGCGCCCTCACCCCCTAGGAAACTTGCCCCCCCAAGCCGGGAGGGGCGGATGCCCTAGGGGTGGCGCCCCCACCTCTCCTAGTTACGTGAGATGGGGTGGGAGGGGCGCTCAGCCCCTTAGTGGGCTGATGTGCCCTCTCCCCTTGGCCCATAAGGCCCCCCAACGCTTGTCGGGGCCTCCGTAACCCCTTTCGGACACGCTGGTCATCACCTGGTACCCCCGGAACAATTCCGGACTCCAATACCCTTCGTCCAATATACCGATCTTCACCTCCGGACCATTCCGGAGCTCCTCGTCATGTCCAGGATCTCATCCGAGACTCAGAACAACCTTCGGTAACCACATACTATTTCCCATAACAACTCCAGCGTCACCGAACCTTAAGTGTGTAGACCCTACGGGTTCGGGAACCATGCAGACATGATCGAGATGTTCTCCGGTCAATAACCAACAACAGGATCTGGATACCCATGTTGGCTCCCACATGTTCCACGACGATCTCATCGGATGAACCATGATGTCAAGGATTCAAGCAACCCCGCATGCAATTCCCTTTGTCAATCGGTATGTTACTTGCCCGAGATTCGATCGTCGGTATCCCAATACCTCGTTCAATCTCGTTGCCAGCAAGTCACTTTACTCGTTCCGTAATGCATAATCCCGTGACTAACTACTTAGTCACATTGAGCTCATTATGATGATGCATTACTGAGTGGGCCCAGAGATACCTCTCCGTCATACGGAGTGACAAATCCCAGTCTCAATTCGTGCCAACCCAACAGACACTTCTGGAGATACCTGTAGTGCACCTTTATAGTCACCCAGTTAAGTTGTGACGTTTGGTACACCCAAAGCACTCCTACGGTATCAGGGAGTTACACAATCTCATGGTCTAAGGAAATGATACTTGACATTAGAAAAGCTTTAGCAAACGAACTACACGATCATGTGCTATGCTTAGGATTGGGTCTTGTCCATCACATCATTCTCCTAATGATGTGATCCCATTATCAATTACATCCAATGTCCATGGTCAGGAAACCATGACCATCTGTTGATCAACGAGCTAGTCAACTAGAGGCTCACTAGGGACATGTTGTGGTCTATGTATTCACACATGTATTGTGGTTTCCGGTCAATACAATTATAGAATGAATAATAGACAATTATCATGAACAAGGAAATACAATAATAACCATTTTATTATTGCCTCTAGGGCATATTTCCAACAGTCTCCCATTTGCACTAGAGTCAATAATCTAGTTCACATCACTATGTGATTGTAATGAATCAACGCCCATGGGGTTTGATCATATCTCGCTTGTGAGAGAGGTTATCGAAGGAAATATGCCCTAGAGGAAATAATAAAGTTATTATTTATTTCCTTATATCATGATAAATGTTTATTATTCATGCTAGAATTGTATTAACCGGAAACATAATACATGTGTGAATACATAGACAAACATAGTGTCACTAGTATGCCTCTACTTGACTAGCTCATTAATCAAAGATGGTTAAGTTTCCTAACCATAGACATGAGTTGTCATTTGATTAATGGGATCACATCATTAGGAGAATGATGTGATTGACATGACCCATTCCGTTAGCCTAGCACTTGATCGTTTAGTGTATTGCTATTTCTTTCTTCATGACTTATACATGTTCCTGTAACTATGAGATTATGCAACTCCTGTTTACCGGAGGAACACTTTGGGTGCTACCAAACATCACAACGTAACTGGGTGATTATAAAGGAGTACTACATGTGTCTCCAAAGGTACATGTTGGGTTGGCGTATTTCGAGATTAGGTTTTGTCACTCCGATTGTCGGAGAGGTATCTCTGGGCCCTCTCGGTAATGCACATCACTATAAGCCTTGCAAGCAATGTAGCTAATAAGTTAGTTACGGAATGATGCATTACGTAACGAGTAAAGAGACTTGCCAGTAACGAGATTGAACTAGGTATTGGATACCGACGATCGAATCTCGGGCAAGTAACATACCGATGACAAAGGGAACAACGTATGTTGTTATGCCGTTTGATCGATAAAGATCTTCGTAGAATATGTAGGAGCCAATATGAGCATCCAGGTTCCGCTATTGGTTATTGACCGAGAATAGTTCTAGGTCATGTCTACATAGTTCTCGAACCCGTAGGGTCCGCACATTTAAGGTTTCGATGACAGTTATATTATGAGTTTATGAGTTTTGATGTACCGAAGGAGTTCGGAGTCCCGGATGAGATCGGGGACATGACGAGGAGTCTCAAAATGGTCGAGATGTAAAGATTGATATATTGGACGACTATATTCGGACTTCGGAAAGGTTCCGAGTGATTCGAGTATTTTCAGAGTACCGGAGAGTTACGGAAATTCGCCGGGGAGTATATGGGCCTTACTGGGCCATACGGGAATAGAGGAGAGAGACCAAAAGGAAGGAGGCCTGCGCCCCCCCTCTTGTCCGAATTGGACAAGGGGGGCAACCCCCTTTTCCTGACGTACGACTACATCAACCGCGTTGTTCCAACGCTTCCGCTTACGGTCTACGAGGGTACGTGGACTACACTCTCCCCTCTCATTGCTATGCATCACCATGATCTTGCGTGTGCGTAGGAATTTTTTTGAAATTACTACGTTCCCCAACAATGGCATCCGAGCCTGGTTTTATGCGTAGATGTCATATGCACGAGTAGAACACAAGTGAGTTGTGGGCGATACAAGTCATACTGCTTACCAGAATGTCATACTTTGGCTCAGCGATATTGTGAGATGAAGCGGCCCGGACCGACAGTACGCGTACGCTTATGCGAGACTGGTTTCACCGTTACGAGCACTCGTGCTTAAAGGTGACTGGCGGGTGTCTGTCTCTCTCACTTTAGCTGAACCGGGTGTGGCTACGCCCGGTCCTTGCGAAGGTTAAAACAGCATTAACTTGACGAACTATCGTTGTGGTTTTGATGTGTAGGTAAGAACGGTTCTTGCTAAGCCCGTAGCAGCCACGTAAAATTTGCAACAACAAAGTAGAGGACGTCTAACTTGTTTTTGCAGGGCATGTTGTGATGTGATATGGTCAAGACGTGATGCTATATTTTATTGTATGAGATGATCATGTTTTGTAACCGAAGTTATTGGCAACTGGCAGGAGCCATATGGTTGTCGCTTTATTGTATGAAATGCAAACGCCATGTAATTGCTTTACTTTATCACTAAGCGGTAGCGATAGTCGTAGAAGTAATAGATGGCGTAACGACAACGATGCTACGATGGAGATCAAGGTATCGCGCCGGTGACGATGGTGATCACGACGGTGCTTCGAAGATGGAGATCACAAGCACAAGATGATGATGGCCATATCATATCACTTATATTGATTGCATGTGATGTTTATCCTTTATGCATCCTATCTTGCTTTGATTGATGGTAGCATTTTAAGATGATCTCTCACTAAATTATCAAGAAGTGTTCTCCCTGAGTATGCACCGTTGCGAAAGTTCTTCGTGTTGAGACACCACGTGATGATCGGGTGTGATAGGCTCTACGTTCAAATACAACGGGTGCAAAACAGTTGCACACACGGAATACTCAGGTTAAACTTGACGAGCCTAGCATATAACAGATATGGCCTCGGAACACGGAGACCGAAAGGTCGAGCGTGAATCATATAGTAGATATGATCAACATATTGATGTTCACTGTTGAAACTACTCCATCTCACGTGACGATCGGACATGGTGTAGTTGATATGGATCACGTAATCACTTAGAGGATTAGAGGGATGTCTATCTAAGTGGGAGTTCTTAAGTAATATGATTAATTGAACTTAAATTTATCATGAACATAGTCCTGATAGTATTTTGCAAATTATGTTGTAGATCAATAGCTTGCGTTGTTGCTTTCATATGTTTATTTTGATATGTTCCTAGAGAAAATTGTGTTGAAAGATGTTGGTAGCAATGATGCGGATTGGATCCGTGATCTGAGGTTTATCCTCATTGCTGCACAGAAGAATTATGTCCTTAATGCACCACTAGGTGACAGACCTATTGCAGGAGCAGATGCAGATGTTATGAATGTTTGGCTAGCTCAATATGATGACTACTTGATAGTTTAGTGCACCATGCTTAACGGCTTAGAATCGGGACTTCAAAGACGTTTTGAACGTCATGGACCATATGAGATGTTCCAGGAGTTGAAGTTAATATTTCAAGCAAATACCCGAGTTGAGAGATATGAAGTCTCCAACAAGTTCTATGGCTAAAAGATGGAGGAGAATCGCTCAACTAGTGAGCATGTGCTCAGATTGTCTGGGTACTACAATCGCTTGAATCAAGTGGGAGTTAATCTTCCAGATAAGATAGTGATTAAGTTCTCTAGTCACCATCACCAAGTTAGTAGAACTTTGTGATGAACTATAGTATGCAAGGGATGACGAAAGCGATTCTCGAGCTCTTCGTGATGTTGAAATCGACGAAGGTAGAAATCAAGAAAGAGCATCAAGTGTTGATGGTTGACAAGATCACTAGTTTCAAGAAAAGGGCAAAGGGAAAGAAAGGGGAACTTCAAGTAGAATGACAAGCAAGTTGTCACTCCCACGAAGAAGCCCAAAGTTGAACCAAAGCCTGAAACTGAGTGCTTACACTGCAAAGGAAATGGTCACTGGAAACGGAAATACCCTGAATATTTGGTGGATAAGAAGGATGGCAGAGTGAACAAGGGTATATTTGATATACAGATTATTGATGTGTACCTTACTAGTGTTTATAGTAGCCCCTGAGTATTTGATACTTGTTCGGTTGCTAAAAATTAGTAACTCAAAACAGGAGTTACAGAATAAACATAGACTAGTTGAGGGTGAACTGACGATGTGTGTTGGAAGTGGTTCCAAGATAGATATGATCATCATCGCACACTCCCTATACTTTCGGGATTAGTGTTAAACCTAAATAAATGTTATTTGGCGTTTGCGTTGAGCATGAATATGATTTGATCATGTTTATTGCAATACAATTATTCATTTAAAGTCAGAGAATAATTGTTGTTCTATTTACATGAATAAAACCTTCGATTGTCATACACCCAATGAAAATAGTTTGTTGGATCTCGATCGTAGTGATACACATATTAACAATATTGATGCCAAAAGATACAAAGTTAATAATGATAGTGCAACTTATTTGTGGCACTGCCGTTTGGGTCATATCGGTGTAAAGCACATGAAGAAACTCCATAAAGATGGATTTTTGGAATCACTTGGTTATGAATCATTTGATGCTTGCGAACCGTGCCTTTTGGGCAAGATGACTAAAACTCCGTTCTCCGGAACAATGGAACGAGCTAGTGACTTATTGTAAATATACATACCGATGTATGCAGTCCAATGAGTGTTGATGCTCGTGGTGGGTGTCATGGATTTGTCACGGCAGATGTCCTCATGAAAGGACTTAGTCGTGGAGCCATCGCTACGGGTTAACTTGAAGGGGTTAAAGCGGACACAAAGACGCAAGGGTTTATACTAGTTCGGCCCCTTCGATGAAGGTAAAAGCCTACGTCTAGTTGTGCTGGAATTGATGTGGTTTCGATGGCTAGGGAGCAAACAAGCTTCGCCTAGGCTCGAGTTGTTGTTGTCTGTCCTTGAACCGCCGCCGGGTCGTCCCCTTATATACACGGGTGACGCCCGTCGGTCCACAGAGTCCCACACCGGTTCATACTCGTATCCCGGTTGGTCTCTCTCTATTCCTAACTTACAATACAAGTTTACATACCAAGCCGGTTTACGGATACAGGTTCTAAACCGACTACAGGCCTTGGGCCTTCATCTGCTTAATCACCTTTACACTACTAATGAAGTTAACCCGGCCCAGGTAGGCCGGTTCACGCCCAGCGGTAATATCCCCAACATTAGGCCCCAGATTGATTTGAACTGGTTCATGTCAATCCTTCACAAAATCTTTATCTTCAACATCTTCTGGTAATTGGTAAACTGCCATGTCGTCATCATCTCTGGTTGCTGTAAACCGGCATGACGTCATCATGAAGTTAACATTTATAACGCCTTCTTTTATTAATAGATCTGCGATACCCAAGGCAGCAACTCCACGTCCGAATCTTGTGGCTCCTGGATTCGCGCGCCAGACACACGTCCTTTGCCTTATAAATAGGACCGAAGGGTCATTTCCTTTTTCTCCCCTTTGTATCTTTCTCTTCGTCTTCCTCGCATCACCAGCCTCGGAGCTCCGCCATCGCCATTAACCTCTGCCTCGTCTTGGGCCGCTGCATCAACCTGAACGTTCCAGAGCACTGCGGTATCTTTCCGCATCTTCCTCGATTCCGGTAAGCCTTCTGCTCTTCTTAATATAGATCTGTTCTAGGGTTTCATGTTCTTGCTGTGCTCCTCACTTGTTCATGCCCGTCCCTAGATTCCTGGATAGATCTGTGAAACCCTGCTCTGATTAGCAGTAGCCTTTTAGCATCCACCTGTAGTTTCACGCTCAAGTCCATAGATCTCATCTACATATCTGCCCATTGATTCACTTCCGCTCTGCTTTAATCTTTTGAATATTTTCTGTTTTTTCTGAACTTGCTTCAGATCCATTACTACCATAGGACCTTCTGAAACCTGTTTCTGCATACTTAGCCATCCGCAACCTCAATTGCTTTCGATGTTTAGACCAGGCGGTTTAACTTAGTATAGAAAAAGTTAATAAACCGATATATACCATTAGTCCCCTTGTTGAACCGCCAGAACTCTTTGGCCATATGACGCCACTTCATAAAAATCCGGTTTAAGTATACTGCTTCTAGTTTAGCTTTGTTCATACCAGCGCCTTCTTTTATCCAACATGTTCTTGAACCGGAATCACCTATTTCTTGTAGATCTCACCATGGCCAAACAAGTATATGAGTGCAACTGGGTTCCTTCTCGTGTCACAGAAACCCAGCTGGATGATTTAGTCTCGATCGGCGCTTTAGACAGCAAAGAGACTATCCACTGGAGGGTTCCTGGTAATGAATGTCCTCCCACACCTCAAGAGGGAGAAGTTGTGATCTTTGCGGATCACTTAGCCCGGGGCTTCAAACTGCTCGGCTCCAAATTTTACCGGGACGTACTAGCCAATTTTCAACTTCGCCCGCAAGATATTGGCCCCAATTCTGTTACCAACCTATGTCACTTCCAAGTGCTCTGTGAGGTGTACCTTCAAGAGAAACCCACAGTTGAATTGTTCAGAGACTGCTTCCACTTAAACCGCCGCACAGAATTCACTGACGGTCCCAATACCGAATTGGGCGGTATGGCAATTCAGAAAAGGAAAGAAATCACTTATCCCCATGCCAAACTACACAGTCACCCCAAGGAATGGAATGCAACATGGTTTTACTGCAAAGATACTTCCCCTGGTGATGAAAATCCTTTGCCTGGCTTTCGTCCGGAACGGCTCAGCAATACACACCCCTTCCCACAAAGGTTAAGTGCCAAGGAGAGGAGTAAATACGCTCCGCAATTATCCAAGCTCCGAGCCTTCATGGCCAACGGTTTAACAGGAGTTGATCTCGCACGCTGTTGGATATCATGGAGCATACTGCCTCTCAGCCGGCGCTCCGGTTTGATGTGCAAATATACTGGCAGCGTTGATGACCCACTCCGGCACACCAACATCCAGCTCTCTGATGATGAAGTCACAGAGGCTGTGAAGAAAATGCTGAACGAACCGGAGCATCTCTGCGCTCAAACCAGCCTGCCCCCTTTCTGTGCTACCAACAAACCGCCAGCTGTAAGATTTTGATTGTACTTTTTACTGAACCTGTTATTGCTATCTCTGTCTGACATCAACTGCTGCTTACCCAGGGTGATAATCCGTTTTGGAGCAAGAAGCTTCCACAAGACAAACCGGAGAAAGCAGATCGGCCAATCCGGCCAAAGACCAAGGTCGTCAAGAAGCCTGCCAAAAAGAGGAAAACCACTGCTACATCTGATCCGGCTGTTGATGATGATGTGGGTAACTCGGACCTTGAGGTAGAACTCGATTCACTAGGCCTACTTTTTACACGCCTTATTGATGATGATATTTGTCAGGACGACGCTGAAGCCAGTAATGCTGATGTCGCTGAGGTAATTATTCTTTCTTCCGATTCGGATCCTTTGCCTTTGCCAAAATTTCGCCAGGCAAACCGGAAAGTTAAATTTTCTCATCCCCTTGCTTATTTGGATCCCAAATTTCTTATGAAGACTCAGCAACATGAAGCTCGCCGCACAACCCGGCACAGCGGCCAGGTAGTTACCTCCGCCGGTTTACCGAACAGTCCGGTTCGAAAACGCCGCTCTGAGGTCTCCGACCTTTTTATTAATTTATGTCTTAAAGAGGGTTTCATCCGTCAACCTCTTAATCCGTCCGACTCCGATTATCAGGTTACTTCCCATTCTTCCTCTGGTGAATCATCGGCCACTCGGCTACCACCACTGAAAACGGTTCTGGGGTAAGCTAGACTGAACATATGCTTCTGGTATACCACGTTACAACTTATGCTGTTCCTTGACTTTTTGTTTCTCTTTCAGGGCTAAACCTAAACCAAGCAAGAAAGCCCGCCTGAATAAAGCGGTCGAGGAAGATGCTGCCCTTGAACAGGATAAAACACCAGATCTTGATGCGTTCGTTCCTGAAGATACTCCCAATGATCCTCCTTTGCAAGATGATGCTATTACTGATAAAAGGCCTATCGATACCTTAGTCCCTGTTGACCAGCCTGTCAGCGCCGTCCGGATCGATGGATCCCACAGTCCTTCAAAGCCTGCTAATAAACCGACCGCGCCAACGCAAACCGGCGAGTCCAAGGATGACGACGTTGTAATTACCGGCGTAGGTCGCTTTGAACCAGGGAATCCCGTCGCTTTGGCCAAGCATACTGTGAAAGAAGATTCTCCCGGTATGAACAAAGGCAAATGGGATGTTGATCTGGAAACATATGCTGCTCTGAGTGCCCAAGATGTTCATTCTTGTTATTTGAACCGGCTATATACTAGTCGTGACTGTGAAGCTGGCCTGGTAAACATAATGAGAGATAAATTTGAGGTAACTTCCTTGCGCTTCTTCTTTCTTTAATTACTGCTATTGTAGTAATCCTCCTAGACCCCAAGGGCCGGTTTGTAATCTTCTTCAAACTGGGACTTGCATATAGTCCTCAATACTTTGAACTCCATCAATGTAGCCCCCAAGGGCCGGTTCAACTTAGTATAGTTAAGCCGGGACTCCAATAAAGACTCTAACATCAGAAAATAACTGAGCAAATAGCCATTAGCCCCCAAGTGCCAAGTTGAATACCTGTATTGAGCTTGGGACTTTGCAATTTAGTAACAGATGAAAATTGAAGGTGCATTAGCCCCCAAGTATCAAGCATATAACTTGTTATGTGGTTGGTACTTCAAAATTCTTGTACCGTTTGTTGAAAGCCAAGCACTGTCTTTATGCAGGCTGAAGGGAGGATCAAAGAAGACCGGATTACTGATCTGCAGGAAATTTTGAAAACCCAGCAAGCCGAAACCGACAAGGCAAGGGAAGAATTAACCAGCGCTTTGAGTATCACAGAACAGTTGAAGGAGGGCTTTGAGAAGGAGCGGACTGATTGGGCCACTGAGAAGGCCGATTTAATAAAAAGAGCTGAAAACGCTGAAGCTGCTCTTAAACCGGTGGTAGATGAGCTGACCGCCGTAAAGCGGCAAGTACATTCCATGACCGCTGCTATCTTTGGTAAGTTCCTTTTGGTTTCTTGGGCAACTCTGGCCTGCTTATGATAGATCCGGTTTGTGATCTTTCCTGTATTGTTATAGGTACACGCATTGGTCACTTAGGGTCAGATGTTCGGAAGAAGTTGAAGGCTGCCTACACTTTAATTGAACAGCTGTATACCGGAGCGCAACGGATCATCACCACTGCATCGCATAACAATCCGGCACCTTCCTTAATCCAAGACACTCTTAATAGGTTGTCAATGCTTCCTGCTCGGATTGAAGAACTAAAGAAATCTGCTGCTCGAACCAGAGCCATTAATGCCTTGATCCGGGCAAAAGCTTGGGTGCCGGATTTCGATCCTGTTGAAGCAGCTCAAGGCTATCCCAGCTTGAAGGAAGATGGCTCAGAGTTCAATGAAGATGATTTGAGGGCGATAAACCGTGCAGTACGCCCTCTGGCTTGTCAATTGGCTGAAGAGGCAGACTTGTCGCATTATCAAGCCCAGTACAATGATCAGAACAAACGAGTGCCTGCACCAACTCTTGAAGCGGAGAATCTGATTCCTCCAACCCGTAAGCATACTTACGCTCCTGATATTGAACCGTCTTCTCTGATCCATGAAGAAGCTGTCTTTCAAGCTTTAATGGGAATCGACTGGACCACTGTTGATTTCCAGCCAATGGATAGAGATGAGGAAGCTGAAGCGGCGCGGGACGACCCACAACCGTCAGACCGGATTGATGAACAGACTTGAACCGGAAGCCGGTTTAAGTGGGTGCTTTATCATGATCCACCGGAACAACAATGATCTTATTTGGGCACCGCGTTGCCTTGTAATAGGATAGTCAATACTTCTGCCTTAAATATGCCTTCGTGCATAAGTACTGATGCTTTTGCTTGAAATCCTTAATTATATTTCCTGCAATCAGAAAATCTTGAACTGCGGTGGCGGTTATACCGCCAACCGGTTTATAACCTTGATATATATATATATATATATATATATATATATATATATATATCAATGTATTTAAAACATATAATCAAATATGTGATACAAAATACCTGCCATCGCTGGGCATGAAGTTGGCTTAGCCAGGCTTGAAACGGAGTATTTATAAACCGTTACCATCAAAGGGGAGAAAATAACTCCCTTATAAATCGTGCTGGGTCATTATGAGCCCCCCTGCTACTTCATTATGTTAACAGGAAAGTTAAACCGGGCATATTTCTCCGGAATACAAATGAACCGATTTCCATCAGCTGAACCGGTAAAAAAGTGTTGTTGGTTCAAAGGAAACACAACAAAAAATTGAAGAATAGTCATAAAAGAAATATGGCAGCAAAGGCAATGATAAAAACCGTTTACAAAAACATGCTTTATTGAGCTGATCAGATGGTGTTACCATGGTCGGACAGGACCAAGCCCCCAATAGGAGTGACAATGGTTCAAGTCAGCCAGGTCCCCAAATGAAACCATGGCAATTATGCCGATCAAGAGGCGTGGCAATGGTTCGGGTTCGACCATGCCCCCATGTGATTTTGTGGCCTTAGGCCGATCAAGAGGCGTGACTGGTTCAGACTTGACCATGTCCCCAAGTGATCTGGTGGCTTTCGCCTATCAAAAGGTGTCGCGTTGGTTCGGACACGACCAAGGCCCCAAGTGATATCACAAAACTGTGTTGAAAAGCAAATTTCAAGGGGTAAACCGGAGGCCGTTTTAAAACAGAACCACTCCATGTAACCACGCATGATATGAAAGGACAGAGACCCCGCTTTAGCTGAGGCTCCGGTTTTATTATATCAATGATAATATATACACTGCCATAATATGTACATAGATAGAGCCGATGGCTCAAGTGTAGTAAGGCCGAAGATGAGCTATATTCCACGGCCTGTTGGTCTCCTCCTCTGATGTGTGTGAGTCTTTATGCTCTCGAATATCAATCAGATAGTACGACCCGTTGTGCAGATTCTTGCTGACCACGAAAGGTCCCTCCCAAGGTGGGGATAACTTGTGCATATCCGTCTGATCTTGGATGAGCCGAAGCACCAAATCTCCTTCTTGAAAAGTCCTGGTTCTGACCCGGTGACTGTGATAGCGACAAAGATCTTGTTGATAAATCGCCAAGCGGGCAGCCGCTATGTCACGCTCCTCATCTAATAGGTCCAAAGCGTCTTGCCGTGCTGTCTCATTGTCCGCTTCAACATAAGCCGCCACACGAGGCGAATCGTGCCAGATATCACTAGGGAGAACCGCCTCCGCTCCGTAGACCATAAAAAACGGTGTGTATCCTATGGATCGGTTGGGCGTAGTGTTGATACTCCATAACACAGATGGTAGTTCTTCAACCCAACATCCCGGTGTTCTTTGCAATGGAACCATAAGCCGGGGTTTGATGCCTCGCAAGATCTCTTGATTAGCTCGTTCTGCCTGCCCATTGGACTGGGGGTGAGCCACTGATGATATGTCAAGTCTGATGTGCTCACGTTCACAAATTCCTTCATAGCACCCTTGGATAAATTGGTACCATTGTCAGTAATGATACTGTGTGGAAAGCCAAACCGGAAAATCACTTTTTTAATGAACTGAACCGCTGTAGCTGCATCACACTTGCTGACAGGCTCCGCTTCAACCCACTTGGTAAACTTGTCAACTGCCACCAAAAGGTGGGTTTTCTTATCCTTGGACCTTTTAAAAGGTCCAACCATATCCAGCCCCCAAGTCGCAAACGGCCAAGTAATGGGAATCATCCTCAATTCTTGAGCCGGCACATGAGCACGCCTTGAAAATTTCTGACAGCCATCACATCGTTTAACCAAGTCCTCCGCATCAGCATGAGCCGTCAACCAGTAAAACCCATGCCGAAACGCCTTAGCCACCAGAGACTTTGAACCGGCGTGGTGACCACAATCCCCTTCATGGATTTCACGTAAAATTTCACAACCTTCCTCAGGAGAGACGCAGCGCTGAAACGCCCCTGATACACTGCAATGATGCAATTCGCCATGCATAATTGTCATAGATTTGGATCGCCGGACTATCTGCCTGGCTAGAGTCTCATCCTCTGGCAACTCTCCCCGGTTCATGTACGCAAGGTAGGGTACTGTCCAATCCGGTATAACATGCAGGGCTGCCACCAATTGAGCCTCCGGATCAGGAATAGCCAAATCCGCTTCACCTAGGAGCTTGACTGACGGATTGTGCAACACATCAAGAAAGACATTAGGCGGGACCGGTTTACGCTGAGAGCCCAACCGGCTTAAAGCTTCTGCCGCTTCATTTTTTCGACGATCCACGTGATCCACCTGATAACCCTTGAAGTGACCTGCAACAATATCCACCTCATGACGATATGCTGCCATGAGTGGGTCTTTAGAATCCCAAGTGCCAGACACCTGTTGAGCTACGAGGTCCGAATCACCGAAGCACTTAACCCGACTTAGATTCATCTCTTTAGCCATCCAGAGACCATGGAGCAAGGCTTCATACTCAGCTGCATTATTAGTACAAGGGAACATTAAGCGGAGAACATAACAAAACTTATCACCTCGTGGGGACGTTAACACGACGCCAGCCCCCGAGCCTTCCAATTGCCTGGGTCCATCAAAATGTATAGTCCAATATGTGTGATCTGGCTTCTCCTCTGGTGCTTGCAACTCAGTCCAATCATTGATGAAATCGACAAGTGCTTGAGATCTCACCACCGTCCGGGGTACGTACTTTAATCCGTGCGACCCAAGTTCTATAGCCCACTTGGCAATCCGGCCAGTCGCCTCCCGGTTCTGTATGATATCGCCCAAGGGAGCTGAACTGACTACTGTGATAGAGTGTCCTTGGAAATACTGCTTCAACTTCCGGCTTGCCATGAAAACTCCATATACCAGCTTCTGCCAATGCGGATATCTTTGCTTGGATTCAATAAGCACCTCGCTGATATAGTAAACCGGCCGCTGAACCGGATACTCCTTGCCTGCCTCCTTGCGTTCTACCACAATAGCCATGCTAACTGCACGAGCATTGGCCGCTACATACAACAATAACGGCTCCTTGTCGACCGGAGCTGCAAGAACGGGCGGATTGGCTAATTGCCGCTTCAAGTCCTCCAACGCTTCATCAGCAGCTGGACTCCAGACAAATTGATCTGTCTTTCTCAACATCTGGTATAAAGGGATGGCCTTCTCTCCGAGGTGGCTGATAAACCGGCTCAGTGCGGCGATCTGACCCGTCAAACGCTGAACATCTTTGATACACTTCGGTTTAGCCAGGGAGGTGATAGCCGTAATCTTCTCCGGATTAGCCTCAATTCCTCTGTTGGACACAAGAAAACCCAGCAACTTGCCTGCCGGAACACCAAAGACACATTTGGCAGGGTTAAGCATCATTTTATAAACCTGCAAGTTGTCAAAGGTTTCCTTCAAATCATCAACCAGCGTCTCCTTCTGCCTTGATTTGACTACAATATCATCCACATAGGCATGCACATTGCGGCCGATCTGTTTATGGAGGCAATTCTGTACACACTGTTGATAAGTGGCTTGGGCGCTCTTGAGCCCAAAAGGCATAGATACATAGCAGAAGGCTCCAAAGGGAGTAATAAACGCCGTCTTCTCCTGGTCCTTAACCACCATTTTGATCTGATGATACCCAGAATACGCATCCAAAAAACTCAAACGTTCACAACCCGTCGTGGCGTCAATAATCTGGTCAATGCGAGGGAGGGCAAAAGGATCTGCTGGACAAGCCTTGTTAAGATCTGTGTAATCCGCACACATACGCCAAGTGACATTTTTCTTAAGAACCAGCACCGGATTAGCAAGCCACTCTGGATGGAACACTTCAATGATAAAACCAGCTGCTAAGAGCCTGGCCACCTCCTCCCCAATAGCTTTACGCCTCTCTTCGTTAAACCGGCGGAGAAATTTCTTTACCGGTTTATACTTAGGATCCACATTAAGAGTGTGCTCAGCGAGTTCCCTCGGTACACCTGGCATGTCAGAAGGCTTCCATGCAAAAATGTCCTGATTCTCAGGGATGAACTCGATGAGCGCGCTTTCCTATTTAGGGTCCAAGTTGGCACTGACAGTGAACTGCTTGGACGAATCGCCAGGCACGAAGTCAACAAGCTTGGTCTCAGCCGCTGACTTGAACTTCAGATCTGAATCATGCTCCGTAGTTGGCTTCTTCAAAGGGGTCATGTCCGCCGGATCAACATTGTCCTTATAATATTTTAACTCCTCCGTGGCACAAACCGACTCTGCATAGGCCGCATCACCTTCCTCACATTCCAAAGCAACCTTGCGGCTCCCATGAACCGTTATTGTTCCTTTGTGACCCGGCATCTTGAGCTGCAAATAGATATAACAAGGCCGTGCCATGAACTTGGCATAAGCCGGCCGCCCAAACAAGGCGTGATACGGGCTCCGGATCTTCACCACCTCAAAGGTTAGTGTCTCAGATCGGGAATCATGCTCGTCCCCAAAAGCCACCTCCAGGGCTTCTTACCAACAGGATATGCTGATTTGCCAGGCACCACACCATGGAACACCGTATTAGATGGTCTGAGATCTTTGTCTGTTAGCCCCATGCGGCGGAATGTCTCATAGTACAGGATGTTAATGCTGCTCCCTCCATCCATGAGTACCTTGGTGAATTTATAACCTCCCACCTGAGGGTCTACCACTAATGCCAACTGGCCCGGATTGTCAACCGGGGGGGGGGGGTGATCCTCCCTGCTCCACACGATAGGCTGCTCTGACCAGCGTAAATAACGCGGTACGGCCGGTTCAACAGAGTTTACTGCTCGTTTATGAAGTTTCCGGTTGCGCTTATCCGAGCTAGTTGTGAAAACGTGATACTGCCCATTGTTCAACTGTTTTGGCTGGCTCTGATAACCCGACCGCTGCTGCTGCTGCTGTTGGTTGTAACCCCCTTGACCGTTCTGATTATCCTGGTCATTATTACCGCCCTGATTGAAACCTGAACCGGAAGCTCCATCGTGACCCGACCCATGGAAACCGGATCCTGAGCCACCACCTGATCCACGGTCATACCGGAAGGCATTAGAGTTTTTAAATTCCTGCATAATGAAACAATTCTTCCAAAGGTGGTTAGCCGCTGCCTCCTTCGTCCCGTGTTTTGGGCAAGGCTGATTCAGCAAATAGTTTAAGCGGTCCGGGTTAGGATTTGGAGCCCCATTACGACTTGCCGCTTTACCTCCGCGCCGCTAACCCTTGTCCTGCGCATTAGTGTTAGCCACAAAATCCAGGCTGCCATCTGCCTTACGTTTGCCTCCATTTCCATGGCCCGCCGGTTTGTATTGATGCCCCTTAGAGCTGCTATTCTTCTTTCCCTTCCCTGCTTCGTCATCGTCGGTATCAGGATCCTTGGTACTATCAGAATCAACATACTTCACTAAAGCGGCCATGAGAGTTCCCATATCATTACAGAACCGCTTCATACGCCCTAACTTTTGCTTTAGAGGCTTAAACCGCCAATTGCCCTCTAGGGTTAAGATCGCAGAGTCAGCATTGATCCTGTCAGACAAGTGCAAGACTTCAGAAACGTGGCGTACCCAATGGGTTGTTGACTCTCCATCCTCCTGAACACAAGCCGCCAAGTCTACTATGGATTTAGGCTGCTTACACGTATCTTTGAAATTCTGAATAAACCGGGTCCGCAACTGGGCCCATGAACTGATAGAATTAGGCGGCAGGCCCTTCAACCAAGTACGGGCTGTGCCTTCAAGCATCATGGTGAAGTACTTTGCACACGCGGTCTCATCCACTTCCAGCATCTCCATTGCCATCTCATAACTCTCTACCCACGCTTCTGGAGATGAATCAGCGGTGTAATTCGGCACCTTGTGCAGGCCCTTAAAGTCCTTGGGCAGGCGTACATTGCGTAAAGCGGGGACTAAACAGGGTACTCCCAAGCTAGATGCGACCCCTGGCCCGACAGAGGTGGTTGGACGAACCGGTGTAAGCTGATCCGCCTCGTTTTGTGCTGCTAACTCGGCCTCCCTTCGTGCCCGGGCCCGTTCCACTACATCCTGAGCATCGTGAACACCACCGGCCGGGTTATTGCCACGGGCCGCTTCACGGCCCCGCGCATTGCTTGATATGGCCGGTTCATCCAGGCACCTACTATAGCTCCGGCTTGGACGGGGTGTTGAATGAATCCGATCGCGGCTGTATGAATATGCCTCCTGTTGAATCAAAGCGGTCCGGAGAAGTTCCTTAACCCGGCGCGTCTCTATTGCTTGCGGAGAGTCTCCTTCGACCGGGATAGCTTCTAATCGCGCAGCAGCTGCGACAAGATTGTCCATAGGATTAGAATAATGACCCAGAGGTGTCTGGACCGGCGGAGGAATCACAATGTTCTGCCGAGGAGGCTCCATCAGGCGGGGTTGGACCATCGCTCCTGGCCTTGGTGCCTCGACCCGGTTTACCTCCAGGTGCCCCGGCGGATTACTGGTTCCTGCTCCCGGAGTGTGAAAGAGATTTCGAGGGTCGAACCCTAACGGCAGGCGTGATCTGTGCTTCCGCTTCAAGACTTCCTGTGATGCGTTCTGGTCGAGCATAAGTTTATAGGCCTGGGTGTCCAAAGCGGCCCGCTCTGCGGCCATCCTGTCCTTCTTTGCTGCCAAGTCGGCTTTGGCTTGTGCGATCTGCTCTCTCACTTTTGCAATCTCTGCATCATGGGCCTCCTGATCCGCCGGATTGGCCTCTGCCATCAGTACAGCTAGTGCATCAAACAGGTCAGACAGAACTTGAACCGGCGGCCGCACAAGGCCTCCTGCCCCTACTGCCGCTGCCGCTGCTGATCCGGAGAGCATTGCTGCTGCGGTCGAGGAGTGATTCGCCGCCTGTGTACCGGCCATGAATATTCCAACCCGGTTGATCTGCTCAGGGGGGTCCGGAATACTGTCGCCATCGGAACAGCCCCTAATCTGGTCGTCTTGCAACTGATACAATGATTCTGTCTCGCCGGTTGAGGACTCGTCGCCGGAATAGATGACGGTCTCACTACCATATTCTGACTCGTTCCCATGCTCTCCTCCGTGGATGACTCCCACGAAGGCACGCCTCACGGCCGGTTTAACCTGGGTAGATCTCGCAAGCTGAGCCGTCTCGACGAGGCCGGTGCAGATGTCCGGCTCAGGCCCAGGCTCACCAATCTTGCCGATAAAAACGTGTATGCCACCAAAGGGGACCCGGTACCCGTACTCGATCGAGCCGGCCTCAGGACCCCATCCTGCATCGTCGATGTAGAGCTTGCCGCGACGACTCTTGGTCATCCGGCCCACAGCATAGCCTTCGAGTCCTTTGAGCTTGCCCTCCAAGATCATCAAACCATCATGCGATAGCCCCATGGTGAGCGCCAACTGTCGTGGATTTGTCACGGCAGATGTCCTCATGAAAGGACTTAGTCGTGGAGCCATCGCTACGGGTTAACTTGAAGGGGTTAAAGCGGACACAAAGATGCAAGGGTTTATACTAGTTCGGCCCCTTCGATGAAGGTAAAAGCCTACGTCTAGTTGTGCTGGAATTGATGTGGTTTCGATGGCTAGGGAGCAAACAAGCTTCGCCTAGGCTCGAGTTGTTGTTGTCTGTCCTTGAACCGCCGCCGGGTCATCCCCTTATATACACGGGTGACGCCCGTCGGTCCATAGAGTCCCACACCGGTTCATACTCGTATCCCGATTGGTCTCTCTCTATTCCTAACTTACAATACAAGTTTACATACCAAGCCGGTTTACGGCTACAGGTTCTAAACCGACTACAGGCCTTGGGCCTTCATCTGCTTAATCACCTTTACACTACTAATGAAGTTAACCCGGCCCAGGTAGGCCGGTTCACGCCCAGCGGTAATATCCCCAACAGCGGGTATCGTTATTTTCTGACCTTCACAAGATGAATTGAGCAGATATGAGTATATCTACTTAATGAAGCACAAGTCTGAAACATTTGAAAAGTTCAAAGAATTTCAGAGTGAAGTGGAGAACCATCGTAAAAAGAAAATAAACTTTCTGCAATTTGATCGCGGAGACAAATATTTGAGTTACGAGTTTGGTCTTCAATTAAAATAATGTGGAATAGTTTCACAAACTCATGCCACCTGGAACACCACAACTTAATGGTGTGTCCGAACGTCATAACAATACTTTATTAGATATGGTGCGATCTATGATGTCTCTTATCGGGTTTACCACTATCATTTTGGGGTTGTGCATTAGAGACAGCTGCATTCACGTTTAATAGGGCACCATCTAAATCCGCTGAGACGACACCGTATGAACTATGGTTTAGCAGTAAACCTAAGCTGTCGTTTCTTAAAGTTTGGAGTTGCGATGCTTATATGAAAAAGGTTTTCAACCTGATAAACTCGAACCCAAATCGGAGAAGTGCGTCTTCATAGAATACCCAAAAGAAACTGTTGGGTAAACCTTCTATCATAGATCTGAGGGCAAGATTTTCATTGCTAAATTCGGATCCTTTCTAGAGAAGGAGTTTCTCTCAAAAGAAGTGAGTGGGAGGAAAGTAGAACTTGATAAGGTAATTGTACCTTCTCCCAAATTGGGAAGTAGTTCACCACAGAAATCAGTTCCAGTGATGCCTACACCGATTAGTGAGGAAGTTAATGATGATGATCATGAAACTTCGGATCAAGTTACTACAGAAACTCGTAGGTCTTCCAGAGTATGGTCTGCACCAGAGTGGTACGGTAATCCTGTTCTGAAAGTCATGTTACTAGACCATGATAAACCTACGAACTATGAGGAAGCGATGATGAGCCCAGATTCCGCGAAATGGCTTAAGGCTATGAAATCTGAGATGGGATCCATGTATAAGAACCAAGTGTGGACTTTGGTTGTCTTACCCGATGATCGGCAAGCCATAGAAAATAAATGGATCTTCAAGAAGAAGACTGATGCAGATGGTAATGTAACTGTCTATAAAGCTCGACTTGTTGCGAAAGGTTTTTGACAAGTTCAAGGGGTTGACTACGATGAGACTTTCTCACCCGTAGCGATGCTTAAGTCTGTCCGAATCATGTTGGCAATTGCCACATTTTATGAAATCTGGCAAATGGATATAAAAACTGTGTTCCTGAATGGATTTCTGGAAGAAGAGTTGTATATGATGCAACCAGAAGGTTTTGTCAATCCTAAAGGTGCTAACAAAATGTGCAAGCTCCAGCGATCCATCAATGGACTGGTGCAAGCATCTCGGAGTTGGAATATACGCTTTGATGAATTGATCAAAGCATGTGGTTTTATACAGACTTTTGGAAAGGCCTGTATTTACAAGAAAGTGAGTGGGAGCACTACTGCCTTTCTGATAAGTATATGTGAATGACATATTATTGATCGGAAATGATGTAGAATTTTCTGGAAAGTATAAAGGAATGTTTGAAAGGAGTTTTTCAAAGAAAGACCTCAGTAAAGATGCTTACAAATTGAGCATCAAGATCTATAGAGATAGATCAAGACGCTTGATAAGATTTTCAACGAGTACATACCTTGACAAGATTTTGAAGTAGTTCAAAATGGAACAATCAAAGAAAGAGTTCTTGCCTGTGTTGCAAAGGTATGAAATTGAGTAAGACTCAAATCCCGACCACAGCAGAAAATAGAAAGAGAATGAAAGTCATTCCCTATGCATCAGCCATAGGTTCTATAAAAGTATGCCATGCTATGGACCAGACCTATTGTATACTATTCTCTGGTTTGGCAAGGGAGTACAATAATGATCTAGGAGTAGATCACTGGACATTGGTCAAAATTATCCTTAGTAGAATAAGGATATGTTTCTCGATTATGGAGGTGATAAAAGAGTTCGTCGTAAAGAGTTACATCGATGCAAGCTTTTACACTGATCTAGATGACTCTAAGTCTCAATCTGGATACATATTGAAAGTGGGAGCAATTAGCTAGAGTAGCTCAATGCAGAGCATTTTAGACATAGAATATTTGTAAAATACATATGGCTCTGAATGTGACAGACCCGTTGACTAAACTTCTCTTACGAGCAAAACATGATCATACCTTAGTACACTTTGAGTGTTAATCACATAGCGATGTGAACTAGATTATTGACTCTAGTAAACCCTTTGGGTGTTGATCACATGACGATGTGAACTATGGGTATTAATCACATACATATGTGAATATTGATGTTGAATCACATAATGATGTGAACTAGATTATTGACTCTAGTGCAAGTGGGGGACTGAAGGAAATATGCCCTAGAGGCAATAATAAAGTTATTATTTATTTCCTTATATCATGATAAATTTTTATTATTCATGCTAGAATTGTATTAACCGGAAACATAATACATGTGTGAATACATAGACAAACATAGTGTCACTAGTATGCCTCTACTTGACTAGCTCATTAATCAAAGATGGTTAAGTTTCCTAACCATAGACATGAGTTGTCATTTGATTAATGGGATCACATCATTAGGAGAATGATGTGATTGACATGACCCATTCCGTTAGCCTAGCACTTGATCATTTAATATATTGCTAATGCTTTCTTCATGACTTATACATGTTCCTGTAACTATGAGATTATGCAACTCCCGTTTACCGGAGGAATACTTTGGGTGCTACCAAACGTCACAACGTAACTGGGTGATTATAAAGGAGTACTACATGTGTCTCCAAAGGTACATGTTGGGTTGGCGTATTTCGAGATTAGGTTTTGTCACTCCGATTGTCGGAGAGGTATCTCTGGGCCCTCTCGGTAATGCACATCACTATAAGCCTTGCAAGCAATATAGCTAATAAGTTAGTTACGGAATGATGCATTACGTAACGAGTAAAGAGACTTTCCAGTAACGAGATTGAACTAGGTATTGGATAGCGACGATCGAATCTCGGGCAAGTAACATACCGATGACAAAGGGAACAACGTATGTTGTTATGCGGTTTGACTGATAAAGATCTTCGCAGAATATGTAGGAGCCAATATGAGCATCCAGGTTCCACTATTGGTCATTGACCGAGAATAGTTCTAGGTCATGTCTACATAGTTCTCGAACCCGTAGGGTCCGCACGCTTAAGGTTTCGATGACAGTTATATTATGAGTTTATGAGTTTTGATATACCGAAGGAGTTCAGAGTCCCGGATGAGATCGGGGACATGACGAGGAGTCTCAAAATGGTCGAGACGTAAAGATCGATATATTGGACGACTATATTCAGACTTCAGAAAGGTTCCGAGTGATTCGAGTATTTTTCGGAGTACCGGAGAGTTACGGGAATTCGCCGGGGAGTATATGGGCCTTATTGGGCCATACGGGAATAGAGGAGAGAGACCAAAAGGAAGGAGGCCTGCGCCCCCCCTCTAGTCCAAATTGGACAAGGGGGGCAGCCCCCTTTTCCTTCTCCCTCTCCTCCTCTTTCCTTCTCCAACAAGGAAAGGAGGAGTCCTACTCCCGGTGGGAGTAGGACTCCCCCCTTGGCGCGCCTCCTCCCTAGGCCGGCCGCCTCCCCCCTTGATCCTTTATATACGGGGGCAGGGGCACCCCAAAGATATAACAACAATTGATCCTTGAGATCTATTAGCCGTGTGCGGTGCCCCCTTCCACCATAGTCCTCCTCGATAATATTGTAGCGGTGCTTAGGCGAAGCCCTGCGATGATAGAACATCAAGATCGTCACCACACCGTCGTGCTGACGAAACTCTCCCTCGACACTCGGCTAGATCGGAGTTCGAGGGACGTCATCGAGCTGAACGTGTGCTAGAACTTGGAGGTGCCGTAGTTTTGGTGCTTGATCGGTCGGGCCGTGAAGACGTACGACTACATCAACCGCGTTGTTGCAACGCTTCCGCTTACGGTCTACGAGGGTACGTGGACTACACTCTCCCCTCTCGTTGCTATGCATCACCATGATCTTGCATGTGCGTAGGATTTTTTTGAAATTACTACGTTCCCCAACAATTATTAGTCAGCGGATCTGAACCTTTCAGATCCGTGTGTGCTTTGCAAATCTCTATGTCATCTCCTAGATGCAGCTACCACGCTCTATTTGGAGCTATTCCAAATAACTGTTCTACTATACAAATCCGGTTTACTACTCAGAATAATCCGGATTAGTGTCAAAGTTTGCATCGGCGTAACCCTTTACGACGAACTCTATTACCACCTCCATAATTGAGAAAATTCCTTAGTCCACTAATTACTAAGGATAAGTTTGACCGCTGTCCTGTGATCCATTCCTGGATCACTCTTGTACCCCTTGACTGACTCACGGCAAGGCACACTTCAGGTGCGGTACACAACACAACATACTATAGAGCCTACGTCTGAAGCATAGGGGACGACCTTAGTCCTTTCTCTCTCTTCTACCGTGGTCATGTCTTGAGTCTTACTCAATATTCACACCTTATAACACAGCCAAGAACTCCTTCTTTGCCGATCTATTTTGAACTCCTTCAAAATCTTGTTACGGTATGTATTTATTTGAAAGTACTATTAAGCATTTTTGATCTATCCTTATAGATCTTGATGCTCAATGTTCAAGTAGCTTAATCCAGGTTTTCCATTGAAAAACACCTTTTAAATAACCCTATATGCTTTCCAGAAATTCTACATCATTTCAGATCAACAATATGTCAACAACATGTACTCATCAGAAATGCTATAGTGCTCCACTCACTTCTTTGGAAATACAAGTTTCTCATAAACTTTGTATAAACCCAAAATCTTTGATCATCTCATCAAAGCGTATATTCCAACTCCGAGATGCTTACTCCAGTCCTTAGAAGGATTGCTGGAGCTTTGCATACTTGTTAGCATTTTTCAGGATTGACAAAACCTTCTGGTTGTATCACCTACAACCTTTCCTCAAGAAAATCGTCGAGGAAACAATGTTTTGACATCCTATCTGCAAGATTTCATAAATAATGCAGTAACTGCTAATACAATTCCAACAGACTCTTAGCATCGCTACGATTGAGAAAGTATCATTGTAGTCAACTCCTTGAACTTGTCGAAAAATATCTTAGCGACAAGTCGAGCTTTCTTAATGGTGACAATTACCATCATTGTCTGTCTTCCTTTTGAAATCCATCTGTGCCCAACAGCCTTACGACCATCAAGTAGTTCTTCCAAAGTCCACACTTTGTTTTCATACATGGATCCTCTCTCGGATTTTATGGCCTCTAGCCATTTGTCGGAATTCGGGCCCACCATCGCTTCTCCATAGCTCGTAGGTTCATTGTTTTCTAGCAACATGACCTCCAAGACAGGATTACGTACCACTCTGAAGTAGTACGTGTCCTTGTCGACCTACAAGGTTTTGTTAGTGACTTGATCTGAAGTTTCATGATCAATATCATCAGCTTCCACTTCAATTGGTGTAGGCGCCACAGGAAGAACTTCCTGTGCCCTACTACACACTGGTTGAAGTGATGGTTCAATAACCTTATCAAGTCTCCACCATCCTCCCACTCAATTCTTTTGAGAGAAACTATTCCTCGAGAAAGGACCCGTTTCTAGAAACAATCACTTTTGCTTCCGGGTCTGAATTAGGAGGTATACCCAACTGTTTTGGGTGTCCTATGAAGATGTATTTATCCGCTTTGGGTTCGAGCTTATCAGGATGAAACTTTTTCACATAAGTGTCGCAGCCCCAAACTTTCAAGAAACGACAGCTTAGGTTTCTCTAAGCCATAGTTCATACGGTGTCATCTCAATGGAATTACGTGGTGCCCTATTTAAAGTGAATGTAGTTGTCTCTAATGCCTAAACCATGAACGATAGTGGTAATTCGATAAGAGACATCATGGTATGCACCATATCCAATAGGGTGCAGCTATGATGTTCGGACACACCATCACACTATGGTATTCCAGGTGGTATTAGTTGTGAAACAATTTCCACAAGGTCTTAATTGTGTACCAAACTCGTAACTCAGATATTCATCTCTATGATCATATCATAGACATTTTATCCTCTTGTCACGATGGTCTTCAACTTCACTCTGAAGTTACTTGAACCTTTCAATAATTCAGACTTGTGTTTCATCAAGTAAATATACTCAGCATCTACTCAAGTCATCTGTGAAGTAAGAACATAACAATATCCACTACGTGCCTCGGCACTCATTGGACAACACACATCAAAATGTATTACTTCCAACAAGTTGCTCTCTTGTTCCATCTTACTGAAAACGAGGCTTTTCAGTCATCTTGCCCATGTGGTATGATTTGCATGTCTCAAGTGATTTAGAATCAAGTGAGTCCAAACGATCCATCTGCATGGAGTTTCTTCATGCGCACATACCAATAGACTTGGTTCGCATGTCTCAAACTTTTCAAAAACGAGTGAGTCCAAAGATCCATCAACATGGAGCTTCTTCATGCGTTTTATACCAATATGACTCAAATGGCAGTGCCACAAGCAGGTGGTACTATCATTACTATCTTATATCTTTTGGCATGAACATGTGTATCACTACCATCGAGATTCAATAAACCATTCTTTTAGGTGCAAGACCATTGAAGCTATTATTCAAATAAATAGAGTAACCATTATTCTCCTTAAATGAATAACCGTATTATGATAGACATAATACAATCATGTCTATGCTCAACGAAAACACCAAATAACAATTATTTAGGTTTAACACCAATCTCAATGGTAGAGGGAGCAGGCGATGCTTGATCACATCAACCTTGGAAACACTTCCAACACACATCGTCATCTCACCTTTAGCTAGTCTCCGTTTATTCTGTAGCTCTTTTATTTCGAGTTACTAACACTTAGCAACCGAACCGGTATGTTAATACCCTGGTGCTACTAGGAGTACTAGTAAAGTACACATTTAATACAATGTATATCCAATATACTTCAGTCAACCTTGCCAGCCTTCTCATCTACCAAGTATCTAGGGTAGTTCTGCTTCAGTGACCGTTCCCTCATTACAGAAGCACTTAGTCTCGGGTTTGGGTTCAACCCTGGGTTTCTTCACTGGAGCAGCAACTGATTTGTCGTTTCATGAAGTACCCCTTCTTGCCCTTGCCCTTCTTGAAACTAGTGGTTTCACTAACCATCAACAATTGATGCTCCTTCTTGATTTCTACTTTCGCGGTGTCAAACATCGCGAATATTTCAAGGATCATCATATCTATCCCTGATATGTTATAGTTCATCACGAAGCTCTAGTATCTTGGTGGCAATGTCTTTGGAGAAACATCACTATCTCATCTGGAAGATTAACTCCCACTCGATTCAGGTGATTGTTGTACCCAGACAATCTGAGTACAAGCTCAACAATTGAGCTTTTCCCCCTTAGTTTGTAGGCTAAGAAGCTCGTCGGAGGTCTTATACCTCTTGACGTGGGCACGAGCCTGAAATCCCAATTTCAGCCCTTGGAACATCTCATATGTTCCGTGACGTTTCTAAAACGTCTTTAGCGCCTCGATTCTAAACTGTTTAACATTACTGAACTATCACGTAGTCATCAAAACGTGTATGTCAGATGTTTGCAACATCCGCAGACGACGTTCGAGGTTCAGCACACCGAGCGGTGCATTAAGGACATAAGCCTTCTGCGCAGCAATGAGGACAATCCTCAGTTTACGGACCCAGTCCGCATAATTACTACTATCAACTTTTAACTAAATTTTCTCTAGGGACATATCTAAAATAGTAGAACTAAAACGCGAGCTACGACATAATTTGCAAAGACCTTTTGACTATGTTCAGGTTAATTAAGTTCATCTAATGAACTCCCACTCAGATAGACATCCCTCTAGTCATCTAAGTGATACATGATCCAAGTCAACTAGGCCGTGTCCGATCATCACGTGAGACGGACTAGTCATCATCGGTGAACATCTTCATGTTGATTGTATATACTATACGACTCATGTTCGACCTTTCGGTCTCTCGTGTTCCGAGGCCATGTCTGTACATGCTAGGCTCGTCAAGTCAACCTAAGTGTTTTGCATGTGTAAATCTGTCTTACACCCGTTGTATGTGAATGTTATAATCTATCACACCCGATCATCACGTGGTGCTTCGAAACAACGAACTTTCGCAACGGTGCACAGTTAGGGGGAATACTTTCTTGAAATTATTATGAGGGATCATCTTATTTACTACCGTCGTTCTAAGAAAATAAGATGCATAAACATGATAAACATCACATGCAATCAAATAGTGACATGATATGGCCAATATCATTTTGCTCCTTTGATCTCCATCTTCGGGGCTCCATGATCATCATCGTCACCGGCATGACACCATGATCTCCATCATCATGATCTCCATCATCGTGTCTCCATGAATTTGTCTCGCCATCTTATTACTTCTACTACTATGGCTAATGGTTTAGCAATGAAGTAAAGTAATTATATGGCGTTATTCAGTGACACGCAGGTCATACAATAAATAAAGACAACTCCTATGGCTCCTGCCGGTTGTCGTACTCATCGACATGCAAGTCGTGATTCCTATTACAAGAATATGATCAATCTCATACATCACATATATTTCATTCATCACATCCTTCTTGGCCATATCACATAACATAGCATACCCTGCAAAAACAAGTTAGACGTCCTCTAATTGTTGTTTGCATGTTTTACGTGGCTGCTATGGGTTTCTAGCAAGAACGTTTCTTACCTACGCAAAAGACACAACGTGATATGCCAATTGCTATTTACCCTTCATAAGGACCCTTTTCATCGAATTCGATCCGACTAAAGTGGGAGAGACTGGCACCCGCTAGCCACCTTATGCAACAAGTGCATGTCAGTCGGTGGAACCTGTCTCACGTAAGTGTATGTGTAAGGTCGGTCCGGGCCGCTTCATCCCACAATACCATCGAAACAAGATAGGACTAGTAACGGTAAGCATATTTAACAAAATCAACGCCCATAACAACTTGTGTTCTACTCGTGCATAGAATCTATGCAATAAACCTGGCTCTGATACCACTGTTGGGGAACGTAGCAGAAATTCAAAATTTTGTATGCATCACCAAGATCAATCTATGGAGAGACAAGCAACGAGAGAGAGGGGAGTGCATCTTCATACCCTTGAAGATCGCGATGCGGAAGCGTACAAGAACGCGGTCGGTGGAGTCGTTCACGAAGCGATTCAGATCGCGGCCGAATCCGATCTAAGCACCGAATAACGGTGCCTCCGCGTTCAACACACGTACAACCCGGGGACATCTCCTCCTTCTTGATCCAGCAAGGGGAGAGGAGAAGTTGAGGGAAAACTCCGACAGCACGACGTCATGGTGGTGATGGAGCTCGTGGTTCTCCGGCAGGGCTTCGCCAAGCACTACGGAGGAGGAGGAGGTGTTGGAGGAGGGAGAGGGCTGCGCCAGGGGAAGGGTGCAGCTGCCCTCTCTCTCCCTCAATATATATAGGGGGAAGGGAGGAGGGGGAGGCGCCCTAGGGTTCCCTAGGGGAGGGGCGGCGGCCACAGGGGAAACCCTAGATGGGTTTGGGCGCCCCCACCCCCTAGGAAACTTGCCCCCCAAGCCGGGAGGGGCGGCTTCCCTAGGGGTGGCGCCGCCACCTCTCCTGGTTACGTGAGATGGGGTGGGAGGGGCGCTCAGCCCCTTAGTGGGCTGATGTGCCCTCTCCCCTTGTCCCATAAGGCCCCCAACGTTTGCCGGGGCCTCCGAAAACCCTTTCGGACACGCTGGTCATCACCTGGTACCCCCGGAACAATTCCAGACTCCAATACCCTTCGTCCAATATACCGATCTTCACCTTCGGACCATTCGGAGCTCCTCGTCATGTCCGGGTTCTCATCTGGGACTCCGAACAACCTTCGGTAACCACATACTATTTCCCATAACAACTCTAGCGTCACCGAACCTTAAGTGTGTAGACCCTACGGGTTCGGGAACCATGCAGACATGACCGAGACGTTCTCCGGTCAATAACCAACAGCGGGATTTGGATACCCATGTTGGCTCCCACATGTTCCACGATGATCTCATCGGATGAACCACGATGTCAAGGATTCAAGCAATCCCGTATGCAATTCCCTTTGTCAGGTATGTTACTTGCCCGAGATTCGATCGTAGGTATCCCAATACCTCGTTCAATCTCGTTACCGGCAAGTCACTTTACTCGTTCCGTAATGCATGATCCCGTGACTAACTACTTAGTCACATTGAGCTCATTATGATGATGCATTACCGAGTGGGCCAGAGATACCTCTCCGTCATACGGAGTGACAAATCCCAGTCTCGATTCGTGCCAACCCAATAGACACTTTCGGAGATACCTGTAGTGCACCTTTATAGTCACCCAGTTACGTTGTGACGTTTGGTACACCCAAAGCACTCCTACGGTATCAGGGAGTTACACAATCTCATGGTCTAAGGAAATGATACTTGACATTAGAAAATATTTAGCAAACGAACTACACGATCTTGTGGTATGCTTAGGATTGGGTCTTGTCCATCACATCATTCTCCTAATGATGTGATCCCATTATCAATTACATCCAATGTCCATGGTTAGGAAACCATGACCATCTGTTGATCAACGAGCTAGTCAACTAGAGGCTCACTAGGGACATGTTGTGGTCTATGTATTCACACATGTATTGCGGTTTTCGGTCAATACAATTATAGCATGAATAATATACAATTATCATGAACAAGGAAATACAATAATAACCCTTTTATTATTGCCTCTAGGGCATATTTCCAACAGATATCCGTACTATAAGAGGGAATCCACATCGGATGGTATTGGGTGAATCATTTCACGTACACGTTCTCTGCACCCACCATATACCCTCCTTTCAAGGAGAGAGGGATTCCCCAAAGTCCTTTATTCTGTGCAGTTCTGCCCATGGTGGTAGTATCGCTCCATTGAGCGGTTGTACCGCTGGCCGGTAGTTCCGGTCTTACCACCACCCCAAGTACCGCTCAGGGGTGACTCCCTTCTGTACCGGGTATGGTGGTAGACCGTTAGTGGAACGGAAGTTCTGGTTTATCTTGACAAACCGGTACTACCAGTATTCAGGGCAGTAGTACCGCCTCAGACTCCACTACACAGGAACTGCTGGCCCAGCGGTAGCTCCGGCCCAACCACCGCTCTAACTATCGGCCTAGGGTGATTTCCTTCTGTTGGTGAGGTGGTAGTCGGGCAGTGGTGGGATGGTAGGTTCCGATATACCGGTACTACCGGTTGTCTCACCGGAAGTACCACCCTAGTGCCCTAGCAGGGGTTTCTCGCATTCACCGGTTGTACCGGTGACCCTTGCGGAAGTATCGCTCCTATGTGTTTCTGCGCATAATGGTTGGATCTGAGGGGACCCTATTTAAGGAGGTGCTTCTCCCACCTCCCACCAACCTCTTGCCTCTCTCTCTCTCCTCCATTAATGCCCTCGAAGCTTTCTTGCTATATCTCTCTCTAGCCACTCAAACTTGTTGATTTGCTAGGGATTCAAGGAGGAGACCTAGATCTACACTCTCACCAAATGAAACTTGATTCGCCCATACTTTCTTGCGTGGATTTTGTTACTCTTAGGTGCTTGGGCACCCTTGTCAGAAGAGGTCACTTCGGAGCCACATTCCATTGTGGTGAAGCTCCGGGGTTTCGTTGGGAGCCTCCAATTAAGTTGTGGAGAGAGCCCCAACCTTGTTTGTAAAGGTCCGGTTGCCGCCTTCAAGGGCACCAATAGTGGAATCACGACATCTCGCATTGTGTGAGGGCATGAGGAGAATATGCTGGCCCTAGTGGCTTCTTGGGGAGCATTGTGCCTCCACACCGCTCCAACGGAGACGTACTTCCCCTCAAAAGGAAGGTACTTCGGTAACACATCCTCGTCTCCATCGGTTCCACTTTTGGTTATTTCTCACCTTTACTTGTGCAAGCTATATTTTGTTATATCCTTTGCTTGCTTGTGTGCTTCTTGTTGTTGCATCATATAGGTTGCTCACCTAGTTGCATATCTAGACAACCTACTTTGATGCAAAGTTTAATTTGGTAAAGAAAAGCTAAAAATTGTTAGTTGCCTATTCACCCCACCTCTAGTCAACTATATCGATCCTTTCAATTGGTATCAGAGCATCATCTCTTAATTAAGGCTTTACCGTCCTAAGAGTATGGTTGACACTATAGACGGTGAGGAGGAGCACCCCGTGTGAATCCTTCCTCGTCTATGGACGATGGGGGATCCCCGATCTAACGTGAGGAATTCAATATGGCTTTGGACACATTGAAAACCTCCATGAGGACCGAGGTCAAAGGCATGTTCAAAGAGTTCCTTGATGGTCACAAATTATCCACCACACCTTTGGAAGTGGTCGCTCCCACTAACAAGGTGGCGGATGCCAACTCCGATAAGGGGGAAGCTTCTAGTGATAAAGTTCCTTTGCCTAGTGGTAAAAGTGGAAATGGCATCTATGCTCATGTTGAACCACCTCTTACTTATGGAGGACCGGTTCCCTCCACTCATTTAAATCATGCGGGTTCTCCTCCCAAGATTGTGAAGAATGAGGATTTTGGCTCTGGGGTTTATCGCTTTAAACGTCATTTAAACCATGTTAATACCAATCTTTGGAGAATCATTGAGGAAGATTTCTATCCGCATGATCGAAGCAACTTCACCCCTAGAGAAGCCTGAAAGCACAAGTGCTCCCTCGGTGGTTTTGATAATTAATGTCAACATATCTCTTGTTGGACTAACACTTTTACCTAGTATATTTCAGACAAGTTCAACAATGGAGTGGCATGGACTAAAGGATGTGGAACCCCTTCAAGATGCCAAGGACAAAGGATTGGCTCAAGCTTCAAGCTCAAGACTCTTCATTTTATATTTTAGTGATCCAAGATCACATTGAGTCTATAGGAAAAGCCAATACTATCAAGAAGGGATGAGGTGTTGCTTAATGAGTTTCTTGCTCCATGGTGCTTAGTGATATGCTCCAAAGCCCTCAACTAGTTTCCCACATCCACATATGTCCTAAACCTAAAGTCTAACTCGGTCCCACCGATTCTTTCTATCCAGCGCCACCGAGTTCAGATGTCATAGCCACTGCCACAAACCCTAGGCAAATCGGTTTCACTGATAGGGATCTCAGTCTCACCGAGATGGGATTGTAATCTCTCTGTGTATGTCCATTATCAAAATCGGTCTCACCGAGTTTGAGTAATCGGTCCTACCGAGATTACAATGCAAAATCTCTGGTTAACTTATTACCAAAATCGGTCCCGCCGAGTTTGAGTAATCGGTCCCACCGAGTTTGCCTGACTAACTCTCTGGTTAGCTTATTACCAAAATCGGTCTCACCGATTTTGTGTAATCGGTCTCACCGAGATTACGTTATGCCCTAACCCTAACCATATCGGTCCTACCGAGTTGCATTTCGGTCCCACCGAAAATCCTAATGGTCACATTGTTTACTAAATCGGTCTGACCGAGTTTGTTGATTCGGTCCCACCGAGATTGGTAAATTGTGTGTAACGGTTAGATTTTGTGTGGAGGCTATATATACCCCTCCACCTCCTCTTCATTCGTGGAGAGAGCCATCAGAATAAACCTACACTTCCAACTTACCATTTCTGAGAGAGAACTACCTACTCATGTGTTGAGGCCAAGATATTCCATTCCTACCATATGAATCTTGATCTCTAGCCTTCCCCAAGTTGCTTTCCACTCAAATCTTCTTTCCACCAGATCCAAATCCTGTGAGAGAGAGAGAGTTGAGTGTTGGGGAGACTATCATTTGAAGCACAAGAGCAAGGAGTTCATCATCAACACACCATTTGTTACTTCTTGGAGAGTGGTGTATCCTAGATTGGCTAGGTGTCACTTGGGAGCCTCCGACAAGATTGTGGAGTTGAACCAAGGAGTTTGTAAGGGCAAGGAGATCGCCTACTTCGTGAAGATCTACCGCTAGTGAGGCAAGTCCTTCGTGGGCGACGACCATGGTGGGATAGACAAGGTTGCTTCTTCGTGGACCCTTCTTGGGTGGAGCCCTCCATGGACTCGCGCAACCGTTACCCTTCGTGGGTTGAAGTCTCCATCAACGTGGATGTACGATAGCACCACCTATCAGAACCACGGCTCAAAAATCACCGTGTCTCCAAATTGCGTTTGAAATCTCCAAACCCTTCCCTTTACATTCTTGCAAGTTGCATGCTTTAATTTCCGCTGCTCATATACTCTTTGCATGCTTGCTTGAATTGTGTGAAGATTGCTTGACTTGTGCTAAGATAGCTAAAATCTGCCAAAGACTAAAATTGGGAAAAGGCATAGTTTTTAATTGGTCAAGTAGTCTAATCACCCCCCCTCTAGACTTACTTACTTACTTCTTCTCAAGGTCCTACAAGTGGTATCAGAGCATTGGTCTCCATTGCTTTGGTTTAATCACCATTGGAGGAAGATGGATGAGTCTACTTTGGGGAGTCTTAGACATAGAGTGCCTATACTTGATGGAGAATATTTTCATAAGTGGAAAAATGAGATGCTTGTAATTTTCAATCAATATCATTTGAACAAGTACATTGCTAGTCCTTGTGCACCTTATGTTGATCCTATGCATCCTACCCTTGATGAGTCGATTGACATGATTAGAAATGTTAGAACTGTTAATCTTATCACTAGAGGCTTGTCTAGAAACTTGATCCGAAAACTGCCTACTCTTGAGTGTGCCTACACTATATGGAAATTTCTTGAGGAAGGATTTTCTAATTATTCTTTGAAAAATCTAGATGAAATTCTCCATAAGTCTATTGCCTTGACTAAGATGAATTCCAATGATCCTATGTTTGGCAATTATCTATTTGAACTTACAAATCTTATGCGTGCCAAAGGAAATGTTGGAATTATTAGCGATATTATTTCCAAAGCTACTAGAATTCATAGAGGAGATTATTGTCAAACTCATACTAATGAATCACTCTCACTAGGAATTGATCCACCACATGATGATGTTGAACATGGATACTATGATGAGGATGATGATGATGACTTTGATCTTGATGATGCGATGAGACACTTTGGTCTTATGGAAAATCTTCGGGGATATATGGTAGGAGGAAAGGAATGGGTCCTTGACAGTGGATGTACCGATCACATGACCGGAGATAAAGACATGTTTCGTGACCTTGCTGAAAATGATAGTCCTCGAAAGTATGTCACTTTCGGTGACAACTCAAAGGGTAAGGTGGTTGGCCTTGGTAAGGTGGCCATCTCACATGATAGCTCAATTCAGAATGTTATGCTCGTTGAATCTCTTGGCTACAAATTACTTTTAGTATCTAGACTTGCTGATTTCGGTTTCAATGTCCTATTTACTGAAGTAGATTGCCAAGTGTTTCGTAGAGACAATCATAAAATAGTCTTTACCGGTATACGTAGAGGTGATCTTTACATTGTTGATTTCACTAAAAAGGCTCAACCTAGAACTTGCTTCATTGCTAAATCCTCTAAAGGTTGGTTATGGCATAGACGACTAGGTCACGTTGGCATGAGAAACCTTGACAAGCTTATTAAAGGGAATCATATCCTTGGTGTTAACAATGTCATATTTGATAAGGATAGACTTTGCAGTGCTTGTCAAGCAGGTAAACAGGTTGGAGGGAGGCATCCCGTGAAGAACATCATGACCACAAGGAGGCCACTTGAGCTACTTCATATGGATCTCTTTGGTCCCAACGCTTACAAAAGTCTCGGTGGAAATTCTTTTGGTCTAGTTATAGTTGATGATTTTTCAAGATTTACGTGGGTGTTCTTTCTCGATGACAAATCGCATGTCCAAAAGATCTTCAAAAACTTCGCCAGGAAGGCTCAAAATCAGTTTGAAGTGAAGATCAAGAAGGTTTGCAGCGACAACGAAACGGAGTTCAAGAACGCAAATGTGGACACCTTTCTTGACGAAGAAGGGATTTCACACGAGTTCTCGGCTACGTACACACCTCAACAAAATGGAGTTATTGAGAGGAAGAACCGGACACTCATCGAAATGGCTAGAACGATGCTTGATGAGTACAAGACGCCGAAGCACTTTTGGGCAGAAGCGGTTGAGACAGCTTGTCATGCAACAAATCGCTTGTATCTTCACAAGCTACTCGGCAAGACGACATACGAGCTCCTCACCGGTAACAAACCCCAAGTTGGATACTTTCGAGTATTCGGCTCAAAGTGCTACATTCTTGATAAGCATCATCGTTCTAAATTTGCTCCTAAGTCTCATGAAGGTTTCCTACTTGGTTATGGCTCAAACTCTCACACATACCGTGTCTACAACAATTTCACCCGAAAGGTTGAAAAGACGGTAGATGTGAAGTTTGATGAATCTAACGGCTCGCAAGTAGAGCAATTGCCAATTGATGTAGGAGACAAAGATCCCTCGGAAGCAATCCAAGACTTGTCTATTGGCAAGGTTCGTCCAACGGAGGTGAAGGAGAGTACCTCGTCCGTCCAAGTGGAAGATTCTACTTCACGACAAGGTGAACCAAGAGTTCATACGGAAGCATCCACAAGTGGGACACACCAAGATGAAGAAAACGAGGAAGTACGTCAAGAACGTCAACAACCTCCTTCTCCACCATGACAAGAGAACGACAATGCCAATAATGAAGAAGGCCAAGATGAAGAAGAACAAGATGAAGAAGATGTTCAACCAAGACCCAAGCAAAAGCTTTCACGAGTTCGAGCAAGAATTGCTAAAGACCATCCCGTCGAGCAAATCTACAATGATATTCAAACCGGGAGAATCACTCGCTCTAAAACTCGTTTAGCTAACTTTTGTGAAAACTATTCATTCATCTCTAGCATTGAACCTATGAAGGTCGAAGAAGCATTGGGAGATCCGGATTGGATAAATGTTATGCCTGAAGAGCTACACACTTTGAGAGAAATCAAGTTTGGACATTGGTTGAGAAGCCCGATAACAACCACAACATCATCGGTACCAAATAGGTGTTTCGCAACAAGCAAGATGAAGATGGACAAGCAGTTCGCAACAAAGCATGTCTCGTCACCCAAGGCTACACACAAGTCGAAGGTATGGACTATGGTGAGACTTATGCTCCCGTTGCTAGACTTGAGTCCATTCGCATCTTACTTGCCTATGCTAATCACCATGATATCACCTTGTACCAAATGGACATTAAAAGTGCTTTTCTAAATGGTGAAATAGAGGAGGAAGTTTATGTTAAACAACCTCCCGGCTTCATTAACCCTAAGAAACCCAATCATGTCTACAAACTTCGCAAAGCTCTTTATGGTCTTAAACAAGCTCCTAGAGCTTGGTATAAATGCTTAACTAAGTTTCTTATTGAAAAAGGCTTTGAAATCGGGAAAATTGATTCTACACTTTTTACTAAAAGGGTTAATGGAGAATTATTTGTATGCCAAATTTGTGTTGATGATATCATATTTGGATCAACTAACCCACATTTTAGTGAGAAGTTTGGAAAGCTAATGTTGGAGAAGTTTGAGATGTCAATGATGAGTGAACTCAAATTCTTTCTTGGGTTACAAATCAAGCAAACTAAGGAATATACTTTTGTCTCTCAGACGAAGTACACAAAGGACTTATTCAAGAAGTTCAATATGCAAGAATGCAAAGGTATGTCTACACCCATGCCTACTAGTGGACATCTTGATTTGACCAAAGATGGTGAACCGGTTGATCAAAAGGTTTATCGCTCTATGATTGGTTCATTGTTATACCTATGTGCTTCACGTCCTGATATTATGCTAAGTGTGTGCATGTGTGCAAGATATCAAGCTGCTCCTAAAGAATGTCATCTTAAGGCCGTGAAAAGGATAGTGAGATATTTAATTCATACGCCAAATTTTGGCATTTGGTATCCTAAGAGGGCCTCTTTCGATCTTGTTGGCTACTCCGACTCGGACTATGCCAGAGACAAGGTTGATAGAAAGTCCACTTCGGGTACTTGTCAATTTCTTGCAGATCTCTTGTGTCTTGGTCTTCCAAGAAACAAAACTCGGTATCCTTATCCACCTCCGAAGCAGAATACATTGCCGCCGGTTCATGTTGTGCTCAATTACTTTGGATGACCCAAACTCTTAAAGATTATGGGATATATGTGAAACATGTTCCATTGCTTTGTGACAATGAAAGTGCTAACAAAATTGGTCATAATCCCGTGCAACATTCTCGAACTAATCATATTGAAGTTCGTCATCTTTTCATTCGAGATCATGTTGCTAAGGGTGACATTAATCTTAAGCATGTTCGCACCGAAAAGCAATTAGCAGATATTTTCACTAAACCTCTTGATGAGAAAGTGTTTTGCAGGTTGAGAGGAGAGTTGAACATCATTGATGCTTCAAACTTGGAGTAGAAACTCCATTGGATACATGCAAGACATGAGTTTATGACAAATCCTTGATATTTCTCTTATGATGAAAATCTTATGTCTTGGATATATTTGCATCTTGCATGTTATCTAACCCATGTAGGTACTTGGTTGAATCAAATTCCATGAGATTGTAACCCACTCATATCTTGAGCAATCTCTACATCACCAAGACTCTACACTATGGTGGTTGAAGACAAGGACGCACGGAACCATTCGAACATATCCTTTGACAAATTCTATGTTGAGTTTCATGATAGTCATTTTTGGATACACAAGTGCTCTTCCTTGCAAGAACTAACCCATGTAGGAAGATGAACTCAAATTCCAAGTGGTGCTCCCAACTCTTGATGAGCTACATCAACCTTGAGAAACCCACACAAGTTCAACTACATGAACAATCAACACCACCACCCAAGGTATGTTATTCCATCTTAGAGAAGCTTTACTCTAAGATATGAGTTAAAGCAACTCGACAAGATGTGAATACATCAAGATGCTTAAACGAAAAATGGTAACCCCATTTTGAGCTTAAACGATGAGTATGACCTATGATCAAGTGATCTCACTTGACTCCTAAGTCAATATACTCTAACATAGGTGACTCTGTCGCCAACCATTTCTAGATGAAGTTCTCTTGTGCTCTTTTCTGTGCTCTTGCATTTGTCTCATGCATGTTTGTTTCCCCTTTCAAAAAAAAAAACTCCATCTAGATTTATTTCTTTTCTATTTGCTCTGCATTTCTTGCAACTAATTCCTTGCGTATCATTCAATTAATTCCTTGCAAATCATTGTGAGATCTTACTAGTCTAGTGAGCTGAGGTGACAAGTGTTTTCTCTGCGATAAACTCGGTTTCACCGATTTGTTGTTTTCGGTCCCACTGAATCCTCTCGGTGCAACCGAAGCATACCACTCGGTGCCACCGACTTCACAACAGCAAAAACAACTTGCCTATTCATCTTTACTTTTGATCCAGCTCCACTCAATGAATCTTGTCCTCTACAAGCATCACATTTTTATCAGTGCTTTGTGCTGTGACTCAAGGACCAAACACATTCACGACAAATTCCAGAAGCTCTTCTTGGAAATTGATGTCAAAGAGGGAGAGAGAGATCACATCAAAGCTTATAACCTCCAAAGGGAGAGAGAGATTATCACTTCCACAGGGGGAGAGAGAGATCTCTAGGGGGAGAGAATACTCAAGAAGAGAGTAATCCTCAAGGATCCCAGATGCTTAGTGTTCAAGAGGAGAGATGCCACATGTCTTCTTGAGGGGAAAGACATGTTCATATGTGCTTATTTGCATTAGCTCTGTTCATTTGTTCCTTTCAGCTCTGATTTTCTGTTCCCTATCTTCTCCCAGTATCCCATGCTAGATTCAGGGGGAGCAAGACATCTAAGGGAAAGAAATCATTTAAATTCATTGCATATCTTTACCTTTGGGGACATGTCTAATTCAATGTGGTACTTAGTACTCACTCTCTACATGTCATCCCAGTCTTGGTATTCTTGTGGTTTCTTCTGTTTGCTCTGGCTAGCAGGTGTATCTGTGTTATCTAACCTTGTTCACGCAGGTTCATTCCATCCTAAGCCAACTCAAGACCACAAGGTAAGTATATGCATCACAATCATGTGTATGAGGAGTTCTTGCTGATGTACATACTGTTTGCAAGAAGGACTCATGAGCATGAAGGTACTTTTTAACATTCCTCGCTCTGATGCATATGGCCAAGATACATGTAATACATTGCCTACTCTGTCATGTTCATGCATTCACATGCTTCTATATTTCATATAACATGATTGCATACATGTAGGGGGAGCCTATGCTTGTTACATGTCTTTCCAAAGCTTTACTTGCTATTCTCTATATCTTTATCTAAAGCTTTGATGTATGTTGTCATCAATTACCAAAAAGGGGGAGATTGAAAGCACAAGTACTCCATGGGTGGTTTTGGTAATTAATGTCAACATATCTCTTGTTGGACTAACACTTTTACCTAGTATATTTCAGACAAGTTCAACAATGGAGTGGCATGGACTAAAGGATGTGGAACCCCTTCAAGATGCTAAGGACAAAGGATTGGCTCAAGCTTCAAGCTCAAGACTCTTCATTTTATATTTTAGTGATCCAAGATCACACTGAGTCTATAGGAAAAGCCAATACTCTCAAGAAGGGATGAGGTGTTGCTTAATGAGTTTCTTGCTCCATAGTGCTTACTGATATGCTCCAAAGCCATCAACTACTTTCCCACATACACATATGTCCTAAACCTAAAGTCTAACTCGGCCCCACCGATTCTTTCTATCCGGCGCCACCGAGTTCAGATGTCATAGCCACTGCCACAAACCCTAGGCAAATCGGTTTCACCGATAGGGATCTCACTCTCAGCGAGATGGGATTGTAATCTCTCTGTGTATGTCCATTATCAAAATTGGTCTCACCGAGTTTGAGTAATCGGTCCTATCGAGATTGCAATGCAAACTCTCTGGTTAACTTATTACCAAAGTCGGTCCCACCAAGTTTGAGTAATCGGTCCCACCGAGTTTGCCTGACCAACTCTCTGGTTAGCTTATTACCAAAATCGGTCTCATCGATTTTGTGTAATCGGTCTCACCGAGATTACGTTATGCCCTAACCCTAACCATATTGGTCCTACCGAGTTGCATTTCGGTCCCACCGAAAATCCTAGCGCTCACATTGTTTACTAAATCGGTCTGACCGAGTTTGTTGATTCGGTCCCACCGAGATTGGTAAATTGTGTGTAACGGTTAGATTTTGTGTGGAGGCTATATATACCCCTCCACCTCCTCTTTATTCGTGGAGAGAGCCATCAGAACAAACCTACACTTCCAACTTACCATTTCTGAGAGAGAACTACCTACTCATGTGTTGAGGCCAAGATATTCCATTCCTACCATATGAATCTTGATCTCTAGCCTTCCCCAAGTTGCTTTCCACTCAAATCTTCTTTCCACCAGATCCAAATCCTGTGAGAGAGAGTTGAGTGTTGGGGAGACTATCATTTTAAGAACAAGAGCAAGGAGTTCATCATCAACACACCATTTGTTACTTCTTGGAGAGTGGTGTCTCCTAGATTGGCTAGGTGTCGCTTGGGAGCCTTCGACAAGATTGTGGAGTTGAACCAAAGAGTTTGTAAGGGCAAGGAGATCGCCTACTTCGTGAAGATCTACCGCTAGTGAGGCAAGTCCTTCGTGGGCGACGGCCGTCGTGGGATAGACAAGGTTGCTTCTTCGTGGACCCTTCTTGGGTGGAGCCCTCCGTGGACTCGTGCAACCGTTACCCTTCGTGGGTTGAAGTTTCCATCAACGTGGATGTACGATAGCGCCACCTATCGGAACCACGGCTCAAAAATCACCGTGTCTCCAAATTGCGTTTGAAATCTCCAAACCCTTCCCTTTACATTCTTGCAAGTTGCATGCTTTAATTTCCGCTGCTCATATACTCTTTGCATGCTTGCTTGAATTGTATGAAGATTGCTTGACTTGTGCTAAGATAGCTAAAATCTGCCAAAGACTAAAATTGGGAAAAAGGCATAGTTTTTAATTGGTCAAGTAGTCTAATCACCCCCCCTCTAGACTTACTTACTTACTTCTTCTCAAGGTCCTACAAAGCCACGGATAATCAATTCAATGAGAATGCTCTCTTCATCATCCAAGATGCAATTCCACCCGAAGATATTGCGCATCTCTGACCCTTCACCATGGCCAAGGAAGCATGGCACCATGTTGTATCCCTTGACAAGGGATGCGCAAGCATTCAACTCTCCAACTATGAAGTGGTGCAAGATGAAGCCGATGAGTTTGCAATGAATGAAGATGAAGAACCTCGTGAGCTTTACCGGAGATTAACTACTCTCGCGGTCTCACTCCGAGATCATGGGATCAAGCATACAGATGACAATTGGATCAAGCGCAAGTTCCTCAAGGCCATGATGCCTTTCCACAAGGCCATGTCCTCCGTCATCCGTCAAAGGCCGGACTTCCACACCTTGTCCTCAAGTGAAGTGTTGGATGAGTTTGTGGCAATGAGGATCTTGGACAAGACCGCCGATAATGCGGTGCTGCGTTCTCAAAGAGCAAAGAATCCCAACCTTGCCTTGAAGGCCAAGGTTAGTGTGGAAGAAGAGGAGGAAAATAGGAAGATGAGGAGAGCAACCCCTAACATACGAAATATGATTACCATGAGCACATGGCTCTTGCTTCAAGGCAATTTTGGAGCAAGAAGAACTCAAGGCCAAATTTCAACAAGAACAACTCAAGTGGCTTCAAGGGCAAGCAACGTGTGAGAACATGCTACAATTGTGGCAATGTGAGCCATTTTGTTGCGGAGTGCCCCTACGACAAGCGGGAAGACAATGGTGGCAAGCTCACTCGAAAATACAAAGCCAAGTCCTTCCCCAACAAGAACAACTTCACCAAGAAGACTCCGACCAAAGGGTTGGTAGCACAAGAAGAATACAATGAGGATGATGATGACGATGAAGATGGTGAAGCCATGGCCATGGCCTCTATTGCCATTGCCACAACTCCACGAGTGTCTCTCTTCGATTCACCCAACGAGAACGTCACCGCCAAGTGCCTCATGGCCAAAGCCACCAACAAGGTAACCCCCAACATCAAAACTACCATCATTACTAATCCTTCCTTGACGGATTGCATTGATGAAAGTGAGGGGTCTAAAGAGGAAGTGAATGAATTTGAGTCTTTTATGAGTAAGCTCAAGGGCAAATCCAAGAAGCACCTTGTTGCTCTCTTGGAACAACTTGGTAAAGCCAATGACAAGATCGAGGTTGATGAGGAAACCATCTCTAAGATGGAAGGTCATAGTCTTGACTATGCCGATGAGATATCGGACCTCTCTAATGCGCTTGAGGAAGAGCGTGTTCATCATTTGGCTCTTGAGGAGTCACACAATGATGACCATGCTAAATTAAAGAAATATCTTGGTCATGCTCTTGTTGTATCTCGTGTGCTAAATTCCGAGAAGGCTAAACTTGGGGTTGACCTTGCTAGACTCAAAGAGGAGTTTGATATACTTGACAAGGCTCACAAGGCCTTTAAGGGTGCTCATACTAGCCTCAAGGAGTCTCATGATCAACTCCAAGTGAAGCTAACCAAGGAGAAAGCCACCTTTCCTCACATGGTCTTAATTGATAATGCAAAAGCTACTAACCCGTGTTGTGAGCATGTGCATCTTGTGGAGGAGAATGCCAAGTTGAAGAAGCAACTTGACAAAGGCCTTGTGTCTTGCATACAAGGTGAGAAGAATCTCAATGACCTTTTGAGCAATCAAAAGGAAGTTGTGGCCAAGGAGGCAGTTGGGTTCGCACCCAAGTCCAAGAACAAGAAGAAGAATGACAAGGCCAAAGGACCTCCTCCTCTCAAGCAAACTTTTGTGAAAGAGGGAGAGGGTGCTTCTAAGGAGAAGAAGAACAATGTGAAGGGTGGTGATGTCAAAAAGGGCAATGCCAGCCCTTCCAACAAAGCTGGCGACTTTAACCCCTCTTATGTGTTGTGCCGTGCTAGTGATGGGCATGTTTATGCTAAATTTGTTGGTTCTACTTATGAGTACATTGAATGGTCTATTTGGGTTCCTATGACCCTTGTTACTAACATCAAAGGACCCATTACAAAATGGGTACCTAAAACCAAGCATTGATCTCTTGTAGGTGTTTGCTTCCAGTGGGGGATCATGGTTGCTCGATAGTGGAGCCACAGATCATATGACCGGAAGCAAGGGCTTGGTGGTGGACGTGCACAAGATCCCATCTATGCCCACCAATGTTGAGTGGGGTGATGCCTCGTCTTCTAAGGTATTGGGTCTTTCCAAGGTAGTCATTTCTCATGATCTCACAATCGAGAAAGTCATGGTTGTTGAGTCCCTTGCATACAATTTACTTTCTGTTCGTCAACTTGCACTCATGGGCTTTGCCACATTCTTTGATATTGATACCGTGGCCCTCTTGTGGAGCAAGACTCTTAAAGTAGCCTTCGTTAGGCATGTTGAGAACGGTCTTTATGTGATTAACTTTTCGGAGCAACCCACTAAGACCGCGACATGCCTAATGGCTAAAGTTGATGTGGGATGGCTTTGGCATTGCCGTTTAGCCCACGTCAATATGAGATATTTGCAATGTATTCTCAAGGGGTACCATGTCTGTGGACTAACAAATGTTAGTTTTGCCAAAGATCGTGCTTGCAGTGCTTGTATCGAAGGAAAGTTACATGAGAAGGCTCACCCTCCCATGACTATCATCTACTCGAAGAGACCCCTGGAGCTCCTTCACATGGATCTCTTTGGGCCTCCATCCTTTGATAGCCTTGGGGGTAGAAAGTATTGCTTGGTGATTGTCGATGATTACTCAAGGTACACTTGGGTATACTTCTTCAAGAGGAAGAGTGAAACTCAACAAACTATCATCGACTTTGCAAATGAAGCTCAACATCAACACGATGCAAAGATCTTGACAATAAGAAGTGACAACGGCATCGAGTTCAAGAACTACACCTTGGATGAGTTTCTTAGTGATGAGGGGATCAAGCATCAATATTCCGCATCATACACCCCTCAAAAAAATGGTGTTGCAGAGAGGAAGAATCGAACGTTGATGGATGTGGTAAGGACCATGATGGAGGAGTTCAAGTCTCCTTACAACTTTTGGGCCGAAGCCATCAACATCGCGTGTCATGCATCCAATCGGCTCTATCTCCACAAAGGCTTGAACAAGACTCCATATGAAATTCTCACCGGTAACAAGCCCAACCTCAAGTACTTCCGGGTGTTAGGTTGTAAGTGTTTCATTCTCAAGAAAGGTGTTCGTTTGTCTAAATTTGAGGCTAGAGCTCATGAGGGCATATTTGTTGGTTATGCTACAAACTCTCATGATTACTGTGTCCTCAACAAGTCCACGAGACTCATTGAGGAGACGTGTAACATGGAGTTTGACGAGAATAATGGCTCCCAAGTGGAGCAAAGTGGTACTTGTGATGTAGGTGATGAAATTCCTCCCTAAGCCATAAGAAGAACAGGTGTTGGTCATATCCTACCCATTAAGGAACCCCTTGTGGCCGAAGGAGAAGGACAATGCTCCACTCAAGTGGAGCCATCACCGACCCAAGACCCACACGCTTTCGAAGAACAAAATGAAGGCCTTCAACCTCGTGAACAAGATCAAGGGAAAGATCAACCTCAAGATGGTGGCGAGCCACCAAGTGATGCCCAAGGCCGAGTTCTCCCTTCCAAGAAAGTTCAAGATAAAGAGCAAGCTCAAGATCAAGATCAAGCTTAAGACTGCGCTCAAGATGATCAAGTTTCCGCTCCTCTTTTCACACCCGAGGAGGAATTAGAGCGCCGTGCTACTAAGATTGCTTCCAAGCTCACAACCAATGGTCATCTCATGGAGAATGTGGTTGGAAGCCTAAGAAAGGGGGTAAGCACTCGTAGACAATTAGCAAACTATTATGAACATCACGTGTTTGTTTCTTGTGTCGAACCCCAAAAGGTCTATGAGGCGCTCAAGGATCCGGATTGGCTCAATGCCATGCATGAAGAAATCAACAACTTCGAGCACAACCAAGTGTGGAGATTGGTGCCAAGGCCAACGGGGAACCATAATGTCATTGGGACCAAGTGGATTTTCAAGAACAATCAAGATGCTCATGGGATCATTGTTCGCAACAAGGCTCGTTTGGTGGCACAGGGCTACTCCCAAGTCGAGGGTATCGACTATGGTGAAACCTTTGATCCCTTTGCTCGCCTTGAATCTATTCATTTGTTGATTGCTTATGCTTCTCATCATAATTTCAAGTTACAGCAAATGGATGTGAAGAGTGCTTTTCTTAATGGTCCTATTAATGAGTTGGTGTATGTCAAACAACCCCCGGGGTTTGAGGATCCCTATTTCCCCGATCATGTCTACCAACTCGACAAGGCACTCTATGGCCTTAAACAAGCCCCACGTGCGTGGTATGAGCATATTACCGAGTTGTTGCAAGACCGTGGGTTTGAAATTGGGAAAATCGACCCCACTCTTTTTACTAAGAAGGTCAAAGGGGAGTTGTTTGTATGCCAACTATATGTTGATGATATTATCTTTGTTTCCCCTAACAAAGCTTTCAATGAGGAATTTGCCGCTCTCATGACCTCAAATTTCAAGATGTCTATGATGGGGGAGTTAAAGTTTTTTCTCGGGTTCGAAATCAAGCAAAGAAGAGAAGGAACCTTCATCAACCAAGCCAAATACACTCAAGAAATGCTCAAGTGATTCAAGCTAAGTGATGTCAAGCTGGATTCCACTCCAATGCTCGTCAAACACCAACTTGACATAGATCCCAATGGTAACACTACAAAAAAAAAGACACATCTGTGACATTTTGGGCCGAACAATTTTTTTCCCGTCATACTTATGACACTTCTATGACGATAATTGTGACAAAACCCGGTATCATAATAGATGTGGTGGGCTCCTACTTCTATGACAAAAAATCATGACAGAAAATGGGATTTTCGTCCTGGGCGGGCCGGAGACGCAGCTGCATGACATTCTTTGGGCCGTCCATGATGGAAAAAACCGTGGTAGAAGCGAGGGAGAGGAAAATATCGGGGTGTTCCTGCTTACGGTGGGTGGTCGGGGCCGAGCGATGCACGGAGGTTTGCATGTTTCTCTCATATACGCACGCGCATGGGTGCGAGGCGTTGGGCTCTAACTGAACCTGAGTGAGGCGTTCGCCTACTGAACCAGAGCGATTGCACTGCAGGCTACGCGTCACTGAACCCGAGCGATCGTTTGATGGCTATTAACTGAACCTGATCGAGCGATTCCTTCGCTACTGCTGCTAACTGAAGCCAATCGATGCTGCCTCTGGATGAACAGTGAGCGTTGCTAGTGGGGTTTTGATGAACAGTTCCTGGTGGGGATGGATGAACATGACCCCGTGGTGTTGCCTCTGGATGAACAGGACCCAATCGATTGAGCTGGTTGGGGCTGGATGAACATGACCCCGTGGAGGGCTGGATGAACAGGACGACCCCGTGGAGGGCTGGATGAACAGTAGATGGTGGAGGGGTGGATGAACAGTAGCTTGTGGAGGGGTGGTTGAATAGGAGCCCGTGGAGAGGGCTGGCTGAACAGTAGCCGGTGGAGTAGCGCGCGGTGGAGGCTGGATGAACAGGAGCCCGTGGATGAATAGTCGCAGGTGGAGGCTGGAGGAGGCCGACGTTGGATGAACAGTAGCCTGTGGAGGTTGGAGGAGGTCGACGATGGAGATGAACAGTATCCCGTGGAGTCCCGTTTTGCGGTACACCACACCCCTCCCGATGAACAGGACCCCCGTTTTGACCGTAGCGCTCCAACACAAGTCCGTTTCCTTCGTTTTGTGGTATGCCACACCCCTCCCGATCAACAGGACCCTGTTTCAACCGTAGGAGGTCCAACATAAGTCCGTTTCCTCCATTTTGCGGTATGCCAGACCCCTCCCGATAAACAGGATCCCGTTTTGAACATGGCTGGTCGAACACAAGGCCGTTTCCTCCGTTCTGCGGTACGCCAGGCCTCATTTCCATTGGTTGTTCCGTCCAAGCCGGTTGGCTCCCACGTGTTCCATTGCCTCTCGATGAACACGACACATTCCGTTGCCTCCCCATGAACACGATGACGACACAGTTTCTCCGTTCCGACCCAGCCATGTACACGAGCGCCATACGTATGCGCAAGTAGGCGTTCGAGACCCCTCCCATATGTACGTACATGGCCGTATTTTTTTCTTGCACATTGGCCACTGTACATACGTGTACATGCTACGTGCGCGCCTCTACTACGACATGTGCGCGCCTCTACATCGACCAGTATGTACGTACATGTTCGCGACCAGAATGACAACGCTACATACGCTTCGACCAGGTGGGTCCCGACTGTCAGGCACTTCCTTGCGTGTGAAGATGTAGCTGGTGGGGTCCCAACAGTCAGGGGGTGAATCATTTTTTTGCCCGTAATATGGACGCACTTCCTTGCATGCGAAGATGTAGCTGGTAGGTCCCAACAATCAGTAGGGAAACGTTTTTTTTCGCGAAATATGGTGGCCTGTCTGGTGGGTCCCTGCTGTCAGGTGGAGGAATAATTATTCTGCGCGTAATAAGGAGGCACTTCCTTGCGGCCGCCATGGACCCAGCTGTTAGGCTCTCCATGTATAGTATTCTTCCGATGGAAGTTGTTCCTTCACCGTGTTGACCACGCCGCGTCGAGAGCACCAGGGCGGTGGACGACGACGAGGCCTAGGAAGGGGACGATGTGGAGCCGGGGAAGATGCGATAGTGGAAGCCCGCGCGAAGAGGAGTACGAGGGTTCACTGGTTCGGCTGCGGTGTGAGGCTTCAACTTAGAAGGCCCACAAGTGTGTTGTTGACAAATCGTCAACTTAGTTTTTTTAGGGGACGCGTCAACTTAGAAGGCCCACAAGTGTGTGGCAGAGAACATATAGCCCATTTGCGATTTGTAACAATGTACAACCCATTTTTTAATTCTAATGGAATTTACTACAACCCATTTGCAATTTGTTAAAAGTACAACCCAACTTCTAGCTAGGACAAGATTAATAATTTCAACCAACCGCTCAAAACAGAATTCAAAAACATTTCCCACATTTTGATGGGATCCGAAATATTTTTATCCAAAATTTCTAGTCAGATTAAACATAATTTCAAAATTAAGTTGTATTACGTTAAAATCTAACGAAATATTGCGCGCACAACAAGTAATGAAATTAAAAATTTCAAATTCCAAAATAATATATATTTTAAACTAATTACGCGTTTGGTGCATTTTTTTATAGTTACTGCCCAGTTATTATAATTACATCCCATTTATTATTTCTTAAAGTCCATTTTCTTTTTAAGCCTAATGCATACCTCCTAGGAAAGTTTGTAGCCCAACGGGGCGGAGAATAACAAGTTGACCCGGATATTGTGTACAACTGTCGGCCCAGTTGCATTGCTGATGTTGAAAAAACGGCCAGTGTAGTACAGTACAACCTAACTTGGCTACTCAGCCCACATTCAGCGATGCCGAAAAGGCCCAAACAAGGCTTCTGTACAACTTTTTGAAGTCACTGAGCTCAATTAATAACTTAAGAAAAAAGTTAGATTACAGTGGAACCTAATTAAAAGCTGTCACGAGCAAATAAAATAATTCAATAGGTCCCACTTGTGCGTGCGCGCGCGCGCGTGTGTGTGTGATAGAGAGAGAGAGACCCATCGGTCGATGCTCGTAAATACATCTTTCAGCCATATGCATTGCTGATGCTCAGTAAAAACTTATATAGTTGACACAATCATATAGAACATCATAGCACACTGAACTTGCATATAAAACTTACACGCAGGCGGCACAATCAGGATGGAAGCAGTGGATTGCTACGGGTAGGGCTATGTTGAAACCAACGAACTCGTACATAACGGTTCATTGTCTTTATCAATGACGGGGAAATATCTTGAATGCTGTGCAAAGAAAACAGACAGACAACACAACAAGTTCTGCTAGCACATTAAGTTGACGTACAACCCTTTCTAAAAAAGTTCAGGTACAAAATTAAAACAGGTCACAATCAAATGTACCGACACATCAGTGCTTCACACCCATAGCTCGAATTTAAGTAGTATCTGACAAGATTCAGTTGTTACCTCAAATTAGAGCACATCCAGGCAGCCAACCCTGCCTCTTCTCCCAAAGAAGTAGTGGCCTCTGCCGCGCGATGGAGTAGGCCCTATGCCATCCATTGTTCCGAGCAACATGGGGAAAGTCTAACGTTGACTCCTGTAATGGACGTCGTTGATGGACCCTGGCACCAGCGACGGCGGCAGGACTTTGATTGATGGATTGACCACTTCTTCGACATGCACGAACACTCGATACAGGTACATCCCTAACGTGGTCCGCGGCGGCCTTGGTGGCGACAAATAGTACAACCCCGGTTCCTACACCGGTATCTCAATACCAATCACCTTCGGTATGGTGGATGGCTTCTTCATCCATGCCATAACCGTCAGAGCCCAGCTGTCTGGAGGAACAAACATACTTACGAGCTCACCTCCAAGGTCGTTGATAATCTCATTCATGGACTCGGTTTTCCAAGCACGTTGAGGCATGCCGTGGAAGGTACGCTTTGTTAAAAACTCAAGCTCAGAGGGCACCGAGCCCCATCCTGGGTGCCACCCATCAAAGCTCACCAGTGCGCCATCACAGAACAAATGTTGGGAAGATTCGAACACACGACTGCAGTCGAAAGTTGTCTGGAACCTGACGAAGAAATCAGCCGGTGGTGGACAGACTTCGATGAGAAAGTCACTTATTTGGATGCCATGCGCAATGCTAAGAGCTTTGAAAAGGTTGTCCGGCGAGACGGGAGGCCGGTCGCCGTTGATGGTTACCATCAGCACTTTGCCGACAAACTGGTCGTCAAGCGCCGCCATGCCACTGTTGAGCGACAACATGTAGCGACTGAAGGCAGGACGGACCTCATGATCTCCGGCTCGGAGATCCGCGTTGACCAGCGACATGATAGTGCGCTTGAGTACAGGGAGTACATGAGGGGGATTTGGGGGAACTGGAGTAGGAATTGAGATTCCAGAGGTGGGGGAGGGGCGAGAGATTGGGGATGAAAAGGTAGCATGAATTTCAAACACGCGCCAATATGCTCTCGGCGCGCAAGCGCACGAAAACCCCGGTGCCGCTCACATGTCAGCCTAAGAGTCCTTATTCTTTCTTTTTTGGAGAGCCTGACCCATTTTTTTAGGATCTTTTGAGAGCACGGCCTGAGAGTCATAATTGACCTGTTTGGCATTGCGTTACTACTCGGCCCATATTCAACGACACCTCACTGGGCCCAAACAAGTGTACATCATCGAAAATACACTGAGCTCAAATTATATAACTTGAAAAAAGGAGATATACTCTGAACACTGGAGAATGGTGATGCCCTCATTTAGCCCACAAGTAGTTCAAGACAATAAATAGTTCGAAACAACGATATATACAACATTCAAACACTGACTAGTGACTACTACTGACATAAATAGCAAGACATGATAGTTCATAAAAAGTCTTGCTACACCACCAAAACGCACCCATCTGCAGCGCTCAAACTCTCATGATCCAGACGAGAATGACATTCTAAACAAAGGCAACTATTACTCCCTCCGTTCCTAAATGCAAGTCTTTGTAGAGATTCCACTATGAACCATATATGGATGTATATAGATGTATCTTAAGTTTAGATTCATTCATTTTGCTTTGTATGTAGTCTATCTAGTGGAATCTCTACAAAGACTTATATTTAGGAACGGAGGGAGTACATAGTAAGAGTGACATAGACGAGGATGACCAAATGACAAGGAATATGCATAACAAAAGAAAGAACTACCCATCCAGAACTAGCAGCAAAGACAACAAAGTCATTCGAAGAGATGATCCAACACCATCATAATTTACAGCCCCGCTTCAGTGACCAGTGATCCGGAGACACCAGTCCTCCACCCTTTCGACGCAACCGCCCAATTACCTATCAACCTGAAGGCTTGAACCACATCACTGCCTATCGTAATTGAGACATCCAAGGATCAAAGTTAATCCGGATGCCTTTGTCATTCTCACCTTCTTTTGGCTGCAGGCTATATTGTTGACAATCAGGGGAGTTTGCTCCCGAACTCCTAGGGCTCGCCGTGTAGACACATTTTTCCATAGCAAACAAAGCCTCTCTGCCATCAAGGTCCTTGCCAACGGTGATCTCCTAGTTAATCGGATAATTGAGTCCGAGAAACAAAGAGTGTGAACCAAGGCTGTTTACCTGCCTCCAACTAAAAAATCCTGAAGGCCCCAACAAGTTGGTATCCTTCTCACAGACGTAATAGCCACTGTCCGGATACTCACGTATTTCACGGTGCTTGTATACAATGGGGTTTTTGCAATATAACTTTTCCGGCTCATGTGTCCGAATGATCATTAGTCTTTTGCCGTCGTCTGATCGAGCGAGGAACCAGTTGTGCTTCCCTGTTTTTGGCAAAGGTGGTGTGATTACAAAGGGCGGTAACTGTAGGGACACTACATCATATCAAAAAGGACAGGCATTGTTAATGTAAGATCAGCATTGTTCAGAGTATGAGTAGGATAATGCAAGAAACAACATTGATATGTCCCTGTTGGAACTAGGAGTAAAATACAGGGAAATGTATACTGGGTTCGAAAATATAGAAGTCCCATGCATGATTATACTCATGTTATCTCACAATCGATTCTTCACAGGAAACTACCATGTCATGCATGTTATGTAATCATGTTCTGTCCTCGCAAACAAATTCTTCTAGGTAACTAACAGACCATGCATTGTTATATACTCGTGTTCTGTGGGCAAATTTTTTGTGAGGATATTATTCTAGCCATTGATTGCTGAAGGGCGAATATAGGTATGTACACATGGTAAGCATTACATGATTTCACTACTTCCAAATATAGAGTTCTCCATATGCACATTTACTTCCCTAATGTATGGTTATATGAAACCAACAGTGTGGTGCATGTTTCTACATCATGAAAATGAGGAAACTAACATGGCCATTGATACACACTCATATTTAGTAGTAGTATATAGATTACTGTAAAATAAGGAGAATATCCATATATTCCTAACCGTTTGATTATTCAGGGGTACAAATTGGCTGTAATGACATGGTCACAATTGCATGAATTAACTCATTCCAAATATAGCTGATTTACGACGTCTCTAATACATTGCCATAGTTCTACTCAAATTCTGCTCAAACAGGGATATGCCAATCATCAGAAAAAGTTCAAACTGTGTCATGGCGTCATCATTAACATGAGATGGAAACAACTTACATGTTCAATAGCATCACAGAAGTGTCTCCAGCTAAAGAAGGCACCGGCTCCAAAGTCGTCATGTCCTTTCACATTACGACAGTTCCACTAATCCTAACCCTCCTCCCAAATCCATGGCGTCCCAAATCTCCATGATCGGCGGTGAGTACAAGGTTAGACTCATCACTGGCGATGAGTTCGATGTCATCTACACTCGTTCTTCCACAATGGTGAAAGGATGCCTTGCTCGCTTCAGACGCATGTTCGAAAACTCAGATGATGAGTGGGTCGCTGGGCTAGTTGTTGAGTACACCACAGTCCTGGGACGAGAGAAGGATCTAAAGGAGGAAGAGAGGAAGAAGCCCGCCGTGATCCAGGTTTGCGTGCATGACTTATGCTTGGTCTACCACATATGCCATGCCGACGTTGAATGCCAGGATTTTAAGAACTTCGTCAAGAGAGACCTAGTCAAATTCGTTACTGTAGACTTTATGAACGACAAAAGAGTCCTTGGTCGGATAGGCCTCATTGTAGGCAACGCCTTCAACCTCCAGAAGAATCGGATGCTGCCCTCCAGTGGTCATCCTTCAATGTTGACCCTGGCAGGAGCCATGGTTCATCCTTCGTATGGTAAACTGGAGAAACCTCATTACACATTTCATCGTCATGCATGACAGCGGAATGTACTAGATATAGACCACATACACTATGCTGCAATGGATGGCTACCTTTGTTTCAATATCTACAAGGGTTGGATGAAGAGCAAGAGCCAAGTGTGTGGTTCAAGAAAGAAGTATCGGCCAAGAGGAAGAGGGACAAGGACGAAGTCGAGGACGTGGATGAGGACTCCGAGTAAGGTGGTGGTGTCGTTGCTCATGGTGGTTCTAATGCAGTGTCTACCAGGTTAGTTGCATAGTTTAATTTCAGGTGTGCTTAGTTTAATTTGAGGGGTGTGTTGTGCTGAGCCCCCAGTAGAACTATGTTATGTTTCTTCTCGTCACTTTAACTCTTTAGTACATACATACTAGTGTTTCTTTAATGGAATTTAGCACCCCATTTAAGCACGTACTAGCTTTTTTAATAGTACTATATGCATAATTTGGCGACGAGCGCTCTCTACATGTACCACCTTTTTTTAATTCAAGTTTTTCTCCATGGTGCAATCCATCGATACTACTGCTGTACAAAAGTGGAGTATACATTTTTTAAAAGGCTAGAGGGTGGGGCAGTCTAGCTTGGTCGGTTTCACGAGAGGCGAGGGCCTTTGTGATTTGACAACTCATTACTGCTGTCAAATCGAATAGTACTGCGCTGCACGCCCGACTGAACACGCCTCCTTGCCTCCATCAAACCCCTCCATTAAACCCGCATACAAATTGAGAATCCTACTCTGGCCACACGTCCATTCATGAGCGGGCCGGAATTAAACGCAACACCGGCCGAGCTCCTCCCGTCCGCCCTCAGTTTAAACGAGGCCATACGCCGACCAAATTCCTACTATCTGCCCTCTATTTACACGAGGCCAGACAGACAGCGGGCAAGAATCGCACCCCTCCACCGCTCCGCCATCTCCTCCTTCACCATTTTCTCCACTCTTCCGATGGCTTCCGAGGAGCCCTTCTCCAGCATATTACCTGACTGGGTGGCCCGCCGAGCCCTTCGGATACGGGCAAGGCCGCTCGGTGCTTCACCAACCTCGCTTGGCCTGACGGAGTCAGTTGCCGCCCCAAGCAGGCGCGTGGCTCAGCAACTCTCTGCTCCAGTTCAGCTTGATGAGGAGTGGCGAGTTGCTCCATGCTGGCATGGCGGCAAGCATGCCGGTACGGGCGTTGTCGGTGCCGCATCGTACCACGCCACCAGTGTCTGTGGTGGCCGTGCCTCCCATGTCTGTGGGCGTGCCTCCCATGCCTGCGGCAGCACCATGCAGGCAGAGACAGAAGCCGGGTGCGTGGAGAGCGACGAGTCGGTGGCCAGCTTCTCCATGTCTGCCGCCATCATCGAGGAGAAGTAGAACATGGGAGGCCGCCGCCACTTGGGACCCATGAAGGCCACCGCTAAGGCGACGACTGCGCATTCAAGTGGTTTCTTTGCTGCTTCGTCTCATCCGAGGACATTCCTCGACCCCGCAAGTGTCTGACGGACACGAGGAAGACAAAGGGATCCGCGGGCGGCCATTTAGATTATGTACTCCCTCTCCAGCTGGTGGGAAATATTTGTTCTAAGAATGGATAAATTGTATGTATCTATAACTAAAATAAGTCTAGATACATCCATTTCTAGGACAAGTATTTCCGGACGGAGGGAGTATTAATTATACCAAGAGAGCCGGATTGGCACCGCTTAGTTCATGTAAATGTAATGAAATCCATCATGTTTATATGAAGATCCGGCTTTTTTATACGAGATCCTTCATGCTTATATGAAATAAGTCCGTGTTTGCACGAATTTCATCTGGTTGGTTAGAGTTGTGAAAATGTATGCCGCTGGCGTTTGATATCGTCCTCCGCGGAAGGAAGCGGGAGGAAATTTGCCGGCTGCCGTTGGAGATGCTCTTATGTTGGAAATAATAGAGTGACATCCAATCCATTTGAGTTAATTGTGTGTGTGATTGTCCCTCTATAAAAAGTTAATTGCATGTACAGTGTACACATGACTTACAGGGTGGCTACAGCTTTGTACAGAAAGTTAAAAAGAAACAAGTCCATCCTTAATCTTGTATTCTAAGTACTCTGTGGGTTCCACTGTCAGTACAGTAGCGAAAGAAGTATATATTAAATAAGTAATATATAATATAAAAAAAATCTAAAGTTAAAGACAAAATTTGAACTCATGTCACCGCGTTGCGAGCATCCGGCGCTAACCAGTCCAGCACATTTTTTTTGTAGACCATGCTGGTGACACTCACATATCTCTGCTCTTATAAAAAACAGAGTTGGTGATGATGGTGTTCCTACCATCCTGCAATATAGGCCATCGATTTATATCCGATGGATAGGAAGGAAAATATGGCAATTTTGCAAAAAGATACCCACACCCCTCTCTGCATTTGCAAATAAGGCATTCCCTCGTTCATCCTTTTCTCCCACAAGATAAACTACTCATACAAATGCATCTTGATGTTCCATGCAACGCATGGGCATCTTGCTAGTAGGGAGAAGGAGTTTGTGTGACACATATCTAGCTATATTAAGGGATAGGTAGATAGCATTTGTGCGAGGCATACTTAAAGCATCACGAAGATAAACAAACGGTGTGCATGCAAGTGCCAGAAAAATGAAGCGAGAGACAATGTGTGCGTGTGTGTGTGTGTGAGAGAGAGAGAGAGAGAAAGAGAGAGAGAGAGAGAGAGAGAGAGAGAGAGAGAGAGAGCAAAATCTCAAAACAAAAGGTGCTCTGCTGGAATCCCATTGTATGTATTCACATGGTTCCGGAACTCGAGTTAACCTTAGGCATATGTGTGAGAGACATTATTATACTTTCAGACATTAGTGGCTGTGGGTGGGAAGAATTATAGGGGTGGGCATGTTAGACAGAGAGAGCATTTGTGTTTCTGTGTGAGAGACTTGTAGGACGGGGTAGAAAGACGAATTCTAACCTTGACGGAGGGAGAGAAATACACAAAGTGCGCGTGTGTGATTCCGATGCCCACAGGGAAATGAGATATGTATGCGTGTGAGAGAGATTGCACAATTCATTCACGTATCACTATCTAGCGATCGTGGACGTGCATCGCTTGAACATAAATCAATATCTACTTCGTATCATGGCCAAAGGTACAATATCGATTCAACGCTATAAAGATTGGACACTCACATATCACATTTTTTCTATTTAAATAAACCTTTTCAGTTGTGCATGCCAAAGTTACAGCGATGTTTCTTCAAACAACCAATGTAGCTATCATGTACATGCACCATTGTTACTCTTGCATTCAAATTCATTAGTCTTGGATGATTTAAGGTTCTATTATGAAGTAATATATGTAATATTCATATATGGATTCAACGGGTACGCAATTTATGAAATGGAGGCTATGTAATCATATGAGGTAACCGTTTTAAGCAGCGGACTACAATATCATTTCTTTTTGTGCACCTCTACATTAACACGTCAATGCATTATGTTTAAAGTAAATAACCAATGGCACTAAATTATCTATTTACACGAGAAATACATAGGCTGAGCGTTTGATCCTTTTTTGTGAACGTGCCACTACACTCGTATGATTGGCTGTGCCCGTGTGAACGTCCAAGTTATCAGCGCATCATCCCGAGTTATTGTCTTTTTTTCTGGGTTGGACTTCACACCAGTTATTAACTGCCGACACGTGCCCCGTGTACACAGTCTAGCATGACCTTCCCGCTAGCACGGTCCAAAATTAGTTGAAACTTGATACGAACGATCCCGCGGGCGACAAAATCTCCTGCCTCCTTCTAAAATTTCCGCCACCTTAGTCTTTAGCATGCGAAATTCCCCTTTTGTCCTTGGTGCACGGAGACCAACTGTTACAATACCGCCCTCATCTACATAATAGGTCGGGGTTGCTTTGGTAACTTCCGGTTCCCCCCACTACACGACACCCCCATTTCCTCTCCCCCTCCCACAAAAACGACTAACTCCACAGCACCAGAGCATCTTACATCATGCCGTCCGTACTTCATCAGCCTTTCTCCCCTCCCCTCTCGAAACCCTAGACTGCTCATCCATTGGCGTACCATAGCCCATTCACTGCCAGCAGCGTCCACCTCGTCGGATCTGCTTCTGCGGCCGCATCTACCCCTCCCACCTCCCCTAGAAACAACTATACTGCTCATCCACCACTGTACCACAACCCATTTAGTGCCGACCTTGTCCACAACACCGGATCTGCTTCACCGGTACTCTCGTCAACCACCGTGCATCTGCAGTGGCTCATTCGTACTCCCCATCGGAGACGCTTCATCCACACCCCCTAGAGCCGCCCCACCGACGCCCCCGTCGACAGCCTCTGATCCTCTTTGCCGACACCATCCTCAACCCTACTGGAGCCGCTTCGCCGACACCATCGTCAACCCTACCGGAGTAGCTTCGCCTATACCATTCTCAACCCTATCCGGGCCGCTTTGCCAACTCACAAGTCCACAGCCTCAGATCCGCTTCCTCGCACCCTCATCCAACCTACCGGAGAAGCTTCTGACGCCTCGTCCACGGCCGCAGATCCACATCATCGACACCATCCTTAACCCAACCACCGGAGCAGCTTCTGACGCCCCGTCCATGGCCGCAGATCCGCATCGTCGACACCATCCTTAATCCAACCACCGGAGCAGCTTCACCTACACCCTCGTCCATGGCCACAGATCCGCTTCGCCCACACCGTAGTCCACCCTACCGGAGCCGCTCCACAAACACCCTACTCGACGGTTCTAGATATCCTTACCGGACCCTTACAGCCAGCACAACGTCATCACCCTTGACGTTTCTAACCTGATTCCCATCATCTGGCAAGATGCCAAGCACCGGCCATGGCCTAGGTACTTGTCACCTTTAATACCGTCCAACATCACCTACCCGATGTACTTCAAATATACTAACAGGTCGTTGTTACCTGTTATGCAGCTGGCAAAAACTACAAGGACGATGTTTCTTCTGGATCTAACAGCTTGGCCAACCAAGATCCTAGACTGAGGCATTGCTATGATCTTGTAAGTGCCTCCCTCTCTCTTGTATTGTTCTGTGCCTGCCAGCGTGCTTTGCTAGGATTTTTGATCAGTAATCCCTTTGTGCAGACAATGATTTCTACTACTGGCTGTTAAATTAGATATGTAGATGTCATACATGATACTACCTCGTACCTTCGTTCCTAAATATAAGTCTTTCTAGAGATTCCACTATAGGCTACATACGGAGCAAAATGAGTGAATCTACACTCGAAAATGCATCTATATACATCTATATGTGGTCCACATATATTTAGGAACAGAGGCAGTACATTACACAAAATCGTAGGTGGCATGTAGGAATTCCAGTGCACTACATTAGGCTCCCTTAGAGTGCGTGCTAGTCCAGCACACAGAGTCATGGCTAGTTTATGCTACACACACAATCATTAATTGGTGGTTTAAATATGCGCAAGGGATATGCAATGTATTATCATGTAGAGATGTCTGAAATTAGCCGTGTCAACTTGCAGATAGGGTTACACAATGAAAAAGTACAAGATTTATGTGGCAATTTCATGGAACATCGCAAAAAAGGAGAGGCAGCGGTGAGCCTATACAGTGTGCTATGGTACGTCACTCCTCCATTACAATCATCATGACATGTTATTTGTATGTCAGTTCTATTGGCCAAGTTTCTTAGGGACAGTTATTATGAGTTATCCTAAGAAAATAAGCACATGTGATTATAAGCTCCATGTAATAAGCCAACCAGTTCTTTTCATTGCGTTTTCAGCTTATCTTTGGTATGATCAGTGAAAAGTCTAGATTGCATTATATTTTTTCATTTTGCTGCCCATATGAAAATTAGTTTGACTTGCGAACATCACAAATTGAACCCAGTGCGGTAATTAATATGATAGGAAAACAGACCATCACTATTTGCTCAAAATGCAAATACAAAGATACCATCTACTTGTCACAATCTACTTTGGTCAATGTTTTCCATAGAGATCTCATTTCCTAATTTAAACGAAGAACGCATGACCCACATTTAAATGAAGAACAATTATTTATTGAAATTCAATGGTCCAAGTGGCTGGTTATTATCATATAGCAGCACCACCTGAAAGCATCACATAGCAGTAACAACATCTCATAGCAACTCATCATACAATAGTAGTAGTGTGCAATTCATCATATACCAGCAGCAGCTCATAGCAATTCATCATATAGCAGCAGCAGGAGCAGCTCATAGCAATTCATCATATAGCAGCAACAGGAGCAACTCATAGCAATTCATCATATAGCAACAGCAGGAGCAGCTCATAGCAATTCATCATATAGCATCAGTAGGAGCAACTTATAGCAACTCATCATATAGCAGTAGAAGCTCATAGCAATTCATCATATAGCAGCAATAACAGCTCATAGCAATTCATCATATAGCAGTAGCAGCTCATAGCAATTCATCATATAGCAGTACCAGGAGCAGATCATAGCAATGCATCATATAGCAGCAGCAAAAGCAGCTCATAGCAATTCATTGTATAGTGGATCAGAATGAAAATTTGGCAAAAAATCAGAGGAGATCCGCACATTGTTGGATGAGCTCATCCTTCAACAACACCTCAAAGCCACAGACTGGGAGGAGGGGAGGGGTAATAAGGTGCCTTCTGCCACAGTGTGGCATCAGCCATAGTTGTGCAGCGCCCGTCGGAGTAGTGCGTTGGATGAACCATAGTGGAGCAGCTGCTGGAGACCATGAGAATGAGGGGCGGCGCCAGAGGGAGGAGCAGCCAGGGAGATTTTCCCCTACCCGCCGGCCATGTAGCCTAGCTGGACAAAGCATCATCGAGGACCAGGCCAGATGGTACCAGTGGCGACGGCTCGCTAGAGGAACCCTAGTGCTGCAGGCAGGGGATCGAGGTAGAGGGAAAGGGGGGAGGATATGCAAGCGGGCAGGGCAATGAATGCTTGCGTGTTTGTTTTTACTTGAGGTTTAGGTGTGACACAGGTGTCAACAATTGCATTTTGAGTGTAATATAGGTAGACAACAGAGTCATTTCACTATTCCCCTTCCCTTCAATTTTTAGTGAGGTTCTACCCGAAACACCCCCCTCCAAAGCGAAATTAGTTAAGCCCAAGCCCATAACTCAAAAATGACCTCTTTACATCTTTTATGGCTTATTTTGACAATAAGCCCTGAAAAGGCAGAATCGAACTGGCCCTTAACCTGCAATTCAATTGTGCGTGCAATGATGAATCACTCCTGCCTGGTATAGTGTACATTTAGGCATCATCATACATGGCATAACCTAATACATGCGCATTCCATTGTAGAATCTGGAATATGCAATGTTTATGTTAGTTCATACATTGCACATGATGTTTAAATGCCCCTTAAATCTGGTCAGTCAAGTGATGGTTTTTAGGCCTCCTTCTTTGCTTCTTTTCTTGATATGTAAGATTTGCTCACACATCTGTTCAATTGGTTGTTTGCATCAGCCAGCCATACTAGGACTTTTTGCTTTGATTAATTGTTGTTCTTGACCTAACACTCTAATAGAGCTTGTCAACGATTTAAACACTAAGGGCTGCTATAGAGGGGCCTTGTCTAACTCATAGGTGACATAAAGGTTTGGCTGTACACTAAAGTAGGCTCTCCAAGAGTACCTCGAGATCCAGTTCGAAGGTATGCCTAGTTTTTACATAGTGCAGACATAGTAAATGGCCATTTAATTGTGTGCAAGTGCAAGAGAAGCGGCATGTTTCATTATGTGGTGTTGTTTTGTTATAATCTCATCCTTTTGTGTTCACAGACTGGAAAGTATGCATATTTATCTTCGAAGGAGGCGAGTAACTAGTTTGTGTCACCTTGCAGAGGGGGTGCAATGAAGATAAGATTGAGGATTTCCAAGTACAAGATGTTAGGAAGGAGCCTTGCAAGAGAATTAGGAGCTGCGCTGAGGCTCTTCAACCTGTTAAGGTAAGTCACTGTATCCAACTCAACAGCTCAATTCCTTGTTTGTTTCAGGCATAGTTAATTTGCTCTTTTCAATTGCTTTATTTGTCCTCAGTTAATGAGATGCCCAAAGAATGATGCTTAATGTTGGGAACTTGTATAACTATTAGTTGACCTAATTAAAGGCCTTACCATTTAATTACTCTGCCGAAGTGTGCGTGAAGCTTTGAAGTCTATTAGCCAACTATTATTGCATGAGGCTCACAATCTAGTTTATACTAGGCTAATGATTGCATAGTTTTGCTTGCTGTAGTATGTTTGTATGAAACCCTCTGCTGTTCATTATGCTCCCTAAGACTTTAATTGAGCTACAGAATGGCCAACTGCTTGCTTACTTATATGCAATGTGATGTCTAAATTTGTAACTTGTCTGTGTTTTGGATTGGGCCCCAACATCATGCTCCTCTGGTGAGCTAAGAGAGATTTCTGTATGCAGGCTGCACAAACTACCTTTTTATAATTTTTAAAATATCACCTGCTTATGCTTCATGACGTGTAACATTATTGTTAGTCCTGTTTTGCCATGTACTCCCTCCGTCCCAAAATAAGTGTCAGTTAAGACACTTATTTTGGGACAAAGGGAGTACAAAATAGTCTATCTTGCTCGCTTCACTGTTGTAACTATAATTTTGCCCTAGTCATGTGTACTTACAGAAATATTTCAGGATGAAGTGACATCAACACAAAGATCTACGAGCAGTGCGGCATGGCCGTTACCAAATGATTATGGATTGGAATTGGAATGTCCTGATGTTCTCGAGCATCAACTAGAGGTGGCAAGACAACATGTACATGATTCTCAATGTACAATCAACAAGTTGAGACTGGACATGCAGGTATTAGATGCAGGAGTCAAAAAATGAAACAAGACACTGAGGTAACCACGAAGGAATTGGAGATTTTGCAGACTGAAATTTGTGCTATTTGAATCCGGCCAATCCTATTTTCTGAAGAGATTATAGTTCAAATGGAGTTAAGTTGATGCTCGTCCATGATGTATGAGCTGTATTTGCCCAATGTATGTAATTTGTTGTTTGTGTATGCTTTATTATCACCGGTGCCGAACCATAATGCCCAGTGGGTATAATCGGCTGTAATTTCTTTATTATATAGTGTAGGATTATTGTAGGTTTCTATGCCTTGGTCTGTTTGTTGTATAGTGTATGCTTTTTAGAGGTGATAGTATAGAGTAGGACAATTCTTTGAATATGCTATATCGTTCAAATGGGGGCCAACTCACCCAAATGGTGTAGTGACCATGGCCCTCCACAGGCCATATGATCCATAGGCCATCTACGGGACGAACGATCCATGGCCTTCTATGGGCAGTCGGATCCATGGGCCTTATATGAGCCGTCGGATCCATGGGCCTTCAATGGGCCTATGGATCAATGGGCCTTCTATGTCCTGTAGGATCCATGGGCCTTCTACGGGCCGTCTCATCTATGGGCCTGGTACGAGCCGTATAATGGGTCGTAAACAGGCTAGAGTGGAAATCGTAGGTTTTATGGGATGACCATAATGGGCCGTTAATAGGTCGTATTTGATGATGCTATGAAAATGGCCCAACAGATTAATGGGCCACAAACGGGCCGACTGTATCCACGGGCTGAATATGGCCCACAAGCAGAAAAGGCCAGTAACAGGCCGTAAGTAACCGAATGCTGGAAATGAGACCAAGAATAAATGGGCCCTGAGAAGGCCGAAAGGTAACACGGGCTGGAAACAACCCAATGGAATAATGGGCCGTTAATGGGTATAAAGAGATGCACTGTTCATTACGGGCCGGTTTCACCACGGGCCGTTAATGGGCCAAGAGTTACAAAGGGACTCATATGGGCCGAAAGACTTCATGGGCCATACATGGGCCGGAAGTTACAACGGGCTGGAATCATATTGGACGGCCCAGATGATGCTACTGGGCCTAATACCGTTAGGCCGTAACGGGCCATGAGTTAGTGGGCTGTAAATGGGCTATATGCGAACATGCCGGTAACAGGCTTTCCGTGGGCCGGCCCGCCACCTTTTGACGAAGTCAAACGGGCTGGCCTTTCCACAGGAATGGGCCTCTGTTGGGCTGTGCCACATGTCGACGTATCATAGGTGCCTTGGGTCCAATGAGTGGATGACATCTATCCCAACAGTGAGCCGACACGTGTTTCCTCTGGCAAATGATGATTTTACACGTGGAAAATCCCCATTGGTCAGTGTTATTAACGGGTTATCGGATCCAAAACCGGACCCAGTAGCTTAACGATGTTCCGTTACTGTGGATGCCACGTGTCAGTCACCCTTGACGAAAGCACTTCTATGACGCGCGATTTATCGTCATGGAAGTGGACACTTTCGTGATGATAATTTTGGTAATGTCATGGAACACTTCTACGACGACACAAGTATGACTATCTTGATTCTATCATAAAATCGTCATGGATGTACATGCATGACAAAAAACGTGACCTACTGTGACAAACACATATCATCATGGAAGTGTATTTTTTTGTAGTGTAAAGCGGTAGATCAAAAGCTATATCGCTCCATGATTGGCTCCCTGCTTTACCTTTGTGCATCTAGACCAGATATCATGTTGAGTGTGGGAATTTGTGCACGGTTTCAAGTCGCACCTAAGGAAAGCCACTTTGTGGCGGTCAAGCAAATCTTTCGATATTTGGCTCATACCCCAAACTTTGGCTTATGGTACCCAAGAGGAGCCAACTTCGATCTTTTGGGCTATACAGACTCAGATTGGGCGGGAGACAAAGTGGATAGGAAGTCCACCTCCAAAGGGTGCCAATTTCTTGGTTGCTCTTTGGTGAGTTGGTCTTCTAAGAAGCAAAGTTGTGTGTCTCTCTCGTCCACCGAGGCGGAGTATGTGACTGCCGGTAGTTGTTGTGCTCAACTTCTATGGATGAGGCAAACTTTGAAGGATTACGGTGTCACTTGTGACAAAGTGCCTCTTTGGTGTGATAATGAAAGTGACGTCAAGATCTCTCTCAACCTGGTGCAACACTTCAAGATGAAGCATATTGAGATTCGGTATCACTTCATCCGGGATCACATTAGGCGAGGGGAGATCAAGCTCAAGTATGTCAACACTCATGATAACCTTGCAGATATTTTCACAAAGCCCTTGGATGAAGCAAGATTTCGCAAGTTAAGGCATGAGCTAAATATCATTGATTCGAGCAATGTGGCTTGAACCCTTGCACACCCCACCATACTCTTCATGATGTCTTGTTTAGGTGTAGGCATGGACATAGGGGGAGTGTTGTTCTCTCAATGAACTCTCCCTCCCCCCATTATGCATAAATTGATCGACTCTTTCACATTAGCCATTTTTATGGTATTTGTGCTTCAAATATGAGTTTTGGTCATGGGCCCAAGGATAATTCTTCGCGGCGCCATACCATTCACTCAAACATAGGTGGCTCCGTCCACCGCCCTTGTGCAAAAGTAGCTTCTTCTGTGTGTTCCCTTTTGCCTTGCTTTTTGGTTCTCCTAGATGTTTGAATTCTCTAAAGAGTGGCTTTTATTGTTTGCTTCTTGCACTCTTGAGAGTCTTCATCATCATAATACAGTGTTGTGCTTCCATCCTAAGCCTTCTCATTCCAAGCCATCTTTTCCAATGTACACAAGTTTGATCTCTTTGTGCATGGGCTGTTACAACTTGGTGGTACAACTGGTGGTCTTAGCGGTTCTACTGTTCTGTCACTAGGTTGTGTAGTCCCAGCGGTACTTCCGGTCGGGTATGAGCGATTCTACCGCTCCTACCTACACCTGTACCACTGGCCAGTACTACCAGTATTTGGAAGCAGTACTACCGCTACTTCTGGAGCGGAAGTACCGCTCTCAAACACTGGCTAGCTACAGGAGCGGTACTACCGCTCTTTGGAGCGGTACCACCGGCTGACATCTGGGCGCATATATAAGGGGCGTGTGCTGAAGGGGGTTTTCTATTTCCCCTTCGCGCTCGCCCCCATCTGAACCCTAGCCACGGGTTGCTACGCCCGTTGCCCAGGAGCTCCCTCAGGCCCTCCGGATCGGTCGACCCATCATCGGATCCGCTCCGTTGAGGTCGCCTCTTCTTCGATCTCCTCACATGGATACTGTTAATGCCTTGTTCTTCTCGTTCTTAGGGTTCCTATTGTTGAATCCTTTCTCTAGGGCATTGCTTGTACTCCCGCATTTTTGGCCAAATGTTTGGTGGGGGAGATCCATATAAACTCCTCCTGTTTCTTGTGTGTAGCTAGAAATAGTAATAATGCATCTAGATTCGAGATAGGGTTGTCCCTGTTCTTCCTCTCGGCAGATCCGCTCTCAGTGGTACTACCGCTCCTTGCAAGCGGTACTACCGCTCGAGCGGTTCTACCGGTTGAACAACCAGAACAACCGCCTTCTCTGAACCCATATGCACTGTTTCCTCTTCTATCTACATGCATGAGATGTATTCCTCTGATCTTGTGTACATTCTTCTCATCTTTGCTGGGGTTTCTGTGTGCTCTGTGTGTGCATTTGCAGGTGGCTCTAGCTCTCATGCTGCTCAGAAGCCGCGGAACACCAAGAAGAGGGCCTGTAGGGGAAAATCGTCAGATGACAATGAGGATGCTCATGAGGTGGTCCTCCCTACCAAAGCCACTCGTGGGAGAAATCTGCTGCTGCCAAGCAACATGCTGCGATGCCAATGCACAAGTGGAAGATGCCGGACTGGCAAAAAGCTCATTTTCAGGACCCTTACTCTGTAGCACCGACTCCTTGTTGGATCAACCCTCAGTTCCGGAATGAGTATCAGATGAGGATTGTGTCAGAAATTTTCGAGCATCACAAGAATAAGTTCACCCGGATGTGGTCCATTGACATTGATCATTGGAGGAACAACCTTGACTATTTTGGAGAAGCCCTAGAGATCTGTGAGGAGTTTGACTTGATCAAGATCATGACCGTGAATTGTGACTTCGATGTGCAGCTCATCCATCAGTTCTATGCTACAATCCACTTCGGCTCTGATGCCGAGCGCCACCTTTCCTTCATGTGCCGTGATGAATTCTTTCATGTCCCGTGGAGAGCCTTATGCAATGCTCTTGGCTATGAGGATACTGGGGTGGAGGGTCAAGGTGGCCTTCGTCCTCACGACGGACCTCATCCCTTGGATAAGGTGAAGCTTACCCCTCTGTACATTCCTGGACATGGTATTTTGGGAAAGTCCAGTGATCTTCTGTCCCTCTATGACATTATGCATCGTGTGTTCCACTGTGTGCTGCTTCCCATGGTTGGGAATCAAGATGATATTTATGGTTATCTGGTGGATTTACTTCTGGCCATTAAGACCTAGAGGGGATCCCGTGCCACGTTTGATGTTTCCAAGTGGATGTGGGAGGAGATGTACAATATGGTGTGGTACCGCTAGGTACCGATCTATGATCCTTTTGTGATGCAGTTTCTGAACACCGTTTGGGCAGTCCGTAGGCTAGGAGAGCCTCTCCCCACTCCTGCAAACCTCACAGAGCATGAGGTTAAGGTTCTGAGGAACAAGAAGCATAAGACTCCTCGTTTCTCTATGGGTAATCAAGAGGATGTGTATGCTACCTCGAATAACGATGACTTTGAGTTGGGGGCTGGGGCCCAGCCCAGTTGGGTTGAGAAGCTGACTTCCAAGATCAAGAAGACCTTCTTCTTACAGACTCACATTCAGAAGAAGCTCTACAAGGCCCATGTTGCTGAGAAGATGGCGCGTCGCACGCAGATTCAGTTGATGAGGCACCTCAATGTGCCAGATGTGAAGAGTGGCTCTGAGAAGACCATCACTCCTGAGGATACGTGGTGCTTGGATAACTGTCAGTGGTCTGATGAAGCGCCTGCTACCTCTTCTATCTGTGGTCCTGAGGCAACTACTATGGGGTCTGAGGAGTTTGAGGAGGCCGAGGAGGCTGAGGAGCCTAACGATACTGATGATGATGATGATGATGCTTCTGACAGCTCTGCGGCAATTGGCGAGGAGGTCTACTGAGTCCTGGGGTGCTAGCTTTGCTCTTTTCCTTTTTGGTGTCTTGATGCCAAAGGAGGAGAGAGCTCCATTAGGTCACGAGAGTTGCATGGGGGGTTCATTTGCAGTTGGTCTTGTGCGTTCATTTGCAGTTGCTCTTTCTAGTGTCTTGTGAACTTGTCCTAAGGTGTGTCCTTGTGCATGGTGTAAGACATGCGTCCCTTATCTATTTATCTATGCACTCGTCTGTCAGTAAAGCTTGCATGCTTATGTTCTACTATTTTGTGCTTTATGATTGGTATTGTGTTTCGCTATCACTGGTTGGTCTATAAAATCTAGGGGAGCATTGACCCTAATGTGAGCATTTGCAATCTCAAAGCAAACTCTAAATAGTGCTCACACTCAGGGGGAGCCCCGTCTATACTTTCTATACCTCCCGTACCTTTCGGCTGGTTGTCATCATCCACCAAAAAGGGGGAGATTGTAAGGGCATCTTCTGCCTTAAGGTTTTGTTGATGATGACAACACTCGTGTGGACTAATCATGCGTCCTAGTTTTCTCAGGTACACATTGTGTGGCGCAAGACGGTTAGGCCTTCCCTCTACACGGAAAAGATCGAAGACGGAGTTTCTGACGTTTTATTCCTTTGGTCGTAGGATATCCGTACTATTAAGAGGGAATCCACATCGGATGGTATTGGGTGAATCATTTCATGTACACGTTCTCTGAACCCACCATATACCCTCCGTTCAAGGAGAGAGGGGTTCCCCAAAGTCCTCTGTTCTGTGCAATTCTGCCCATGGCGGTAGTACCGCTCCATTGAGCGGTTGTACCGCTGGCCGGTAGTTCCGATCTTACCACCGCCCCAAGTACCGCTCAAGGGTGACTACCTTCTGTACTGGGTACGGTGGTAGATCGGTAGTGGAACGGAAGTTCCTGTTTATCTTGACAAACCAGTACTACCGATGTTCAGGACGGTAGTACCGCCCCAGACTCCACTACTCAGGAACTGCTGGCCCAGCGGTAGCTTCGGCCCAATCACTGCTTAACTACCGGCCTAGGGTGATTTCCTTCTGTTGGTGAGGCGGTAGTCGCGCGGTGGTGGGACGGTAGTTCTGGTATGTTCCGATATACCGGTACTACCGGTTGTCTCACCGAAAGTATAGCCCTCGTGCCCTAGCAGGGGTTTCCCGCATTCACCGGTTGTACTGGTGACCCTTGCGGAAGTACCGCTCCTGTGTGTTTCTGCGCATAACGGTTGGATCTGAGGGGACCCTATTTAAGGAGGTGCTTCTCCCACCTCCCACCGACCTCTTGCCTCTCTCTCTCCTCCATTAATGCCCTCGAAGCTTTCTTGCCCGATCTCTCTCTCTAGCCACTCAAACTTGTTGATTTGCTAGGGATTGAAGGAGGAGACCTAGTTCTACACTCTGACCAAAGGAAACTTGATTCCCCCATACTTTCTTGTGTGGATTTTGTTACTCTTAGGTGCTTGGGCACCCTTGTCAGAAGAGGTCACTTCGGAGCCACATTCCATTGTGGTAAAGCTCCAAGGTTTCGTTGGGAGCCTCCAATTAAGTTGTGGAGAGAGCCCCAACCTTGTTTGTAAAGGTCCGGTTGCTGCCTTCAAGGGCACCAATAGTGGAATCACGGCATCTCGCATTGTGTGAGGGTGTGAGGAGAATACAGTGGCCCTAGTTGCTTGTTGGGGAGCATTGTGCCTCCACACCACTCCAACAGAGACGCACTTCCCCTCAAAAGGAAGGAACTTCGGTAACACATCCTCGTCTCCATCGGTTCCACTTTTGGTTATCTCTCACGTTTACTTGTGCAAGCTATATTGTGTTATATCATTTGCTTGCTTGTGTGCTTCTTGTTGTTGCATCATATAGGTTTCTCACCTAGTTGCATATCTAGACAACCTACTTTGATGCAAAGTTTAATTTGGTAAAGAAAAGCTAAAAATTGTTAGTTGCCTATTCACCCCCCTCTAGTCAACTATATAGATCCTTTCAATCGGTATCAGAGCCTCATCTCTTAATTAAGGGCTTTACAGTCCTAAGAGTATGGTTGACACTATACACGGTGAGGTGGAGCACCCCGGTGTGAATCCTTCCTCATCTATTGCCGATGGGGGATCCCTGGTCTCACATGAGGAATTCATTATGGCTTTGGATATATTGAAAACTTCCATGATGACCGAGGTACAAGAGATGTTCAAAGAGTTCCTTGATGGTCTTAAATTATCCACCACACCTTTGGAAGTGGTCGCTCCCACTAACAAGGTGGCGGATGGAAACTTTGATAAGGGGGAAGCTTCTAGTGATAAAGTTCCTTTGCCTAGTGGTAAAAGTGGAAATGGCATCTGATACGTCCCCGTCGTATCTATAATTCTTGATTGTTCCATGCCAATATTCTACAACTTTCATATTCTTTTGGCAACTTTTTATGTTATTTTTGGGACTAACATATTGATCCAGTGCCCAGTGCCAGTTCCTGTTTGTTGCATGTTTTATGTTTCACAGAAAACCCATATCAAACGGAGTCCAAACGGGATAAAAACGGACGGAGAATATTTTTGGAATATTTGTGATACTTGGGAAGAAGAATCAACGCGAGACGGTGCCTGAGGGGGCCACGAGGCAGGGGCACGCCCCTGACCCTCGTGGGCACCCCATCAGGCGACTGCTGCTCTTCTTTTGCCGCAAGAAAGCTAATTTTTGAAAAAAATCGTGACGAAGGTTTCAATCCAATCGGAGTTACGGATCTCCGGGAATATAAGAAACGGTGAAAGGGCAGAAACTAGGAACGCAGAAACAGAGAGAGATAGAGAGACAGATCCAATCTCGGAGGGGCTCTCGCCCCTCCCATGCCATGGAGACCATGGACCAGAGGAGAAACCCTTCTCCCATCTAGGGAGAAGGTCAAGGAAGAAGAAGAAGAAGGGGGGCTCTCTCCCCCTCGCTTTCGGTGGCGCCGGAACACCGCCGGGGGCCATCATCATCACCGTGATCTACACCAACACCTCCGTCATCTTCACCAACATCTCCATCACCTTCCCCCTCTATATTTAGTGGTCCACTCTCCCGCAACCCGCTGTACCCTCTACTTGAACATGGTGCTTTATGCTTCATATTATTATCCAATGATGTGTTGCCATCATATGATGTCTGAGTAGATTTTCGTTGTCCTATCGGTAATTGGTGAATTGATATGATTGGTTTAACTTGCTTGTGGTTATGTTGCTGTCCTATTGTGCCCTCTGTGTCGCGCAAGCGTGAGGGATTCCCGTTGTAGGGTGTTGCAATACGTTCATGATTCGCTTATAGTGGGTTGCTTGAGTGACAGAAGCATAAACCCGAGTAAGGGGGTTGTGGCGTATGGGATAAAGGGGACTTGATGCTTTAATGCTATGGTTGGCTTTTACCTTAATGATCTGTAGTAGTTGCGGATGGTTGCTAGAGTTCCAATCATAAGTGCATATGATCCAAGAAGAGAAAGTATGTTAGCTTATGCCTCTCCCACATAAAACTTTCTATCGGTCTAGTAAAGTAGTCAATTGCTTAGGGACAATTTCACAACTCCTACCACCACTTTTCCACACTCGTGATACTAATTTTATTGCTTCTTTATCTAAACAGCCCGTACTTTTTACTTACATGCTCTTTATTATCTTGCAATTCTATCCAACAACACCTACAAAGTACTTCTAGTTTCATACTTGTTCTAGGTAAAGCGAACGCTAAGCGTGCGTAGAGTTGTATTGGTGGTCAATAGAACTTGAGGGAACATTTGTTCTACCTTTAGCTCCTCGTCGGGTTCGACACTCTTACTTAACGAAAGAGGCTACAATTGATCCCCTATACTTGTGGGTTATCAAGACCTTTTTCTGGCGCCGTTGCCAGGGACTCATAGTGTGTGGTGAATATTCTCGTGTGTGCTTGTTTGCTTTATCACTAAGTAATTTTTATTTGCTGTTGTAAGTTGTTCTCTATCTTTAGTTATGGATATGGAACATGAAATACCAAAAAAATTAGGTGTACTTGCTACTCATGGAGATGGGGAACCTCCTAAAACCCTTGATGTTGGTTATGTGAAAAATATTATGTACTACTTTGATAATCCTGAGAAAACCCCATTCAATTATGTTATGGGAGACACGTTGGATCAAAGTGAATACTTTAGGGATTATCGCTTGTGGGATCAAATTCATATGTTGCATTGGTATGCTCGTCAATTATGCTTGAGATATGATTATACTTGTTTCTCTAGGATGAAGGCTCCACACCTTCCCTTTTCATGCAAATTCAATGATGATAAAACCTTGGCTTCTTATGCCAATTGTATATATGATTACTATGATGTGGAACAAATAGAAGAATTTGTTGCTTTTATGGGTCCTTATGAAATTGAATCTTTGTTTAAAGAGTGTGAAAATCTTGATGATGTTGTTTACAAACCTGAAAATTTCGCTATACTTAAATATTGTTATGAGAATTATGAATACAATTCCGTTATTGATGCATTTATCGAGAAAGTCTCCGCTGTCCAAGAAGAGACTAATAGTTTGCAAGAGTCTATGGAAGAAGAAATTGATGAAACTGTGAGCTCATTAGATGAAAAAGATGATGAGGAGAGCGAAGAACAAAAGGAGGAAGAGCGGATTAGCTACCCGTTCCCACCTTCTATTGAGAGTAACTCTTCATCTCATACATTGTTTAATTCCCCTTCGTGCTTACCGAAGGATGATTACTATGATGATTGTTATGATCCCGTTGATTCTCTTGAGATACCCCTTTTTGATGATGCTTCCTATGCTTGTGGCCAAGATGCCAATATGAATTACGCTTATGGAGATGAACTTGCTATAGTTCCTTATGTTAAACATGAAATTGTTGCTATTGCACCCACGGATGATAGTCCTACTATCTTTTTGAATTCTCCCTACTACACTATATCAGAGAAGTTTGTGCTTATTAAGGATTATATTGATGGGTTGCATTTTACTACTACACATGATGATTTTTATAGATATAATATGCATGTGCTTTCTGCTCCAACTTTCAATTATTATGAGAGAGGAACTACATCTCCGCCTCTTTATATTTCCAACACGATAAAATTGCAAGAAACTGTTTATACTATGTATTGGCCTTTACTTTGTGTTCATGAATTGTTCTTTTATGACATGCCGATGCATAGGAAGAGAGTTAGACTTTGTTATGGCTTGATATATGTTACTTTGTGCTCACTACTAAATTACAAATCATTGTTAATTAAAATGGCTTTGATATACCTTGGGATCCGGGTGGATCCATTACTTGAGCACTATATGCCTAGCTTAATGGCTTTAAAGAAAGCGCTGCCAGGGAGACAACCCAGAATTTTTAGAGAGTAATTTATTTCTGTTGAGTGCTTTTATATAGTCTAAAAACAAAAAAATAAAGAGGGGAACCCAAAACTTTTCAAAAAGGAAAGTGAAAGTGAGAGAAACAAGCATTGTTGAAGTGGGAGAGCTCCTTGAACTTTGTTCATGCTCACGAAACTTTGTGAATCTTGACTACAGAAACTTTTCAACAAAAATAATTATCCCCTTGTAAAATTCCATTGTATTATAAAAATAATGTGCCAAGGCTTGCCTTTAGGATGTTTACAATGCTTGTTGGTTTGTGCGGTGCAGGACAGAAACTTTGGCTGTAGTGCGCAATTTTAATTTTTTTACTGGAATGTCAAACGGTTCTGAAACTTTTTGAACTGTGTTTCTATACAAATTGTTTATTTTCCTAATTTTGATAGAATTTTTTGGGGTACCAGAAGTATGGTGAATGTTCAGATTACTACAGACTGTTCTGTTTGTGACAGATTCTGTTTTTGATGCATAGTTTGCTTGTTTTGATGAAACTACCAATTTCTATCAGTGGATTAAGCCATGGAAAAGTTATATTACAGTAGCTATAATGAAAAAACAAAATATGAATTGGTTTTCAACAGTACTTAGAGTAGTGATTTGCTTTATTATACTAACAGACCTTACCGAGTTTTCTGTTGAAGTTTTGTGTGGATGAAGTGTTCGATGATCGAGAAGGTCTCGATATGAGGAAAAGGAAGAGAGGAAAGAGCTCAAGCTTGGGGATGCCCAAGGCACCCCAAGTAAATATTCAAGGAGACTCAAGCGTCTAAGCTTGGGGATGCCCCGGAAGGCATCCCATCTTTCTTCAACAAGTATCGGTATGTTTTCGGTTTCATTTCGTTCATGCGATATGTGCAAATCTTAGAGCGTCTTTTGCATTTAGTTTTCACTTTTCTTTCATGCACCATGCTGGTATGAGATAGTCCTTGGTTTATCTATAGACTTCTCATTGCACTTCACTTATATCTTTTGAGTATGGCTTTATAGAATGCTTCATGTGTTCACTTATATCATTTGAAGTTTGGATTGCTTGTTTCTCTTCACATAGAAAACCACCATTTGTAGAATGCTCTTTTGCTTCACTTATATTTGTTAGAGCATGGGAATATCTTTTGTGGTAAGAATTAAACTCTCTTGCTTCACTTATATCTATTTAGAGAGATGACAGGAATTGGGCATTCACATGGTTAGTCATAAAATCCTATATAAAACTTGTAGATCACTGAATATGATATGTTTGATTCCTTGCAATAGTTTTGCGATATAGAGATGATAATATGTGAGAGTTTCTAGTAGATGGTTGTGTTTAGTAAGGATGTTGGTGTTAAGGTTTGTGATTCCCGAAGCATGCACGTATGGTCTCCTAACTATGTAACCAAATTGGTGCGCATTTTATTTTGATTGTTTATCTTTGCGTGAAGGTCGGGGGCGTGCGATGGTTAACTCCTACCAACCTCCCCCCTAGGAGCATGCGTAGTAGTACTTTGCTTCGAGGGCTAATAAACTTTTGCAATAAGTATATGAGTTCTTTATGACTAACGTGAGTCCATGGATTATACACACTCTTACCCTTCCATCATTGCTACCCGTACCGTGCATTACCCTTTCTCACCTCGAGAGTTGGTGCAAACTTCGCCGGTGCATCCAAACCCCGTGATACGATACGCTCTATCACACATAAGCCTCCTTATATCTTCCTCAAAACAGCCACCATACCTACCTATTATGGCATTTCCATAGCCATTCCGAGATATATTGCCATGCAACTTTCATCATCATAATATACATGACTTGAGAATTCATTGTCATATTGCTTTGCATGATCGTAAGATAGCTAGCATGATGTTTTCATGTCTTGTCCGTTTTTTGATGTCATTGCTACGCTAGATCATTGCACACCCTGGTACAGCGTCGGAGGCATTCATATAGAGTAATATATTTGTTCTAATATCGAGTTGTAATATTGATTTGTGAGTAAATAAAAGTGTGATGATCATCATTATTAGAGCATTGCCCCAGTGAGGAAAGGATGATGGAGACTATGATTCCCCCACGAGTCGGGATGAGACTCCGGACTTAAAAAAAATAAAAGAGGCCACAGAAGCCCAAATAAAAAAGAGAGGCCAAAGAAGCCCACCAAAAAAATAAAATAAAAATAAAAAATGAGAGAAAAAAGAGAAGGGGCAATGTTACTATCCTTTTACCACACTTGTGCTTCAAATAGCACCATGTTCTTCATATAGAGAGTCTCTTGAGTGATCACTTTCATATACTAGTGGGAATTTTCATTATAGAACTTGGATTGTATATTCCGATGATGGGCTTCCTCAAATGCCCGAGGTCTTCATGAGCAAGCAAGTTGGGTGCACACCCACTTAGTTTCAGTTTGAGCTTTCATACACTTATAGCTCTAGTGCATCCATTGCATGGCAATCCCTACTCCTCACATTGACATCAATTGATGGGCATCTCCATAACCCATTGATTAGCCGTGTCGATGTGAGACTTTCTCCCTTTTTGTCTTCTCACACAACCTCCACCATCATACTCTATTCCACCTATAGTGCTATATCCATGGCTTGCGCTCATGTACTGCGTGAGGGTTGAAAAAGCTGAAGCGCGTTAAAAAATATAAACCAATTCCTTGGCTGACACCGGGATGAGCATGAGGGGTACCTTGTGTTAAGAAAAGGGAGCATGCAAGACTATATGATTTTGCAGGGATAACATTCTGTAAGCATTGATATTTCGAAAGGCATGGTTGTTTGTTGGGATGCCTAAGTATTATTGTTTTTATGTCAAATGATAGACTATTGCTTTGAATCACTCGTGTCTTAATATTCATGCCATGATTAGATTACATGATCAAGATTATGCTAGGTAGCATTACACGTCAAAAATTATCTTTTTTATCATTTACCTACTCGAGGACGAGCAGGAATAAAGCTTGGGGGTGCTGATACGTCTCCGTCGTATCTATATTTTTTGATTGTTCCATGCCAATATTCTACAACTTTCATATACTTTTGGCAACTTTTTATATTATTTTTGGGACTAACATATTGATCCAGTGCCCAGTGCTAGTTCCCATTTGTTGCACGTTTTATGTTTCGCAGAAAACCCATATCAAACGGAGTCCAAACTGGATAAAAATGGATGGAGAATATTTTTGAAATATTTGTGATATTTGGGAAGAAGAATCAACGCGAGACGGTGCCCGAGGGGGCCACGAGGCAGGGGGCGCGCCCCAGGGGGTGGGCGTGCCCCTGACCCTCGTGGGCACCCTGTAAGGCGGTTGCTACTATTCTTTTGCTGCAAGGAAGCTAACTTTCGGAAAAAAATCATGGCGAAGGTTTCAATCCAATCGGAGTTATGGATCTCCGGGAATATAGGAAACGGTGAAAGGGCGGAATCTGGGAACGCAGAAACAGAGAGAGACAGAGAGACAGATCCAATCTCAGAGGGGCTCTCGCCCCTCCCACGCCATGGAGACCATGGACCAGAGGGGAAACCCTTCTCCCATCTAGGGAGAAGGTCAAGGAAGAAGAAGAAGAAGAAGAAGAAGAAGGGGGGCTCTCTCCCCCTCGCTTTCGATGGCGCTGAACGCCGTCGGGGGCCATCATCATCACCGCGATCTACACCAACACCTCTGTCATCTTCACCAACATCTCCATCACCTTCCCCTTCTATATTCAGCGGTCCACTCTCCCACAACCCGTTGTACCCTCTACTTGAATATGGTGCTTTATGCTTCATATTATTATCCAATGGTGTGTTGCCATCCTATGATGTCTGAGTAGATTTTTGTTGTCCTATCGGTAATTGGTGAATTGCTATGATTGGTTTAATTTGCTTGTGGTTATGTTGCTGTCCTATTGTGCCCTCCGTGTCGCGCAAGCATGAGGGATTCCCGCTATAGGGTGTTGCAATACGTTCATGATTCTCTTATAGTGGGTTGCTTGAGTGACAGAAGTATAAACCCGAGTAAGGGGGTTGTGGCATATGGGATAAAGGGGACTTGATGCTTTAATGCTATGGTTGGGTTTTCCCTTAATGATCTTTAGTAGTTGCGGATGCTTGATAGAGTTCCAATCATAAGTGCATATGATCCAAGAAGAGAAAGTATGTTAGCTTATGCCTCTCCCACATAAAACTTGCTATCGGTCTAGTAAAGTAGTCAATTGCTTAGTGACAATTTCACAACTCCTACCACCACTTTTCCACACTCGCTATACTAACTTTATTGCTTCTTTATCTAAACAGCCCCTACTTTTTACTTACGTGCTCTTTATTATCTTTCAATTCTATCCAACAACACTAGAAAGTACTTCTAGTTTCATACTTGTTCTAGGTAAAGCAAACGCTAAGCGTGTGTAGAGTTGTATCAGTGGTCGATAGAACTTGAGGGAATATTTGTTCTACCTTTAGCTCCTAGTTGGGTTCGACACTCTTAATTATCGAAAGAGGCTACAATTGATCCCCTATACTTGTGGGTTATCAACATCTATGCTCATGTTGAACCACCTCTTACTTATGGAGGACCGGTTCCCTCCACTCATTTAAATCATGCGGGTTCTCCTCCCAAGATTGTGAAGAATGAGGATTTTGACTCTTGGGTTTATCGCTTTAAATGTCATTTAAACCATGTTAATACTAATCTTTGGAGAATCATTGAGGAAGGTTTCTATCCGCATGATCAAAGCAACTTCACCCCTAGAGAAGCCGTGAATAATCAATTCAATGAGAATGCTCTCTTCATCATCCAAGATGCAATTCCAGCCGAAGATATTGCACATCTCCGACCCTTCACCATGGCCAAGGAAGCATGGCACCATGTTGTTTCCCTTTACAAGGGAAGCGCAAACATTCAATTCTCCAACTATGAAGTGGTGCAAGATGAAGTGATGAGTTTGCAATGAATGAAGGTGAAGAACCTCGTGAGCTTTACCGGAGATTAACTACTCTGACGGTCTCACTCCGAGATCATGGGAGAAAGGATATGGATGACAATTGGATCAAGCGCAAGTTCCTCAAGGCCATGATGCATTACCACAAGGCCATGTCCTCTGTCATCCGTCAAAGGCTGGACTTCCACACCCTGTCCTCAAGTGAAGTGTTGGATGAGTTTGTGGCAATGAGGATCTTGGACAAGACCGCCGACAATGCGGTGTTGCGTTCTCAAAGAGCAAAGAATCCCAACCTTGCCTTGAAGGACAAGGTTAGTGTGGAAGAAGAGGAGGACGAGGAAGATGAGGAGAGCAACCCCGAAGATACGAAATATGATTACCATGAGCACATGGCTCTTGCTTCAAGGCAATTTTGGAGCAAGAAGAACTCAAGGCCAAATTTCAACAAGAACAACTCAAGTGGCTTCAAGGACAAGCAACATGTGAGAACATGTTACAATTGTGGCAATGTGAGATATTTTGTTGCGGAGTGCCCCTACGAGAAGCGGGAAGACAATGGTGGCAAGCTCATCCGAAAAGATAGAGCCAAGTCCTTCCCCGACAAGAACAACTTCACCAAGAAGACTCCGACCAAAGGGTTGGTGGCACAAGAATAATACAATGATGATGATGATGATGATGAAGATGGTGAAGCCATGGCCATGGCCTCCGTTGCCATTGCCACAACTCCACGGGTGTCTCTCTTCGATTCACCCAACGAGAACGTCACTGCCAAGTGCGTCATGGCCAAAGCCACCAACAAGGTAACCCCCAACATCAAAACTACCATCATTACTAATCCTTCCTTGACGGATTGCATTGATGAAAGTGAGGGGTCTAAAGAGGAAGTGAATGAATTTGAGTCTTTTATGAGTAAGCTCAAGGGCAAATCCAAGAAGCACTTTGTTGCTCTCTTGGAACAACTTGGTGAAGCCAATGACATGATCAAGGCTCATGAGGAACCCATCTCTAAGATGGAAGGTCATAGTCATGACTATGCCGATGAGATAGCAGACCTCTCTAATGCGCCTGAGGAAGAGCGTGTTCATCATTTGGCTCTTGAGGAGTCACACAATGATGACCATGCTAAATTAAAGAAAGATCTTGGTCATGCTCTTGTTATATCTCGTGTGCTAAATTTCGAGAAGGCTAAACTAGGGGTTGACCTTGCTAGACTCAAAGAGGAGTTTGATATACTTGACAAGGCTCACAAGGCCTTGAAGGGTGCTCATACTAGCCTCAAGGAGTCTCATGATCAACTCCAAGTGAAGCTAACCAAGGAGAAAGCCACCTTTCCTCACATGGTCTTAATTGGTAACGCAAATGCTACTAACCCGTGTTGTGAGCATGTGCATCTTGTGGAGGAGAATGCCAAGTTGAAGGAGCAACTTGAAAAAGGCCTTGTGTCTTGCATACAAGCTGAGAAGAATCTCAGTGACCTTTTGAGCAATCAAAAGGAAGTTGTGGCCAAGGAGGGAGTTGGATTCGCACCCAAGTCCAAGAACAAGAAGAAGAATGACAATACCAAACGACCTCCTCCTCTCAAGAAAACTTTTGTGAAAGAGGGAGAGGGTGCTTCTAAGGATAAGAAGAACAATGTGAAGGGTGGTGATGTCAAAAAGGGCAATGCCACCCCTTCCAACAAAGTTGGAGACTTTAACCCCTCTTATGTGTTTTGTCGTGCTAGTGATGGGCATGTTTATGCTAAATTTGTTGGTTCTCCTTATGAGTACATTGAATGGTCTATTTGGGTTCTGTCGTGGAATTAACATGTCAGATGTCCTTAGTGTCAGGACTTAGTCGCGAGGCCAACGCATCTATGTGGTAGCTTGAGAGGGGTTGAGTGGGACGAGAGACGCAGGGCGGATCAACACGCAAGACAAGGATTTAGACAGCTTCGGGCCCCGGGAAACATCATCCGGTAAAAACCCTACATGCTGTTTGAGGCTAGGTCTCATTATCATCACGAGGGAGTCGCCGTAAACCGACTCTCCTCTTTGTGTCTAGCCCTAAGATTGTTTCTTCTTGCTTGTAGCTTGTCCCTCTTTGGGGAGCCCTGCCCCTCCTTATATATGTTGAAGGGGCGGGTTGCATGTGGAGTCCTATAAGGATTAGGACTAATCTATCTCTAATACAAACTGGATACAAGTCCTGGTCTTAACTCCTTGTAAGGTAAATATTCCTCATGCCTTTCCTCTTAAACCGGCCCACAATAGTTGAACCGGCCTTCATGAACCGCCAGACGGGCCACCGGGTCTTGTCGCTCCTCTGACCCGTCCGCCGGGTCACCAGTGTGTTACAACGTCCTGGCGGGTCGCTGCCGCCAAGTCCGGCCGGGTTAACTTCCGTCCGGTTTACACCGCGGGGTATATCCCCGACATTAGCCCCCAAGTTTAGCTTGGATTTATCCATGGTAAACTTATGCTGCAAAATAAACACCAGAACAAATTTGGCAGGTTGTGCTCCGGGTTAAGAATTCTTGTAGTCCGGCACCTGATCATCCTTAAGTCCTCTGTCATTTCCTCCTTCTAGAAAATCCGGTTTAATAGACCAGCTTCATAATCAACTTGCTGGCATTAGTTTCTCATAGAAAATATATTGTGAAGAATAACTTCTCTGACTCAGCTCCCAATGACTTAACATAAATAAGGGTCCTTGAAATCCTCATCTGATCTTCAGCCGGTTTAAGAATGTAGAACTTGCCAGTTTATAAATATTGATAGTACTGGGTCATACTTGTAGTTAACATCCAGCTTGAAAATATACCTCTTATATGACTATCACTTGTAACCCCCAAGTCTTAAGAAGGTAGCATAGCAACAGCTTAAGACTTGCTTCAATATAAATATCACAATCTTGAAGAAATCCAGGTTGTTCATCTCAATCACTTGTCAGAATTGAGTATCCCACATATGTAGCCCACAAGTGCCGGGTTGTCATGCTCGCAACAACCTGGGACTTGTAATTTCCTGATGCTCATAAAAACTTCAACCAGTGTAGCCCCCAAGGGCCGGGTCATTATGCAATAATGAGCAGGGACTTTGTAAATATAATCATGTAATCTTTGAACAGCAACGGTGTAGCCCCCCAAGGGCCGGCTCAGTAAGATAATATTGAGCAGGGACTTTGATATATACTTCAATGAAAATAACATCATATGATGTAACCCCCATCACGGGGCTTGAATTCACGTCCACAAGGTTAAGAGCCTTGTGCTTTACCAACTGAGCAGTAGACCCTTCAATATAATGAATAAAAGCTTTGTACCTTGAATTGTTTGACAGGAGCAATTGGTAGCCCCCAAGGGCCGGCTCATTATAATGTGATGAGTCGGGTCTTCAATAATATGAGCAAAGAATGACTTTGCATTAGCCCCCAAGTGTCATGGTGCATGCTTGCAGCGACATGAGACTTGCATATTTGATGTAATCTCAACTTAAATAATGTAGCCCCCAAGTGCCGGGTTGTAAGCCTGCAGCAACTCGGGACTATTCCTTCAATTGTAGAATAAACCATATCCATTGATAATATGATAGCCATTGCGCTAAAGCGACTTTGAAAACCTTGATCATAATACTGGTCATTGATAACCATAATAGAAATCCAGCCATGTTGGCTATTCAAGATAATAGAATCTGGTATGAAAAACCTTATTCATTCAATATCATAATGAAAATTCAGCCAAGTTTGGCTATTTGAATAATATAACCCAATGATTTATAAGCGCATGATTCCAATGGCGCAATCCAAATATGTACTGGCGACTTATAGTCCAAAGCCAGGCCGAGTTAACAAACACCGGATAATTTCTCATCATATACTGGCGACTTATCGTCTTAAAGCCAGGCCGGTTTAATAAACACCGGATAATTTATCATCATGCTTTATTCAACCTGTCTCTGCATACAACAAGTTTAAAGTGTCCTGGCGGTTTACCACCGGACGGGTCATAATGCCCAACATATAACCCAGGTTTATAACCAAGGCTGCACTTAAGAATAATCAATGAAATATATCATACCTGTGACATTGAATCACATCATTGGTTTACCAACTTTTTGTAGTAAGGGTGATAACCCCAATCTTGAGTAATGATAACTCCTTTCATACTGTGTCGGTTTATGAGAAAACCGTACCAGGTTGTGATAAACACCGGTTTAACCATATATAATACTGGCGACTCGTAGTCAAACCAGACCGGGCGGATAGTCTCCGGATTATGATTTGATCATGTACTTACAACTTGTAATTGAAAGTCAAGCCGGGTTAATGAACACCGGTTTACTCCATAATAAGATGGTAACATAAAATCAAACCGGGCAGATAATCTCCGGATTAACAATGTCGGTTTAAAAACCGCAACAAAAATCAAATAACAGTTATGAAAAAATATGGAAGCAAAGGCAATGATAAGACCGTTTGCAAAAAAGAGGCTTTACTGAGCCGATCAGATGGTGTTACCATGGTCGGACACGACCAAGCTCCCAATAAGGTGTAGCTATGGTTCAAGTCAGCCAGGTCCCCAACTGAAACCGTGGCATTATGCCGATCAAGTGGCGTGGCAATGGTTCGGGTTCGACCAAGCCCCCAAGTGACTCTATGGCCTTAGGCCGATCAAGAGGCGTGACTGGTTCAGACTTGACCATGTCCCCAAGTGATCTGGTGGCTTTCGCCTATCAAAAAGGTGTTGCATTGGTTCGGACACGACCAAGCCCCCAAGTGATTTTGTGGCATTAGGCCGATCAAGAGGTGTGGCTATGGTTCGGATACGTCCAAGCAACCAAGTGATCAATAATATGATAAGCCAATAAGGCATGATACCCATGTTTGAACCGCGCATCATGGCAGCAGGTCCTCTTTGGCACCCTTTAACTTTTTGCAAGAGATAAATCCTTCTTGAACCGGGATTTTGAACCGGATTTTAGAGCTTCAAAGCTTTGTGGGAGATATCTTCCCCTTGAGCCAGATTTTAAACCGGAACCCTCTTTTTAAGCCGGAAATTTTCTGATGGCCTTTAAATTTGCACCAATATGGCGGTTTAGGGCCCTGCATTAGACAATTTGCAGACCAAAGTAATTGCTCTTTTTAAAGAAGGCAATTATAAAATATAAAATATATTGGATGGATTTCACCTGATATATCATGCCAGGGGTTATTCATCGTGGAGTTGATGATCACCATGGTAAAGCTGAAATTAATGACGGCCGAGTCGGCACGGTGTTGTGAACCGGTGCAGACGAGCGGATCAATCGTAGGCGCGGTAAGCCGCGCAGACGGGCGAGTCAACCGCAAGCGCGGTCCTGGCAATTTGATGTAAATCGAGCTGTACGGGCGGTGGTTTGTGCACACCCGTTCAACAGCAAGCTGGCGTAGACGCTGGTGCATGATGATGCTAACGCACACTCCATATGAACAACATGACACCACCTTTATAATAAATTATTGTCCTACACACAAAATTATACAGACCAAAGTAATTGCTCTTTGACAAAAACAATGTATGCTAATAAACTTAGATGGATATCACCTGATGTTTGCAGATAGCAAACGGCTTTGGATTATGAATGATCCGTTCAACGCAACAGAGGCGGCGGCTTAACCCAACTGCACCGGTCGGCTCAGACGGACCCTCCGGGTCATGTCTGGCTGTTCAAGGCGCAGGCAACGAGTAAGGCCGCGGCAGCGGCAGCGGCTCGACACAGCGGCCCAAGGCGGCCACTTTGAAAAGTAGGCAAGGCCAAACCGGGGTTAGCAGCTTCTGCACTCTATGTTTTCATGATGACAGTTGTAGCTTCCATCTTCAGTAGATTTGACTGATTATCTGAGCTCGAACCTGAATCATGGCCGCAATTTGCACTTGTCTTTTGTCTGATCTCAGAGAGCCATACTAATTTAACTCCCGCAGGATTTGTACGGTACAAAGAGCAGGAGCCCGACGTATTTAATCCTCGGTGTTGGAGTAAAGTAGCCAGGGCGCTCTGGTGGGTCAACGGCGCAGGCGAACCATGCGGGTCCACATCAAAGGAGAACTGCTGGCTTGGAGGTGGCAGCTCGGGAGCGCCGGTTTAAAGCAACGAGGCCAGTTTCTGGAGACAACGGCGGTTTAAGACGGCGGCAGGCCGAGGTCACGGCCGAAAGTGGGTCAGGTGGCCGGCCGGTTTGACGCGAGTCCAGGCTCGAGGCCGCGGCGGCTCAGGTACAACACGGTCTCAGCGACGTACAATTTCGCCACTCACCAATCACATAACGCGCTGCAAAATCTCAGCGACATGATCCTTGCATTGATCGATCTTGAACACATCTTCAACTTGCAGTGGCGACAACGCACCCGGATGCAATATTAATTTCCTTGAACTCAAACTTTCATCTGTCTAACCACAGGCTCCTCGATCCTTGAAGAGATCCCTCCAAGAACTCAACACCACCGTGCGCAGGCCCCACGGTGGGCGCCAACTGTCGTGGAATTAACACGTCAGATGTCCTTAGTGTCAGGACTTAGTCGCGAGGCCAACGCATCTATGTGGTAGCTTGAGAGGGGTTGAGTGGGACGAGAGACGCAGGGCGGATCAACACGCAAGACAAGGATTTAGACAGCTTCGGGCCCCGGGAAACATCATCCGGTAAAAACCCTACATGCTGTTTGAGGCTAGGTCTCATTATCATCACGAGGGAGTCGCCGTAAACCGGCTCTCCTCTTTGTGTCTAGCCCTAAGATTGTTTCTTCTTGCTTGTAGCTTGTCCCTCTTTGGGGAGCCCTGCCCCTCCTTATATATGTTGAAGGGGCGGGTTACATGTGGAGTCCTATAAGGATTAGGACTAATCTATCTCTAATACAAACTGGATACAAGTCCTGGTCTTAACTCCTTGTAAGGTAAATATTCCTCATGCCTTTCCTCTTAAACCGGCCCACAATAATTGAACCGGCCTTCATGAACCTCGAGACGGGCCACCGGGTCTTGTCGCTCCTCTGACCCGTCCGCCGGGTCACCAGTGAGTTACAACGTCCTGGCGGGTCGCTACCGCCAAGTCCGGCCGGGTTAACTTCCGGCCGGTTTACACCGCGGGGTATATCCCCGACAGGTCCTAAGACCCTTGTTACTAACATCAAAGGACCCATTACAAAATGGGTACCTAAAACCAAGCATTGATCTCTTGTAGGTGTTTGCTTCCGGTGGGGGGTCATGGTTGCTCGATAGTGGAGCCACAAATCATATGACCGGAAGCAAGGACTTGGTGGTGGACGTGCACAAGATCCCATCTATGCCCACCAATGTCGAGTGGGGTGATGCCTCATCTTCTAAGGTATTGGGTCTTGGCAAGGTTGTCATTTCTCATGACCTCATGATCGATAAAGTCAAGCTTATTGAGTCCCTTGCATACAATTTAATTTCCGTTCATCAACTTGCACTCATGGGTTTTGCCACATTCTATGATATTGATACCGTGGCCCTCTTGTGGAGCAAGACTCTTAAAGTAGCCTTCATTGGGCATGTCGAGAACGGTCTTTATGTGATTAACTTTTCGGAGTGACCCACTAAGGCCGCGACATGCCTAATGGCTAAAGTTGATGTGGGATGGCTTTGGCATCACCATTTAGCCCATGTCAATATGAGATATTTTCAAAGTGTTCTCAAGGGGGACCATGTCCGTTGACTAACAGATGTTAGTTTTGCCAAAGATCATGCTTGTAGTGCTTGTATCGAAGGAAAGTTACATGAGAAGGCTCACCCTCCCACGACTATCATCTACTCGAAGAGACCCTTGGAGATCCTTCACATGGATATCTTTGGGCCTCCATCCTTTGATAGCCTTGGGGGTAGAAAGTATTGCTTGGTGATTGTCGATGATTACTCAAGGTACACTTGGGTATACTTCTTCAAGAGGAAGAGTGAAATTCAACAAACTGTCATCGACTATGCAAATGAAGCTCAACATCAACACGATGCAAAGATATTGACAATAAGAAGTGACAACTGCACCGAGTTCAAGAACTACACCTTGGATGAGTTTGTTAGTGATGAGGGGATCAAGCATCAATATTCCGCACCACACACCCCTCAACAAAATGGTGTTGCGGAGAGGAAGAATCGGACGTTGATGGATGCGGTAAGGACCATGATGGCGGAGTTCAAGTCTTCTTACAACTTTTGGGCTGAAGCCATCAACACCGCGTGTTATGCATCCAATCGGCTCTATCTCTGCAAAGGCTTGAACAAGACTCCATATGAAATTCTCACCGGTAACAAGCCCAACCTCAAGTACTTCCGGGTGTTCGGTCGTAAGTGTTTCATTCTCAAGAAAGGTGTTTGTTTGTCTAAATTTGAGGCTAGAGCTCATGAGGGCATATTTGTTGGTTATGCTACAAACTGTCATGCTTACCGTGTCCTCAACAAGTCCATGGGACTCATTGAGGAGATGTGTAATGTGGAGTTTGACGAGAATAATGGCTCCCAAGTGGAGCAAAGTGGTACTTGTGATGTAGGTGATGAAATTCATCCCCAAGCCATAAGAAGAATGGGTGTTGGTCATATCCTACCCATTGAGAAACCCCTTGTGGCCGAAGGAGACGGACAATGCTCCACTCAAGTGAAGCCATCACCGACCCAAGACCCACACGCTTCCGAAGAACAAAGTGAAGGCCTTCAACCTCATGAACTCAAGGGAAAGATCAACCTCAAGATGGTGGTGAGTGATAACCCACAAGTGTAGGGGATCGCAACAACTTTCGAGGGTAGAGTATTCAACCCAAATTTATTGATTCGACACAATGGGAGCCAAAGAATATTCTTAAGTATTAGCAGTTGAGTTGTCAATTCAACCACACCTGGATAACTTAGTATCTGCAGCAAAGTATTTAGTAGCAAAGTAGTATGATAGTAATGGTAACAGTGGCAAAAGTAAAGATAGCAGTATTATAGTGATTGTAACAGTAGCGACGGTAAAGTAAATAAGCGAAGCAAAATATATGAAAAGCTCGTAGGCAATGGATCAGTGATGGATAATTATGTCGGATGTGATTCCTCATGTAATAGCTATAACATAGGGTGACACAGAACTAGCTCCAATTCATCAATGTAATGTAGGCATGTATTCCGAATATAGTCATACGTGCTTATGGAAAATAACGTGCATGACATCTTTTGTCCTACCCTCCCGTGGCAGCGGGGTCCTAGTGGAAACTAAGGGATATTTAGGCCTCCTTTTAATAGAGTACCAGACCAAAGCATTAACACATAGTGAATACATGAACTCCTCAAACTACGGTCATCACCGAGAAGTATCCCGATTATTGTCACTTCGGGGTTGTTAGATCATAACACATAATAGGTGACTATAGACTTGCAAGATAGGATCAAGAACTCACATATATTCATGAAAACTTAATAGGTTCAGATCTGAAATCATGGCACTCGGGCCCTAGTGACAAGCATTAAGCATAGCAAAGTCATAGCAACATCAATCTCAGAACATAGTGGATACTAGGGATCAAACCCTAACAAAACTAACTTGATTACATGGTAAATCTCATCCAACCCATCACCGTCCAGCAAGCCTACGATGGAATTACTCGCGCACGGCGGTGAGCATCATGAAATTGGTGATGGAGGATGGTTGATGATGATGATGGCGATGAATCCCCCTCTCCGGAGCCCCGAACGGACTCCAGATCAGCCCTCCCGAGAGGTTTTAGGGCTTGGCGGCGGCTCCGTATTGTAAAACGCGATGAAACTTCCTCTCTGATTTTTCTCTCCGCGAAACGGAATATATGGAGTTGGAGTTGAGGTCAGTGGAGCAGCAGGGGGCCCACGAGACCGGGGGGCGTGCCCAGGGGGAGGGGGCGCGCCCCCACCCTCGTGGATAGGGTGTGGGCCCCCTAGCCTTCATCTTTTGCTAGTATTTTTTATATTTTCCAAAACTTATCTCCGTGGATTTTCAGGTCATTCCGAGAACTTTTGTTTCTGCACAAAAATAACACCATGGTAGTTCTGCTGAAAACAACGTCAGTCCGGGTTAGTTTCATTCAAATCATGCAAGTTAGAGTCCAAAACAAGGGCAAAAGTGTTTGGAAAAGTCGATACGTTGGAGACGTATCAACTCCCCCAAGCTTAAACCTTTGCTTGTCCTCAAGCAATTCAGTTGATAGACTGAAAGTGATAAAGAAAAACTTTTACAAACTCTGTTTGCTCTTGTTATTGTAAATATGTAAAGCCAACATTCAAGGTTTCAGAAAAGATTATGAACTAACCACATTCACAATAACACTTAGGTCTCATGTTTACTCATATCAATAACATAATCAGCTAGCGAGCAATAATAATAAAACTCGGATGACAACACTTTCTCAAAACAACCATAATATGATATAACAAGATGGTATCTCGCTAGTCCTTTCTTAGACCGCAAAACATAAATGCAGAGCACCTTTAAAGATCAAGGACTGACTAAACATTGTAATTCATGGTAAAAGAGATCCAGTAAAGTCATACCCAATATAAACTAATAGTAATACATGCAAATGACAGTGTGCTCTCCAGCGGGTGCTTTTTAATAAGAGGGTGATGACTCAACATAAAAGTAAATAGATAGGCCCTTCACAGAGGGAAACAGGGATTTGTAGAGGTGCCAGAGCTCGATTTTAAAATACAGATATAAATAACATTTTGAGCGGCATACTTTCACTGTCAACGCAACAACTATGAGATGGCGATATCTTCCATACTACATGCATTATAGGCGGTTCCCAAAGAGAATGGTAAAAGTTTATACTCCCCCACCACCAACAAGCATTAGTCCATGGCTTGCTCAAAACAACGAGTGCCTCCAACTAACTACAATCCTGGGGGAGTTTTGTTTAATTATTTTGATTTTCTTTGATCTTTTTGATCATGGGACTGGGCATCCCAGTTACCAGCGATTTTCTCGTGAATGAGGAGCGGAGTCCACTCCTCGTGAGAATAACCCACCTAGCATGGAAGATACAGACAGCCCCAGTTGATACATGAGCTGCTCGAGCATACGAAACAGAATTTCATTTGAAGGTTTGGAGTTTGGCACATACAAATTTATTTGGACCGGCAGGTAGATACCGCATATAGGAAGGTATAGTAGACTCATATGGAATAACTTTGGGGTTCATGGAGTTTGGATGCACAAGCAATATTCTCGCTTAGTACAGGTGAAGGCTAGCAAAAGACTGGGAAGCGACCAACTGAGAGAGCGACAACAGTCATGAACATGCATTAAAATTAATCAACACCGAGTGCAAGCATGAGTAGGATATAATCCACCATGAACATAAATATCGTGAAGGCTATGTTGATTTTGTTTCAACTACATGCGTGAACATGTGCCAAGTCGAGTCACTCAATTCACTCAAAGGAGGATACCATCTTATCATACCACATCACAATCATTTTAATAGCATGTTGGCATGCAAGGTAAACCATTATAACTCATAGCTAATTAAGCATGGCAGAAGCAACTATAGTCTCTAAATGTCATTGCAAACATGTTTATTCATAATAGGCTGAATCAGGAACGATGAACTCATCATATTTACAAAAACAAGAGAGGTCGAGTTCATACTGGCTTCTCTCATCTCAAATAGTCCATCATATATCGTCATTATTGCCTTTCACTTGCACGACCGAACGATGTGTATAATAATAAGACTGCACGTGCATTGGACTAAGCTGGAATCTACAAGCATTCAAATCAAGAGAGAAGACAAAGCAATATGGCTCTAGATTAAATCAACAATCATGCATATGAGAGCTGCTAAACATTTTCAATATGATCTTCTACTCTCTACCCCCAAAGGAAAGAAAAGAAGTAAAACTATTTACACGGGAAAGCTCCCAACAAGTAAAAGAAGAATGAGAAATCTTTTGGGGTTTTCTTTTTAATTATTACTACATGCATGGAAATTGAACTAACTAATTTTCTTTTTGGTTTTTTTCATAAGGTTTATCAAGCATACAAGAAGAAAACTAGAAAAAGAAGTTAAACTAGCATGGATAATACAATGAAAGAGTATGAGCACCGACGACTATAATAGTGTGTGAACATGAACGTAAAGTCGGTGAGAAATATGTAATCCCCCAAGCTTAGGCTTTTGGCCTAAGTTGGTCTATGCCCATGGGTAGCGGCTATTCTCCCCGGTGTATTGAGGAGTGTCATCGTACTGCCACCGGTTGGAGATCTCCTTCGGATCCCACTGATAAGATGATGGACGATGTGGGTCTAGTGGTGGTTCCAGCTCAGGTGCTGGAGCTGATGTCTGGCCTTGGTACGCGTACACTGCTTCCGGTGAGACAAGGTAATGCCATGTAGTTAAATCAAACAAAGAAGATGCAGGCAGGGTAATAATCCCATTGTGTTTCTTATTAAATCTCAGGTTATACAGGAGAATCTTATCATCATTGTAAACAATAAACTCATGCGCTACCATGCTCCTGTAATCTAAAAAGGTAAGAGTCAAAGATGTCTCCTCTTCCTTAGCATGTCTGATAGGCATCTTGAAGTATTTAGCAAGGCGTGCAGCATAGATGCCTCCAAAGATGGGGCCCTTTGTATGGTTTAGACTTAACCATTTAGCAATAACGGCACCCATACTAAAAGTGTTATCACCAAATAAGGCATGGAGCAGAATAACAATATCAGGAACATTGAAGTTTCCACTATTTCTATGACCAATTAAGCATCGACTAGCAAATATGGCAAAGTAGCATAAAACAGGAAAGCGTATGCTAGTGATTCTTGCATCGGAACCCTTCTTCGGTTCCCCTACAGTAATAGTATCAATGGAAACCTCCACATCTTTACGATGTGGTTCATCTAAGCTACCCTCAAAGGGTATTCTACAAACAGCGCAAAAATTACGTAATGACATTTCCTTAGCTTCATCATATAAATGAAAATATACTAAAGGAGGTGAATTCTTAGGATGATAATAAAAGTTTTGCACGAAAGTATTGGTAAGTAAGAGATACTGTTCGATCTGGTCGTGGAGAAAGTCGATGAGGCTAGCATTTTCAGCCAAAGAATAAAAGTCTTCATAAATCCCGGCTGCTCTCAAGAAATTATCACATGGCCACTCACAAGGCCTTACTTTCGCTATGCAAGGAAGATTATACTTGGCCTTTTCTTTCTCCTTAACTTGCTTATCCTTGGAGGCTTGGCTAGAAGAGTCCCTCAAGAGCCACCTCTTCATCTTTTTCTGAAAATTCTGAAATTTTTAGTAACTTCAAAATAAAAGTAAATCAAACCAAACAAGATTGATAGCAACTACTCCTACAAGTGCCTAGAGCCTATATCATGCATTAGAATTACTTGGGACCTCATAAATTTAACATGCAAGCTCAAGAACAGGGTCACCAAGGCAGCAAGAATTTGCAATGAATAAAGCACTAGAACAAAAACTAATTGGACCAATGGAGGAGTCACATACCAAGCAACAATCTCCCAAAGCAGTTTTGCGAATGGAGCTTTGAGCAAGGAGATCGAAAATCACAGCAAAATGAGCTAGAACTCGTGCTTGAGCTGGATGGGGATTTTTTTTGGCAGGAAGATGGAGTGTGTGGGTGCAGGAATAAGTGGAGGGGGTTCACCGTGGGCCCACGAGATAGGGGGGCGCGCCTAGGGAGAGGGGGCGCGCCCTCCACCCTCGTGGCCAGGTGCTTGACCCCCCTGCAGTGTTCTAAGTGCCTAAAATCCTCAAATATTCCATAAAAACTCATACTAAATTTGCAGGGCATTTGGAGCACTTTTATTTTCGGGATATTTTTTTATTGCATGGATAATTCAGAAAACAGACAAAGTATACTATTTCTACTTTATTTATTCTAAGTAACAGAAAGTAAAGAGAGGGTACAGAAGGTTGTGCCTTCTAGTTTCATCCATCTCATGATCATCAAAAGGAATCCACTAACAAGGTTGATCAAGTCTTGTTAACAAACTCATTTCGAATCACATAAACCTGGAGAAATTTTGAAGTGACACTAGGTTACCTCAATGGGGATATGAAAATCCCCAATAATAATAATATCATACTTTTTCTTTGCAGTAGGAAGAGGAAATTCAAAACCTCCAAATATAATTGAGTGGAACTTTCCCAATAGAATTTATGCTATGAACTTGAGGTTGTTTCCTCGGAAAATGTACCGTGTGCTCATTTCAATTAACATGAAAGGTAAAATTGCCTTTGTTGCAATCAATAACAGCACCTGCAGTATTTAAAAAGGGTCTACCAAGGATAATCGACATACTGTCGTCCTCAGGAATATCAAGAATGACAAAGTCTGTTAAGATAGTAACATTCGTAACAACAACAGGCACGTCCTTACAAATGCCGACAGGTATAGCAGTTGATTTGTCAGCCATTTGCAAATAAATCTCAGTAGGTGTCAACTTATTTAATTCAAGTCTACGGTACAAGGAAAGAGGCATAACACTAACACCGGCTCCTAAATCACATAAGGCAGTTTTAACATAATTTCTTTTTATGGAGCAAGGTATAGTGGGTACTCCGGGATCACCAAGTTTCTTAGGTATTCCACCCTTAAAGGTATAGTTAGCAAGCATGGTGGAAATTTCAGCTTCATGTATTTTCCTCTTATTTGTAATGATATCTTTCATGTATTTAGCATAAGGATTTGTTTTAGGCATATCAGTTAAGCACATGCGTAAGAAAATAGGTCTAATCATTTCAGCAAAGCGCTCAAAATCCTCATCATCCCTTGTCTTGGATGGTTTAGGAGGAAAGGGCATGGGTTTCTGAACCCATGGTTCTCTTTCTCTATCGTGCTTCCTAGCAACAAAATCTCTCTTATCATAACGTTGATTCTTTGATTATGGGTTATCAAGATCAACAACAGGTTCAACTTCTATATCATTGTTATTACTAGGTTGAGCATCTTAACATCATTATTAATATTATCATTAGGTTCATGTTCATCTCTAGATTGTGTTTCAGCATCAGAGATAGAAGTATCATTAGGATTCTCAGGTGTTTCTACAATAGGTTCACTAGAAGCATGCAAAGTCCTATCATTTTTCTTTTTCTTCTTCTTAGAAGAACTAGGAACATCTAGATTATTATTCTGAGAATCTTGTTCAATCCTCTTAGGGTGGCCTTCAGGATACAAAGGTTCCTGAGTCATTTTACCGGTTCTAGTAGCCACTCTAACAGCGAAATCATGTTTATTATTTAGTTCATCTATCAATTCATTCTGAGCCTTAAGTACTTGTTCAGCTTGAGTGGTAACCATAGAAGCATGTTTACTAGTGAGTTTTAGTTCACCCTTAACTCTAGATATATAATCACTCAAGCGTCCAATCATATAAGCATTATTTTTCAACTGTCTACTAACATAATCATTGAAACTTGCTTGTCTATCCATAAAGTCATCAAATTCATCTGAGCACTGGCTAGCAAGTCTAGTAGATGGAATTTCAACTTTATCATATCTAAAGAGAGAATTTACCTTTACTACCTGTGTTGGGTTATCAAGACGATGTGTTTCTTCAGGTGGTATATTAAGACCATGTATCTCTTCAACAGGAGGTAAATTCTTAACGTCTTCAGCTTTAATACCTTTTTCTTTCATTGATTTCTTTGCCTCTTGCATATCTTCAGGACTGAGAAATAGAACACCTCGCTTCTTCGGAGTAGGTTTAGGAATAGGCTCCGTAGTTGGCTAAATTGCTTCAGGAATTGGCTCAGGAAGAGTCCAATTATTTTCATTTGTCAACATATTGTTCAATAATAATTCAGCTTGGTCGACTGTTCTTTCCCTGAAAACACAACCAGCACAACTATCCAAGTAATCCTTGGAAGCATCGGTTAGTCCATTATAAAAGATATCAAGTATTTATTTTTTCTTAAGAGGGTGATCAGGCAAAGCATTAAGTAATCGGAGAAGCCTTGATAATCCCCAAGTGCAGGGAATCATCGTAGCAATTCCCAAAGGTGGAAGTGATAAGTATGGAGTGTCGAACCCACAAGGAGCTAAAGGAAAGATCAATATTCTCTCAAGCCCTATCTGCCACTGATACGACTCTACGTGCACCGAACATTTGCTTCCAACTAGAAACGAGAAATAAAACTGTGTTGTGGGTATGAAGAGGATAACTTTGTTTGATATCGGAGAGCTAAAACATAAAGGTAGGTGTTGTTATCATAAGGTTAGAATATATTACTAAATAATATAAATAGCGAGTGTGGAATAATGGTGGATCGATGTGCGGAATTGTCCTAGGCAATTGTTAACAAGACCGGTAATCACTATTGCAATTTCATATGAGGGAGAGGCAAAAGCTAACATACTTTCTCTACTTGGATCATATGCACTTATGATTGGAACTCTAGCAAGCGTCCGCAAATACTAAAGATCATTAAGGTAAAACCCAACCATACCATTAAAGCATCAAGTCCTCTTTATTCCCATACGCAACAACCCCTCTTACTTGGGTTTGTGTTTCAGTCACTCACCAACCCACTATAAGCGAATCATGAACGTATTGCAACACCCTACAGCGGGAATCCCTCACGCTTGCACGACACGGAGGGCACCATAGGACAGCATCAAAGTAAAACATACAACTCATACCAATCTAGATCATCAATCAACCCAAAGACAAAAGATATCTACTCAAAACATCATAGGATGGCAACACATCATTGGATCATAATATGTGGCATAAAGCACCATGTTTAAGTAGGGATTACAGCGGGGTGCGAGAGAGTGGACCGTGTAAAAGAGATGAGGATGGTGATGATGATGGTGATGTTGATGAAGACGATCACCGCGGCGATGATTCCCCTCCCGATGGCACTCCGGTGCCACCAAGAGATAGGAGGAGAGGTTCTCCCCCTTGTGCTTCCTCCTCCATGGCTTTCCCCCTCTGGTCCTTGGCCTTCATGGAGATGATGGCCCCTCCGAGATCCTCCTCCATGGCCTCCGGTGATGATGGACCCCTCCGGCAGGGTGCCAGAGAGGGCCTAGATTGATTTCTCGTGGCTACAGAGGCTTGCGGCGGCGGAACTTCCGATCTAGGTTAATTCCTGAAAGTTTCAGTATTTATAGGAATTATTGGCGTTGGTTTCACGTCAGGGGGGTCTCCGGGCCGTCCACGAGACAGGGGGGACGCCCCCCCTAGGGGCACGCCCTCCTATCTTGTGGGCAGCCCGGAGCTCTTCTGGCCCAACTCCGATGCTCCGTGGTCTTCTTTTGGTTCATAAAAAATCCTCAAAAATTGGCACGTCATTTGGACTCCGTTTGGTATCCCTTTTCCGTAAAACACAAAAACAAGGAGAAAACAGAAACTGGCACTGGGCTCTAGGTCAATAGGTTAGTCCCAAAAATCATATAAAATGATATATAAATGCATATAAAACACCATAGATGGGTAATATAATAGCATGAATACTTCATAAATTATAGATACGTTGGAGACGTATCAGCATCCCCAAGCTTAATTCCTGCTCGTCCTCGAGTAGGTAAATGATAAAAGAAATAATTTATGAAGTGTGAATGCTAGTAGGTGCACAAGTTTGAGCAATGATACTTTCAATCACCTTTTCTAGCATCAATATGTGTCATAATAGTAGCTTATCTCATAAAACTTTTCATGATCAAGTAACAATCTATTCACAATGTCAAGTATGGTTCAGAAACTTCATTGAGAACTAACAAACTATAATTTCAGTCATTGAAGCAATTGCAATTTATCATAACATCGGAAAGAGTCAAGAATAGAGCTTTTTAGCAAGTCCACGTACTCAACTATCATATAGTCTTCTACAATTGCTAACACTCACGCAATACTTGTGGTTATGGAGTTTCAGCCAGACACTGAGAAAGATAGGGGCTTACTGTGTTGCCTCCTAACGTATTCACCTTTAGGTGATGTCAACAATAATAGCCCTTGCTAACTTACATCCAATTTGATATATATATCATGATCTTTCAAACACGAGGAGCTTGCCAAAGGATAAAATGAAAAAGGGAAAGGTGAGGATCACCTTGACTCAAGCATAAAGTAAAAACATAAAGTAAAAGATAGGCCCTTCGTAGAGGGAAGCAGAGGTTGTCATGCGCGTTTAGAGTTGATGCACAAAATCTTAATGCAAAAGAACATCACTTTATATTGCCCCTTGTATGTGGACCTTTATTATGCAGTTTATTACTTCCACAACAAGATCGTACAAAGCTTATTTTCTCTGTACTAATAAGTCATACATATTTAGAGAGCAATTTTTATTGCTTGCACCGATGACAGCTTACTTGAAGGATCTTACTCAATCCATAGGTAGATATGGTGGACTCTCATGGCAAAACTGGTTTAAGGATATTTGTAAGCACAAGTAGTATCTCTACTTGGTGCTAGGAATTTTTGGCTAGCATGAGGGGGAAAGGCAAGCTGAACATGTTTGGAAGGTCAATGACAATATACTTTAACTGAGATGTCGGAAAACATAAACCATTACGCTGTCTTCCTTGTCCAACGTCAACTCTTTTAGCATGTCATACTTAATGAGTGCTTCACAATCATAAAAGATGTCCAAGATAATATATTTGTATGTGAACCTCTCTTTCCTTATTACTTCCTATTAATTGCAACAATGACCAAAACTACGGTTGTCAGCTCTCAACAACTTTTATGCCTCATACTTTCTATGTGTGAAGTCATCACTAACCATGTTATAAGAAAACGAAACATATAAAAGTTCAGATTTATGACATTCAATTCATTCCCCCATTTACTCATAGGATATACATGAAGCACACGAGTAAATGAAAAACTACTCCAAAAGATATGAGTGAAAGACACTGAGTAGTCAAATAATTAACTAGCCATGGGAGGGTTCCCTTTTTTATTCAAAAATCAGATCCAATGATTTTATTCAAACAGAAAGTAAAATTGAAATAAAATTACATTGCAAGGATAGCACAACTCATGTGAAGAAGCAAAAACTTAGGCTCAACCGATACTAACCGATAGTTGTTTGAACAAGAGAGGTGGGATGCCTACCGGGGGATCCCCAAGCTTAGATGCTTGAGACTTCTTGAAATATTATCTTGGGGTGCCTTGGGCATACCCAAGCTTGAGCTTTTATGTCTCCTTAATTCCTCTCATATCACGGTTTCTCTTTTTATCATAAGCTTCATTCACAACAAACTCAACAAGAACTCGTGAGATAGGTTAGTATAAACCAATGCAAAACCTTATCATTTTATACTGTAACAAATCACTTAAATTATTATTCAACATGGCATAATAAATGTATCTGCATATTTAGTACTCCTATCCTCAAATAGAATCATTAAACAAGCAAACATATGCAAACAATGCAACCATAACAGCAATCTGCCAAAACAGTACAGTCTGTAAAGAATGAAAGAGTATCAATACTTCCCTAACTCCAAAAATTATGAACTAAAATTCCCACTGTAATAAATTTATCAGATCTTAATATGCAAAAATATTCAACGTTATACCATTCTCTTACTTTTCTAGGGAATTTTTGCAACATCGGTAAACTTTCTGTTTTCAAACAGCAACATGAATACTAGCAAAATAAACATGGCAAAGGCTTATCCTTGACTTTTTTATTGAAAATGAATATGCAAAACATTAATCTAAATACCAGCAATCAAATAATAACAAAATGAAATGATGCTCCAAGCAAAACACATATCATGTGGTGAATAAAAATATAGCTCCAAGTAAAGTTGCCGATGAACGAAGACGAAAGAGGGGATGCCTTCCGGGGCATCCCCAAGCTTAGGCTCTTGGTTGTCCTTGAATATTACCTTGGGGTGCCTTGGGCATCCCCATGCTTAGGCTCTTGTTACTCCTTATTCCATAGTCTATCGAATCTTTATCCAAAACTTGAAAACTTCAACCACACAAAACTCAACCAAACTTCGTGAGATAGGTTAGTATGACAAAGAGTAAACCATGCACTTTGGTACTGAAAAAGACAAGGTTCATAATTGTTTTCACACAATGCCTACTGTACCATATTATTTCTGCAATTTATATTGAGGAATATAAGCCATAGAAACTAGGAATTAAGCAAACTATGCAATGAAAACAGAATCTGTCAGAAACAGAACAGTCTATAATGATCTGAACAATAACCATACTTCTGCTACTCCAAAAATTATGAAATAAATTGGTGTACGTGAGGAATTTGTCTATTAATCTTCTTCAAAAAGAATCAACTCAAAATCACTCTTCTTTAAAAAATGACAGCTAATCTCGTGAGCGCAAAGTTTCTGCTTTTTACAGCAAGATCACATTAACTTTCACCCAAGTCTTCCCAAAGGTCTTACTTGGCACTTTATTGAAACAAAAGCTATAAAACATGATTACTACAGTAGCTTAATCATGTATACACACAAAAACATTAAGGATAAGCATTGGGTTGTCTCCCAACAAGCGCTTTTCTTTAATGCCTTTTAGCTAGGCATGATGATTTCAATGATGCTTGCACAAAATATAAGAGTTGAAACACAAAGAGAGCATCATGAAGAATATGACTAGCACATTTAAATCTAACTCACTTCCTATGCCTAGGGATTTTGTGAGCACACAATTTATAGGAACAAGAATCAACTAGCATAGGAAGGCAAAACAAGTTTAACTTCAAAACATTAAGCATATAGAGAGGAAACTTGATATTATTGCAACTCCTACAAGCACATATTCCTCCCTCATAATAATTTTCAGTAGCATCATGGATAGATACTTTGTTCTCATACTCAATTAGAACCTCTTCCAAAATAGTGGAATACTAACTAAAGTTGACACTCTTCCAAATCCACTTTCATAAATATCGTACGGAGATTCAACATCCTCCAAGATAGTGGGATCACTAATTCCTAAAGTTGACACTCTTCCAAATCCACTTTAAACTATAGCATTATTCATACTTCAAAAGATATAAGTGAAGTTCCTGGAGCATTTTACAATTAATATAGACTAGCCAACATACAAGCTCAAAAATATACAAGTGAAGCATACGAAGCGTTCTATAAAACCATACTCAAACGATTTGAGTGAAGCACAAAGAGTAATTCTATAAGATCATACTTAAAAGATATAAGTGAAGCACATGAAGTATTCTATAAATCAACGAATAGCTATTTCATACTAGCATTAATTTTAAAGGAAAATACAAACACAAAGGACACAAGTCATGTGAACAAAACAAAAACCGAGGTATACCGATATTTGTCGAAGAAGAAAGATGGGATGCCACCGGGGCATCCCCAAGCTTAGATGCTTGAGTATCCTTTTGAAATATTTACTTGGGGTGCCTTGGGCATCCCCAAGCTTAAACTCTTGTCTCTCTTTATTCTTCTCACATCGGTAACTCCTCGTTCTTCAAACACTTCATTCACAAAAACTTAAACAAAAACTTTGTGAGATCCATTAGTGTAATAAAGCAAACTACCACTTTAAGGTACTGTAATTAACTCATTCTTTGTTTATATTGGTGTTAAACCTACTGTATTACAACTTATCTATGGTTCATACCCCCCGATACTAGCCATAGATACATCAAAATAAGCAAACAACACACGAAAAACAGAATCTGTTAAGAACAGGACAGTCTGTAGTAATCTGGAAGTTTAGTAAACTTCTGTAACTCTAAAAATTATGAAATAAATTTGACAATTTGAAAATTTTGTACAGAAGCAATGTGGAAAAAGTTTCAGGTCCATTTGACTTTCCAGTAAACAATGTAAATTCATGCACTACAGCCAAAGTTTATGTTTTTGTTCTGCACATAGTAAACAAGCAATCTTATCATGCTAAAACCAAAGCTTGACACAATATTTTTATAATACAATGGTTATATAAAAGGGGATAGTTATTTACAGAGAAACTTCCATGAAAAATTCTACATTGTTTCGGTGAGCATGAACACAAGTGCTCAAGGTCGACCCTCACTTCTTCAATGCATAACTTTCCAATCACTTCTCTTTTTGAAAAACTTTTTTTAGGCATGAGAGGCAAGCAAATCCTTTTTGGTATTTTCATTCTTTTTAAATTTTTTTGTATGTTTCACCCACAACAAAACAGGAACAAAAAGGAAAAACAAAATCTACTAAGTAAAGAAAGCAAACAAGCACACACGAGAATATCAACCCCACGCTATTGCTCCCCGGCAACGGCGCCAGAAAAGAGCTTGATAATCCCCAAGTGCAGGGAATCATCGTAGCAATTCCCAAAGGTGGAAGTGATAAGTATGGAGTGTCGAACCCACAAGGATCTAAAGGTAAGATCAATATTCTCTCAAGCCCTATCTGCCACTGATACGACTCTATGTGCACCGAACGTTTGCTTCCAACTAGAAACGAGAAATAAAACTGTGTTGTGGGTATGAAGAAGATAACTTTGTTTGATATCGGAGAGCTAAAACATAAAAGTAGGTGCTGCTATCATAAGGTTAGAATATATTACTAAATAATATAAATAGCGAGTGTGGAATAATGGTGGATCGATGTGCGGAATTGTCCTAGGCAATTGTTAACAAGACTGGTAATCACTATTGCAATTTCATATGAGGGAGAGGCAAAAGCTAACATACTTTCTCTACTTGGATCATATGCACTTATGATTGGAACTCTAGCAAGTATCCGCAAATACTAAAGATCATTAAGGTAAAACCCTGTTGGGGAATGTAGCAGAAATTCAAAATTTTCCTACGAGTCACTAAGATCTATCTATGGAGAGACTAGCAACGAGGGGAAGGAGAGTGCATCTACATACCCTTGTAGATCGCTAAGCGGAAGCGTTCAAGAGAACGGGGTTGAAGGAGTCATACTCGTCGTGATCCAAATCACTGGAGATCCTAGTGCCGAACGGACGGCACCTCCGCATTCAACACACGTGTAGCCCGGTGACGTCTCCCATGCCTTGATCCAGCAAGGAGAGAGGGAGAGGTTGGGTAAGACTCCGTCCAGCAGCAGCACGACGGCGTGGTGGTGGTGGACGAGCGTGGCAATCCTGCAGGACTTCGCCAAACACCACGGGAGAGGAGGAGTACTTGGGAGAGGGGGAGGGCTGTGCCAGAACTTGGGATGCGGCTGCCCTCCCACCCCTCCACTATTTATAGGTGGGGAGAGAAGGGGGCTGGCCCCCCTAGATCCCATCTAGGGTTGGGGGCGGCGGCCAAGGGGGGAGGAGTGCCTCCCAAGTCAAGTGGAGGCCCTCCCCCTTAGGGTTTCCCCTCTCCCATGCGCATGGGCCTTGGGGGGCTGGTGCCCCTGGCCCATTAAGGCTAGGGCGCCCCCTTACAGCCCATGCTGCTGTATTGGATGTGGTGGAACAATTTCCGGATCTCCGGACCCCTCCGGAATCCTCCAGAACCTTCTGGAAGCTTCCTGGTACAATACCAGAAAAACCCAAACTTTTCCAGGAACCCAAACAACAACTTTCCATATATAAATCTTTACCTCTGGACCATTCTGGAATTCCTCGTGACGTTCGGGATCTCATCTGGGACTCCGAACAACATTCGGTAACCACGTATATCTATTCCCTATAACCCTAGCGTCATCGAACCTTAAGTGTGTAGACCCTACGGGTTCGGGAACCATGCAGACATGACTGAGACGTTCTCCGATCAATAACCAACAGCGAGATCTAGATACCCATGTTGGCTCCCACATGTTCCACGATGATCTCATCGGATGAATCACGATGTCAAGGACTCAATCGATCCCGTATACAATTCCCTTTGTCTAGCGGTATTATACTTGCCCGAGATTCGATCGTCAGTATGCCGATACCTTGTTCTATCTCGTTACCGGCAAGTCTCTTTACTCGTTCCGTAACACATCATCCTGTGATCAACCCCTTGGTCACACTGTGCACATTACGATGATGTCCTACCGAGTGGGCCCAGAGATACCTCTCCGTTATACGGAGTGACAAATCCCAGTCTCGATTCGTGCGAACCCAACAGACACTTTCGGAGATACCCGTAGTGCACCTTTATAGCCACCCAGTTACATTGTGACGTTTGGTACACCCAAAGCATTCCTACGGTATCCGGGAGTTGCACAATCTCATGGTCTAAGGAAAAGATACTTGACATTAGAAAAGCTTTAGCATACGAACTATACGATCTTTGTGCTAGGCTTAGGATTGGGTCTTGTCCATCACATCATTCTCCTAATGATGTGATCCCGTTATCAACGACATCCAATGTCCATGGTCAGGAAACCGTAACCATCTATTGATCAACGAGCTAGTTAACTAGAGGCTTACTAGGGACATGGTGTTGTCTATGTACCCACACATGTATCTGAGTTTCCTATCAATACAATTATAGCATGGATAATAAACGATTATCATGAACAAGGAAATATAATAATAACTAATTTATTATTGCCTCTAGGACATATTTCCAACAGTCTCCCACTTGCACTAGAGTCAATAATCTAGTTCACATCGCCATGTGATTAACATTAACAGGTCACATCGCCATGTGACCAACATCCAAAGAGTTTACCAGTGTCACTATACTAGTTCACATCAGCATGTGATTAAGACTCAATGAGTTCTGGGGTTTGATCATGTTTTGCTTGTGAGAGAGGTTTTAGTCAACGGGTCTGCAACATTCAGATCCGTTTGTACTTTGCAAATCTCTAGGTCATATTCTAAATGCTGCTTCCACGCTCCACTTGGAGCTATTCCAAATGGTTGCTCCACTATACGTATCCGGTTTCCTACTCAGAGTCACTCGGATAGGTGTTAAAGCTTGCATCAACGTAACCCTTTACGCCGAACTCTTTATCACCTCCATAATCAAGAAACATGTCCTTATTTACTCCAAGGACAATTTTGACCGCTGTCCAATGATCCATTCCTGGATCATTCTTGTACCCCTTGACTGACTCATGGCAAGGCACACTTCTGGTGCGGTACACAGCATAGCATACTATAGAGCCTACGTCTGAAGCATAGGGGACGACCTTCGTCCTTTCTCTCTCTTCTATCGTGGTCGAGCTTTAAGTCTTAACTTCATACCTTACACCTCAGGCAAGAACTCCTTCTTTGACTGATCCATCTTGAACACCTTCAAGATCATGTGAAGGTATGTGCCCATTTGAAAGTAATATTAAGCGTTTTTATCTATCCCTATAGACCTTGATGCTCAATGTTCAAGTAGCTTATTCCAGGTTTTCTATTGAAAAACACCTTTCAAACAACCCTATATGCTTTCCAGAAATTCTACATCATTTACATCAACAATATGTCAACAACATATACTCATCAGAAATTCTATAGTGCTCCCACTCACCCTTTTGGAAATACAAGTTTCTCATAAACATTGTATAAACCCAAAATCTTTGATCATCTCATCAAAGCGTACATTCCAACTCCGAGATGCTTACTCCAGTCCTTAGAAGGATTGCTGGATTGCATACTTGTTAGCATCTTTCAGGATTGACAAAACCTTCTGGTTGTATCACATACAACCTTTCCTCAAGGATATCATCGAGGAAACAATGTTTCGACATCCTATCTGCAAGATTTCACAAATAATTCAGTAACTGCTAATTCAATTCCAACGGACTCTTAGCATCGCTACGAGTGAGAAAGCCTCACCGTAGTTAACTCCTTGAACTTGTCGGAAAACATCTTAACGACAAGTTGAGATTTCTTAATGGTAATACTTACCATCATTGGCTGTCTTCCTTTTAAAATCCATCTGTACCCAACAGCCTTACGACCATCAAGCAGTTCTTCCAAAGTCCACACTTTGTTCTCATACATGGATCCTCTCTCGGATTTTATGGCCTCTAGACATTTGTCGGAATCCGGGCCCACCATCACTTCTCCATAGCTCGTAGGTTCATTGTTTTCTAGCAACATGACCTCCAAGACAGGATTACGTACCACTCTGAAGCAGTACGCATCCTTGTCGACCTACGAGGTTTGGTAGTGACTTGATCGGAAGTTTCATGATCATTATCATAAGTTTCTACTTCAATTGGTGTAGGTGCCACAAGAACAACTTCCTATGCCCTGCTACACACTAGTTGAAGTGATGGTTCAACAACCTCATCAAGTCTCCACCATCCTCCCACTCAATTCTTCCGAGAGAAACTTTTCCTCGAGAAATGACCCGTTTCTAGAAACAATCCTTTTGCTTCCGGATCTGAAATAGGAGGTATACCCAACTGTTTTGGGTGTCCTATGAAGATGCATTTTATCCGCTTTGGGTTCAAGCTTATCAACCTGAAACTTTTTCACATAAGCGTCGCAGCCCCAAACTTTCAAGAAACGACAACTTAGGTTTCTCCAAACAATAGTTCAAATGGTGTCGTCTCAACGGAATTACGTGGTGCCCTATTAAAGTGAGTGCGGTTGTCTCTAATGCCTAACCCATGAATGATAGTGGTAATTCGATAAGATACATCATGGTACGCACCATATCCAATAGGGTGCAACTATGATGTTCGGACACACCATCACACTATGGTGTTCCAGGTGGTATTAATTGTGAAACAATTTCCACAATGTCTTTATTGCGTGCCAAAGCTCGTAACTCAGATACTCATCTCTATGATCATATCATAGACATTTTATCCTCCTGTCACGATGATTTCCAACTTCACTCTAAAATTACTTGAACCTTTCAACAATTCACACTTGTGTTTCATCAAGTAAATATACTCAACATCTACTCAAATCATCTGTGAAGTAAGAACATAATGATATTCACTGCATGCCTCAGCACTCATTGGACTGCACACATCAAAATGTGTTACTTCCAACAAGTTGCTATCTTGTTCCATCTTACTGAAAACAAGGCTTTTCAGTCATCTTGCCCATGTGGTATGATTTGCATATCTCAAGTGATTCAGAATCAAGTGAGTCCAAACGATCCATTTGCATGGAGTTTCTTCATGCGTATACACCAATAGGCATGGTTCGCATGTCTCAAACTTTTCAAAAACGAGTGAGTCCAAAGATCCATCAACATGGAGCTTCTTCATGCATTTTATACCAATATGACTTACATGGCAGTGCCACAAGTAAGTGGTACTATCATTACTATCTTATATCTTTTGGCATGAAAATGTGTATCACTACGATCGAGATTCATTAAACCATTCTTTTAGGTGCAAGACCATTGAAGGTATTATTCAAATAAACAGAGTAACCATTATTCTTCTTAAATGAATAACCGTATTGCGATAGACATAATCCAATCATGTCTATGCTCAACGCAAACACTAAATAACAATTATTCAGGTCTAACATCAATCTTTATGGTAGAGGGAGCGTGCGATGCTTGATCACATCAACCTTGGAAACACTTCCAACACATATCGTCAGCTCACCTTTAGCTAGTCTCCGTTTATTCCGTAGCTTTTATTTCAAGTTACTAACACTTAGCAACCGAACTAGTATCTAATACCCTGGTGCTACTAGGAGTACTAGTAAAGTACACATTAACATAATGTATATCCAATATACTTCTGTCGACCTTGCCTGCCTTCTTATCTACCAAGTATCTAGGGTGGTTCTGCTCCAGTGTCCGTTCCCTCGTTACAGAAGCACTTAGTCTTGGGTTTGGGTTCAACCCTGGGTTTCTTCACTGGAGCAGCAATTGATTTGACGTTTCATGAAGTACCCCTTCTTGCCATTGCCCTTCTTGAAACTAGTGGTTTCACTAACCATCAACAATTGATGCTCCTTCTTGATTTCTACTTTCGCGGTGTCAAACATCGCAAATATCTCAAGGATCATCATATCCATCCCTGATATGTTATAGTTCATCATGAAGCTCTAGCAGCTTGGTGGCAATGACTTTGGAGAAACATCACTATCTCATCTGGAAGATCGACTCCAACTCAATTCAAGTGATTGTTGTACCCAGACAATTTGAGTACAAGCTCAATGATTGAGATCTTCTCCCTTAGTTTGTAGGTTAGAAAACTCGTCAGAGCTCTCATACCTCTTGACGTGGGCACGAGCCTGAAATCCCAATTTCAGCCCTCGAAACATCTCATATGTTCTGTGACATTTCAAAAATGTCTTTGGTGCCTCAATTCTAAACCATTTAACATTACCGAACTATCATGTAGTCATCAAAACGTGTATGTCAGATGTTCGCACCATCCACAGACCACGTTCGAGGTCCAGCGCACCGAGCGGTGCATTAAGGACATAAGCCTTCTACTGTCCGCATAATTGCTACTGTCAACTTTCAACTATATTTTCTCTAGGAACATATATAAAACAGTAGAACTAAAGTGCGAGCTATGACACAATTTGCAAAGGGCTTTTGACTATGTTCAGGATAATTAAGTTCATCTAATGAACTCCCACTCAGATAGACATCTCTCTAGTCATAAGTGATTACATGATCCGAGTCAACTAGGCCGTGTCCGATCATCACGTGAGACGGACTAGTCATCATCGGTGAACATCTTCATGTTGATCGTATCTACTATACGACTCATGCTCGACCTTTCAGTCTCTTGTGTTCCGAGGCCATGTCTGTACATGCTAGGCTCGTCAAGTTAACCTAGGTGTTTCGCGTGTGTAAATCTGGCTTACACCCGTTGTATGTGAACGTTAGAATCTATCACACCCGATCATCACGTGGTGCTTCGAAACGACGAACTTTCGCAACGGTGCACAGTTAGGGGGAACACTTTCTTGAAATTTTAATGAGGGATCATATTATTTACTACCGTCGTTCTAAGCAAATAAGATGCATAAACATGATAAACATCACATGCAATCAAAAAGTGACATGATATGGCCAATATCATTTTTCTCCTTTTGGTCTCCATCTTCGGGGCTCCACGATCATCATCGTCACCGGCATGACACCATGATCTCCATCATCGTGTCTTCATGAAGTTGTCTCACCAACTATTACTTCTACTACTATGGCTATCGGTTAGTAATAAGTAAAGTAATTACATGGCGTTGTTCAATGACACGCAGATTATACAATAAATAAAGACAACTCCTATGGCTCCTGCCGGTTGTCATATTCATCAACATGCAAGTCGTGATTCCTATTACAAGAACATGATCAATCTCATACATCACATATCATTCATCACATTCTTTTTTGGCCATATCACATCACATAGCATACCCTGCAAGAACAAGTTAGACGTCCTCTAATTGTTGTTTGCATGTTTTACGTGGCTGCTATGGGTTTCTAGCAAGAACGTTTCTTACCTACGCAAAAGCCACAACGTGATATGCCAATTGCTATTTACCCTTCATAAGGACCCTTTTCATCGAATCCGTTCCGAGTAAAGTGGGAGAGACTGGCACCCGCTAGGCACCTTATGCAACAAGTGCATGTCAATCGGTGGAACCTGTCTCATGTAAGTGTACGTGTAAGGTCGGTCCAAGCCGTTTCATCCCACAATACCGTCGAAACAAGATTGGACTAGTAACGGTAAGCATATTGAACAAAATCAACGCCCACAACTACTTTGTGTTCTACTCGTGCAAAGAATCTACGCAATAGACCTAGCTCATGATGCCACTGTTGGGGAACGTAGCCGAAATTCAAAATTTTCCTACGACTCACCAAGATCTATCTATGGAGAGACTAGCAACAAGGGGAAGGAGAGTGCATCCACATACCCTTGTAGATCGCTAAGCGGAAGCGTTCAAGAGAACGGGGTTGAAGGAGTCATACTCGTCGTGATCCAAATCACCGGAGATCCTAGTGCCGAACGGACGGCACCTCCGCGTTCAACACACGTGCAGCCCGGTGACGTCTCCCATGCCTTGATCCAGCAAGGAGAGAGGGAGAGGTTGGGGAAGACTCCATCCAGCAGCAGCACGACGGCGTGGTGGTGGTGGAGGAGCGTGGCAATCCTGCAGGGCTTCGCTAAGCACCGCGGGAGAGGAGGAGTACTTGGGAGAGGGGGAGGGCTGCGCCAGAACTTGGGATGCGGCTGCCCTCCCACCCCTCCACTATTTATAGGTGGGGAGAGAAGGGGGCCGGCCCCCCTAGATCCCATCTAGGGTTGGGGGCGGCGGCCAAGGGGGGGAGGAGTGCCTCCCAAGTCAAGTGGAGGCCCTCCCCCTTAGGGTTTCCCCTCTCCCATGCGCATGGGCCTTGGGGGGCTGGTGCCCCTGACCCATTAAGGCTAGGGCGCACCCTTACAGCCGATGCTTCTGTATTGGACGTGGTGGAACAATTTCCGGACCTCCGGACCACTCTGGAATCCTCCGGAACCTTCTGGAAGCTTCCTCGTACAATACTAGAAAAACCCGAACTTTTCCCGGAACCCGAACAACAACTTTCCATATATAAATCTTTACCTCCGGACCATTCCGGAACTCCTCGTGACGTTCGGGATCTCATCCGGGACTCCGAACAACATTCGGTAAACACGTATATCTATTCCCTATAACCCTAGCGTCATCGAACCTTAAGTGTGTAGACCCTACAGGTTCGGGAACCATGCAGACATGACTGAGACATTCTTCGGTCAATAACCAACAGCGGGATCTAGATACCCATGTTGGCTCCCACATGTTCCATGATGATCTCATCGGATGAACCATGATGTCAAGGACTCAATCGATCCTGTATACAATTCCCTTTGTCTAGCGGTATTATACTTGCCCGAGATTCGATTGTCGGTATGCCGATACCTTGTTTTATCTCGTTACCGGCAAGTCTCTTTACTCGTTTTGTAACACATCATCCCATGATCAACCCCTTGGTCACATTGTGCACATTACAATGATGTCCTACCGAGTGGGCCCAGAGATACCTCTCTGTTATACGGAGTGACAAATCCCAGTCTCGATTCGTGCCAACCCAACAGACACTTTCGGAGATACCCGTAGTGCACCTTTATAGCCACCCAGTTACGTTGTGACGTTTGGTACACCCAAAGCATTCCTACGGTATCCGGGAGTTGCACAATCTCATGGTCTAAGGAAAAGATACTTGACATTAGAAAAGCTTTAGCATACGAACTATACGATCTTTGTGCTAGGCTTAGGATTGGGTCTTGTCCATCACATCATTCTCCTAATGATGTGACCCCGTTATCAATGACATCCAATGTCCATGGTCAGGAAACCGTAACCATCTATTGATCAACGAGCTAGTCAACTAGAGGCTTACTAGGGACATGGTGTTGTCTATGTACCTACACATGTATCTGAGTTTCCTATCAATACAATTATAGCATGGATAATAAACGATTATCATGAACAAGGAAATATAATAATAACTAATTTATTATTGCCTCTGGGGCATATTTCCAACAAACCCAACCATAGCATTAAAGCATCAAGTCCTCTTTATTCCCATACGCAACAACCCCTCTTACTTGGGTTTGTGTTTCAGTCACTCACCAACCCACTATAAGCGAATCAAGAACATATTGCAACACCCTATAGCAGGAATCCCTCACGCTTGCGCGACACGGAGGGCACCATAGGACAGCATAAAAGTAAAACATACAACTCATACCAATCTAGATCATCAATCAACCCAAAGACAAAAGATATCTACTCAAAACATCATAGGATGGCAACACATCATTGGATCATAATATGTGGCATAAAGCACCATGTTTAAGTAGGGATTACAGCGGGGTGCGGGATAGTGGACCGCGTAAAATAGATGAGGATGGTGATGATGATGGTGATGTTGATGAAGACGATCACCGCGGCGATGATTCCCCTCCCGATGGCACTCCGGTGCCACCAAGAGAGAGGAGGAGAGGTTCTCCCCCTTGTGCTTCCTCCTCCATGGCTTTCCCCCTCTGGTCCTTGGCCTTCATGGAGATGATGGCCCCTCCGAGATCCTCCTCCATGGCCTCCGGTGATGATGCCCCCCTCCGGCAGGGTGCTAGAGAGGGCCTAGATTGATTTCTCATGGCTACAGAGGCTTGCGGCGGCGGAACTTCTGATCTAGGTTAATTCCCAAAAGTTTCAGTATTTATAGGAATTATTGGCGTTGGTTTCACGTCAGGGGGGTCTCCGGGCTGTCCACGAGACAGGGGGGCGCGCCCTCCTATCTCGTGGGCAGCCCAGAGCTCTTTTGGCCCAACTCCGATGCTCCATGGTCTTCTTTTGGTCCATAAAAAATCTCAAAAATTGGCACGTCATTTGGACTCCGTTTGGTATCCCTTTTCTGTAAAACACAAAAACAAGGAGAAAACAAAAACTGGCACTGGGCTCTAGGTCAATAGGTTAGTCCCAAAAATCATATAAAATGATATATAAATGCATATAGAACACCATAGATGGGTAATATAATAGCATGAATACTTCATAAATTATAGATACGTTGGAGACGTATCAAGCCTCCCCCAAGCTTGTGGGAGATTCTCTTCTTTGATTTGCACAAAATTATATATTTCCGCAAGGCAGCTTGTTTCATATGAGCAGGGAAATATTTACCAGAGAAGTAATAAATCATATCCTGGGGACTACGCACACACCAGGATCAAGAGAATTAAACCATGTCTTAGCATCATCATTTAGTGAGAACGGAAATATCTTAAGGATATAATAATAGCGAGACTTCTCATCATTAGTAAACAAGGTGGCTATATCATTTAACTTAGTAATATGTGCCACAACAGTTTCAGATTCAGTGCCATAGAAAGGATCGGATTCAACTAAAGTAATAATCTCAGGATCAACAGAGAATTCATAGTCCTTATCAGTAACAAAGATAGGTGAAGTGGCAAAAGCAGGGTCATGTTTCATTCTAGCATTTAGAGTCTTTTGTTTCAGCTTAGCTAGTAGTTTATTAAGATCTGATCTATCATTGCAAACAAGAAAATCTCTAGCAGTTTCTTCATCCATAACATAACCCTCAGGAACAACAGGCAATTCATAATTAGGGGGAGAACCTTCATCATCACTTTCATCAATAATTTCATTTTCAATTATTTCATTCTCTCTAACCCTAGCAATTTGTTCATCAAGAAATTCACCTAATGGCACAGTAGTATCAAGCATAGAAGTAGTTTCATCATAAGTATCATGCATACCAGAAGTGGCATCATCAATAACATGTGACATATCAGAATTCTTAGCAGTAGTTGGTTTAGGTGTCGCAAGCTTACTCATAACAGAAGGAGAATCTAGTGCAAAGCTAGATGGCAGTTCCTTACCTCCCCTCGTAGTTGAGGGATAAATTTTAGTTCTTTGATCTTTCAAGTTCTTCATAGTGATCAGCAGATATAAATCCCAAGTGACTCAAAGAATAGAGCTATGCTCCCCGACAACGGCGCCAGAAATTAGTCTTGATAACCCACAAGTGTTGGGGATCGCAATAGCTTTCGAGGGTAGAGTATTCAACCCAAATTTATTGATTTGATACAAGGGGATCCAAAGAATATTCTTAAGTATTAGCAGTTGAGTTGTCAATTCAACCACACCTAGATAACTTAGTATCTGCAGCAAAGTATTTAGTAGCAAAGTAGTATGATAGTAATGGTAATAGTGGCAAAAGTAAAGATAGCAGTATTGTAGTGATTGTAACAGTAGCGACGGTAAAGTAAATAAGCGAAGCACAATATATGAAAAGCTTGTAGGCATTGGATCACTGATGGATAATTATGTCGGATGCGATTCCTCATGTAATAGCTATAACACAGGGTGACACAAACCTAGCTCCAATTCATCAATGTAATGTAGGCATGTATTCCGAATATAGTCATACGTGCTTATGGAAAAGAACTTGCATGACATCTTTTGTCCTACCCTCCCGTGGCAGCGGGGTCCTAGTGGAAACTAAGGGATATTAAGGCCTCCTTTTAATAGAGTACTATACCAAAGCATTAACACATAGTGAATACATGAACTCCTCAAACTACGGTCATCACCGAGAAGTATCCCGATTATTGTCACTTTGGGGTTGTCGGATCATAACACATAATAGGTGACTATAGACTTGCAAGATAGGATCAAGAACTCACATATATTCATGAAAACATAATAGGTTCAGATCTGAAATCATGGCACTTGGGCCCTAGTGACAAGCATTAAGCATAGCAAAGTCATAGCAACATCAATCTCAGAACATAGTGGATACTAGGGATCAAACCCTAACAAAACTAACTTGATTACATGGTAAATCTCATCCAACCCATCACCATCCAGCAAGCCTACGACGGAAATACTCACGCACGGTGGTGAGCATCATGAAATTGGTGATGGAGGATGGTTGATGATGACGATGGCGACGAATCCCCCTCTCCGGAGCCCCGAATGGACTCCAGATCAGCCCTCCCGGGAGGTTTTAGGGCTTGGCGGCGGCTCCGTATCGTAAAATGCGATGAAACTTCCTCTTTGATTTTTTCTCCACGAAACGGAATATATGGAGTTGGAGTTGAGGTCGATGGAGCAGCAGGGGGCCCATGAGACAGGGGGCACGCCTAGGGGGAGGGGGCGCGCCCCCACCCTCATGGACAGGGTGTGGGCCCCCTGGCCTTCATCTTTTGCCAGTATTTTTTATATTTTCCAAAACTTATCTCCGTGGATTTTCAGGTCATTCCGAGAACTTTTGTTTGTGCACAAAAATAATACCATGGCAGTTTTGCTGAAAACAGCGTCAGTCCGGGTTAGTTTCATTCAAATCATGCAAGTTAGAGTCCAAAACAAGGGAAAAAGTGTTTGGAAAAGTAGATACATTGGAGACGTATCAGTGAGCCACCAAGTGATGCCCAAGGTCGAGATCTCCCTTCCGAGCAAGTTCAAGATCAAGAGCAAGCTCAAGAACAACATCAAGCTCAAGATGGCGCTCAAGATGATCAAGTTTTCGCTCCTCTTTTCACACCTGAGGAGGAATTAGAGCGTCGTGCCGCTAAGATTTCTTCCAAGCTCACAACCAAAGGGCATCTCATGGAGAATGTGGTTGGAATCCTAAGAAAGGGGGTAAGTACTCGTAGACAATTAGCAAACTATTGTGAACATCACGTGTTTGTTTCTTGTGTCGAACCCCAAAAGGTCTATGAGGCGCTCGAGGATCCGGATTGGCTCAATGCCATGCATGAGGAACTGAACAACTTTGAGCACAACCAAGTGTGGAGATTGGTGCCAAGGCCAACGAGGAATCATAATGTCATTGGGACAAAGTGGATTTTCAAGAACAAGCAAGATGCTCATGGGATCATTGTTCGTAACAAGGCTCATTTGGTGGCACAAGGCTACTCCCAAGTCAAGGATATCGACTACGGTGAAACCTTTGCTCCCGTTGCTTGCCTTGAATCTATTCGTTTGTTGATTGCTTATGCTTCTCATCATAATTTCAAGTTACAACAAATGGATGTGAAGAATGCTTTGCTTAATGGTCCTATAAATGAGTTGGTGTATGTCAAACAACCCCCGGGGTTCGAGGATCCCTATTTTCCCGATCATGTGTACCAACTCGATAAGGCACTCTATGGCCTTAAACAAGCCCCACGTGCATGGTATGAGCATCTTACCGAGTTGTTGCAAGATCGTGTGTTCGAAATTGGGAAAACCGACCCCACTCTTTTTACTAAGAAGGTCTAAGGGGAGTTGCTTGTATTACAACTATATGTTGATGATATTATCTTTGGTTCCCCTAACAAAGCTTTCAATGAGGAATTTCCCGCTCTCATGACCTCAAAGTTCAAGATGTCTATGATGGGGGAGTTGAAGTTTTTTCTCGGGTTCGAAATCACGCAAAGAAGAGAAGGAATCTTCATCAACCAAGCCAAGTACACTCAAGACATGCTCAAGAGATTCAAGCTAAGTGATGTCAAGCCGGCTTCCACTCTAATGCCCGTCAAATGCCAACTTGATCCCAATGGTAAAGCGGTGGATTAAAAGGTATATCACTCCATGATTGGCTCCCTGCTTTACCTTTGTGCATCTAGACCGGATATCATGTTGAGTGTGGGAATTTGTGCACGGTTTCAAGCCGCACCTAAAGAAAGCCACTTTGTGGCGGTCAAGCAAATCTTTCAATATTTGGCTCATACCCCAAACTTTGGCTTATGGTACCCAAGAGGAGCCAACTTCAATCTTTTGGGCTATACAGACTCAGATTGGGCGGGAGACAAAGTGGATAGGAAGTCCACCTCTGGAGGGTGCCAATTTCTTGGTTGCTCTTTGGTGAGTTGGTCTTCTAAGAAGCAAAGTTGTGTGTCTCTCTCGTCCACCGAGGCGGAGTATGTGGCTTCCGGTAGTTGTTGTGCTCAACTTCTATGGATGAGGCAAACTTTGAAGGATTACGGTGTCACTTACGATGAAGTGCCTCTTTGGTGTGACAATGAAAGTGCCATCAAGATCTCTCTCAACCCGGTGCCACACTTCAAGATGAAGCATATTGAGATTCGGTATCACTTCATCCGGGATCACATTAGGCGAGGGGAGATCAAGCTCAAGTATGTCAACACTCATGATAACCTTGCAGATATTTTCATGAAGCCCTTGGATGAAGCAATATTTCGCGAGTTAAGGCATGAGGTAAATATCATTGATTTGAGCAATGTGGCTTGAACCCTTGCACACTGCACCATACTCTTCATGATGTCTTGTTTAGGTGTAGGCATGGACATAGGGGGAGTGTTGTTCTCTCAATGAACTCTCCCTCCCCCCATTATGCATAAATTGATCGACTCTTTCACATTACCCATTTTTATGGTATTTGTGCTTCAAAGATGAGTTTTGGTCATGGGCCCAAGGATAATTCTTCGTGGCGCCATACCATTCGCTCAAACATAGGTGGCTCCGTCCACCGCCCTTGTGCAAAAGTAGCTTCTTTTGTGTGTTCCCTTTTGCCTTGCTTTTTGGTTCTCCTAGATGTTTGAATTCTCTAAAGAGTAGCTTTTATTGTTTGCTTCTTGCACTCTTGAGAGTCTTCATCATCATAATACAGTGTCATGCTTCCATCCTAAGCCTTCTCATCCCAAGCCATCTTTTCCAATGTACACAAGTTTGATCTCTTTGTGCATGGGTTGTTACAACTTGGCGGTACAACCGGTGGTCTTAGCGGTTCTACCATTCTGTCACGAGGTTGTGTAGTCCGAGTGGTACTTCCGGTCGGGTACGAGCGGTTCTATCGCTCCTACCTACACCTGTACCACTGGCCGGTACTACCGGTATTTGGAAGCGGTACTACCGCTACTTCTGGAGCGGAAGTACCGCTCTCAAACACCGTCTAGCTATAGGAGCGGTACAACCGCTCTTCGCAGCGGTACTACCAGCTGAAATCTGGGCGCATATATAAGGGGCGCGTGCTGAAGGGGTTTTTCTATTTCCCCTTCGCGCTCTCCCCCCATCCAAACCCTAGCCGCTAGTTGCTATGCCCGTTGCCCCGGAGCGCCCTCAGGCCCTCCGAATCGGTCGACCCATCATCGGATCCGCTCCGTTGAGGTCGCCTCTTCTTCGATCTCCTCCCATGGATACTGGTAGTGCCCTGTTCTTATCGTTCTTAGGGTTCCTCTTGTTGAATCCTTTCTCTAGGGCATTGCTTGTACTCCCGCATTTTTGGCCAAATGTTTGGTGGGAGAGATCCGTATAAACTCCTCCTATTTCATGTGCGTAGCTAGCAGTAGGAATAATGCATCTAGATTCGAGATAGGGTTGACCCCGTTCTTCCTCTCGGCAGATCCGCTCTCAGCGGTACTACCGCTCCTTGCGAGTGGTACTACCGCTCGAGCAGTTCTACTGGTTGAACAACCGGAACAACCGCCTTCTCTGAACCCATCTACACTATTTCCTCTTCTATCTACATGCATGAGATGTATTCCTCTGATCTTGTGTACATTCTTCTCATCTTTGCTGGGGTTTCTGTGTGCTCTCTGTGTGTGTTTGCAGGTGGCTCTAGCTCTCGTGTTGCTCAGAAGCCGCGGAACACCAAGAAGAGGGCCCGTAGGGGCAAACCGTCGGATGACAATGAGGATTCTCATGAGGTGGTCCTCCCTACCAAAGCCACCCGTCGAGATAACTCTGTTGCTGCCAAGCAACATGCTGCGATGCCAATGCACAAGTGGAAGATGTCGGACTGGCAAAAAGCTCGTTTTCAGGATCCTTACTCTGCAGCACCGACTCCTCGTTGGATCAACCCTTAGTTCCGGAATGAGTTTCAGATGAGGATTGTGTCAGCAATTTTCGAGCCTCACAAGAACAAGTTCACCCGGATGTGGTCCATTGACATTGATCATTGGAGGAACAACCTTGACTACTTTGGAGAAGCCCTAGAGATATGTGAGGAGTTTGACTTGATCAAGCTCATGACCGTGAATTGTGACTTCGATCCCCAGCAAGGGCACCTACTGATGAGCCCATGCGCTCGAAGGAGGAGGAGGCGAGCACAGGCGCTGGTGACCCCGTCCCAGCAACAGATGTTGGGGGAGGGGGATGTTGTGGTTCTAAGTCTGATAGTAGTGTAGGGGGGGGTACTAAGAGAGAGGCAAGATCCTAGCAATGGAGTAGTTGTACATGCAAGGGTTTTACGAGTTCAGGCCCTTCTCGAAGGAAGTAACAGCCCTACGTCTCGGAGCCCGGAGGCGGTCGACTGTATTATATGCGTGTGAGTTACAAGGGTGCGAACCCTTTACACTGAGGAGGGGGTGGCTTATATAGAGTTCACCAGACCCCTCCAGCCCTCAGTTATGCGGGGTTTAAAGTACATTAAGTCAGGGGGGTTACTGGTAACGCCCTCATAAAGTGCTATGAAGACCATAAAGGCCACTTATGACAGACCATTACACGCAGAGTGACTTTACGTCTCCTGGCCGTCAAGCGGTTATCTTCATGGTCGTGTGATTAGCTTCACGGTCGAGTGTCTTCGAGTCTGTCAAGTGGATCACCTTTAAGTCGACTGACAGGTAGTTTCTTCTAGAGATGTCCTTGGGTAGGGTAGCTTAGACAGGTCCATGACCCTACCCTAGGTACATGACTTCATCATTAGCCCCCGAATGGATCGGGGTTTGAGTGGGGAAGGAGTTGAGAATTTTTCTGACCCATTTCTTGTGCCGTGTGCGTGTCTTGCCTTGGATCAATGGGATTTTAGATGACGGCACCAACTTCTTTTTCAGTCGCCTTGATCCATTCTTTGTATCTGTCGAGTGAAGTTTTCCGCTTGGGGAGCTCCGAGTGCCAGAGTGGAGGAGATCCTCTGTCTGACGAATCGTTCTTCAACTCACGGATTCTGCGGGATTCGAATTTTGGGAAGCGCGCGGGACGGGGCGAGGCCGCAGCAATCGGATGGGATAAGGCAGGGACGCCTCAATCTCCGTGCCACCTTTTTCGCCACGTATCGCGCGCGCGACTGTTGCGGGATTTGACGGGATCGTCCGGACCCATATGTCAGCCACTCGGAAGCAGCCTTATATAAAGCGCCAGACGGGGGTTTTTCAACAGTGCGCCCTCATTCCTCCCTCTTCTCCAGATTTCTCCGCCGCGCTAGCTTCTGCCTCAACGCCGCTGCCTCGCGCGTGCTTCGTCGGTGATGATGGTAAAGGAAAAGACAGCGGCTCTGGAGCGGGCAAAGAAAGCAATGGCGAAGGCAAAGGGGAGGGGAACTAGTCGGAGCGGCTCCTCATCAAGGACCGGCTTGCCGCCGGGCTGGATCCAGGGCGACTGGATCCGCTCGACAATCACTCAGGCGGATATCTACGACCTGGCCGACGGAGGGCTGATCCCCCATGGATCGGGGCGGCTCCTGGGGAGAGAGTCAGAGCAGCAGCCTCAGGAGGGTGAGTGTGTTCTTCTGGCCACCCACGTTGACCGTGGGTTTTCTTTGCCGCCCCATCCTTTCTTCTGGGGGTTTCTGAATTTCTTTGGGGCACAACTCCACCACTTCACACCCAACTCCATAGTGTATCTTGCTGCCTACGTGTCTCTGTGCGAATGCTTATTGGGTTGCCGGCCTCACTGGGGCCTCTTTAAGCACATCTTCACCTGTCGCTCCCAGACGGTGAAGAAAGCTAATCTGAATGACGAGAGGACACATGTGATTCAAATGTGCGGGGGCCTTGGGATCCAGTTGAGGGGGGGAAGTTTTTTCCGACCATGGTTTTGCCCGACTCCGTCCGCAGGTGGCAATCGACTTGGTTTTACTGCAAGGACCAGCCGATGCCAGGGCAGTCGACCGGGCTCCCTCCCTTTTCCATGGAACGAGTGATGAAGCCCTCCTCTTTGAAGGTGGTCCTGAAGGAGAAGGCGTAGGTGAAGGTGCTGGTCGAGCGCGTCGTGCAGCTCATCCGTGACGGGGTGACTGGTATGGACCTCCTGGAGGTCTTCCTCCGGTGGCGCATCCAGCCGCTCCAATTCCGAGACCATCCTATGTGGATGTATTCTAGAACTGAGGACACCACTCGGATCCACCCGGAGGAGATCGACGGTGTCATGCTGGAGCGGTGGATGGGAAGCATTACGGGGAATAAGGACAACCCCCGAGGAGTCAGGAGGGTCGTTCCACTCGACCATTCATATGAAGTTGACAAGGTCCACCACTGCATTTCCGACTGCGATTCTGTTTTTCTTTCCATTCTGTCTGTTTGGAATCGTCCGACTGACTTTTGTCTTGTTTGCTGTCTTCCAGGTCACGACTGAAATGTACTCGATGCCCAACAGGGCGCAGGAACAAGCCGAGGAGGGGGAGGCGAGTGGAGGCGAAAGCAAGGAGGGGGAGTGGAAATCTGACGACGAGGGGGAAGAGGATGAAGACGGTTCCAGCGAGGAGGAGGAGGAAATGGAGGTCGATCCTCCTCGCATGGAGAGGCGATCCAAGCTCGCCCACGATCCCGCGAGGGAGCGCGGCAAAGCGGTCGCGCCCGTGGTGCCGTTGACAAAGCGCTCTCGGACGGCCTCTCCGGCGCCGACTGAAAAAGCACCGAAGCATCCGCGGGCAGAGTCGTCCAAGCCGCCGAAGGCCTTGCCCAAAATGAGAATGGCCATTTCCACCATCTCCGGGTAACAGCAGGATTTGTGTTTCTTTATTCAGCTCAAGTGAACTTCCGGTCGACTCATCGACTAACCGACTGACTTCTGAAATCTGCAGCGCTGCTACCTCTGAGACCTCCGCCAAGGATGGCGACCAGGAAATGGAAGACGCCGTTACCTCCAACCCTGGTACGTCCTCTTGTAGTTTTCACTTTGGTCGACTGGATCTTTGTGTTCCAACTCTGGATTTATCTTGCAGCTCCTCGCCATGTCATTGATCTCCCTGACGATGATGACGAGGTGCCTCTAAAGGCGAGGAAGAGCAGAAAGGATCCGGCTGGCAGGGCCACTCGGACTGCGTCACCACCTGAGGTGCCAGTTCAAGAGGGTGGCGACACCGCTCGGCATTCTGTGACCTTCGCCGTGCCGCTGACGAGCGTCAGGCCTTCGTCGTCGACTGCCGAACCGCCCTCCCATTTCGCCACACACCACGTCCCAGAGGACCAGGCGGGCGCTGCTAAGGAGGCTATACGCCAGGCGGGGATTATGATGCAGCAAGTGAAGGCGATCCGAGAAGCCAGCCAAGCGGCTTACGATGCAAGCTCGGCCCTTCAGAGCAATGTCCAGGTTAGTCAACAACCGCCTGTTCTGTTAGGATATGTTATCTGAAGATTTTCTTTTCAGAAATCTTTTTGTGTCTATACACCCACTGGGTGTGTCGATTGGCTTTGTAGATTGGTGGGGGCACGCTGAGTGCACCCACTGGGTGTAGTCCCCGAGACTACGGTGGACTGCTGGTAGTCGACTGTAGTCTTTGTAGTTGAAATTTCTTCACTCGGTCTGGTCGAGCCATGTCGAGTGGAATGTCTGGACCTGTGGGGGCACGCTGAGTGCACCCACTGGGTGTAGTCCCCGAGACTATGGTGGACTGCTGTCAGTCGACTGTAGTCTGAAGAATTCTCTTTTTTTTAAGACTATGATGAGACCATAATCTCTTTGTCCCTTTCGGTCGACTGGTCGATCGAGTTGGTAGAACTAGTGGGGGCACGCTGAGTGCACCCACTGGGTGTAGTCCTCGAGAATACTATTGAATATTTTGATTCGACTGTAGTCTTAGAAACGTTACTGGTTTTCTCTTAGTCACACAGAAGTAACCTCTCTTTAATGTCTGTCGACTGTTTTTTTGCAGAAAACTTGCGAGCTCGTGGCCCATTATACTGAGTTGGAGAAGAAACACATTCAGCTCGACCTCGACTTAAAACTTGTCCAGGAGAACTTTCAGAAGGCGAAGGACGAGGCAACATGTACGATTGGTGAGAACTTGACAATTGTTTTTATCTTTCTGCCCGTTATTGATTATGACCTCCTTGCCATTTTGTAGAGAAAATGAAGGCGGCTTTGATCAAGAAGGACCAGGAACTTGCTGAGACGCAGAAGGCTGCATCTGATAAAATGAAGCTTGCGGAAGAAAAGCTGGCTTCAGTCGGCAAGCTCGAAGAGGAGAATGTCAGCCTAAAAGCTGCTCTTAACGCGGCCAACAAGGAAGTTGGCCGTCTGAAGAACGACAAGATTGCTCTGAGTGACAAGGCAAGTGAACTGGTGGGGAAGAAGAACAATCTGGAAGCTTATCTGGGAGGGCTCGCCGAGAAGATGTTCCTCATGCTTGAAGGTAACCTTTTTCACTCGACTGACTTGTCACCGTTGATCCGTCGCGGAACTGCTGGTTCATGTCTGACTTGTGTTTACAGAATTTTGCCAAAACTTTGAGGAAGAGACCAGTCGAGTGGAGACAGGCTTGGATCCTATCAACTCTCTAATGAAGGATGAAGCTGCCATGAATGTGCTTCGACTGGAGTCTCGCGTCGCTGGCGTGGTGGATTATCTGGCCCGATTGAAGGCAGCAGCGTCGCGAATCGACACGACACTCTGGCCAGGGGAGACACTTCAGAACGACCTCGAGTCTTTAATGACTCGACTGAATGAAGTCCCCGGCCGAGTGCAAGAGTGGAAGAAGTCTTCTGCCAGGTGCGGTGCTGACGTAGCTCTGTCTTTAGTCCGTGTTCACTGCAAAGATGCACGAGAGGAAAAGCTGGCGTCCCTCAAGGTGGCCAATACTAAGAAGCATGACTTCCGATCCTTCATGGAGACATTCATTGCAGCTGCCACTCGGATTGCTGACGGAATCGACCTGGACGAGTTTGTCGCACCTTCCACCGGAGGAGTAAAACACTTTTATGCTTGATGCCTTAAATTCGCCTCGGAATGCCGAGTGATTTTTGTAGCCGATAAACTTTAACAGGTTTGATGCCTGAGCACTTCCGGATCCGTAGGATGCTATCTGAACTTGATGCCTGAGCTTCACGGTTGAATATGTTTGCATTTGTCTTCGAATGACATTGTTCTTCGTTTGGAATATATTTGCTTGAGACTTGCTGTTGCAGGCTGGAGTACAGATCCAGTCATCTTGCATCCTTGCAACTCAGGATGAAGCGCACATTGTATTTGTGCCGAAGCTCGAAGGAGAAGGTAACAGTCGACCTCGTGGTCCTTGCAATGCGCATGTGGTATTTGTGCCGGAGCTCGGAGGAGAAGGTAATCAGTCGACCTGCACCTTGTCGTCCTTGCGGGTCGGAATGATTTTCATACTTAGGCGAGTGCTGAACTGCAGCTAAGCCTCCGAGTGTGAGGCAGACTCACCACTCGATAGGATTTTAAACACTTAGGCAGGCACTGGGCTGCAGCTAACCCTCCGAGTGTGAGGCAGACTCGTCACTTGGTAGGATTTTAAACACTTAGGCGAGCACTGGGCTGTAGCTAAGCCCCTGAGTGGGAGGCAGGTTCACCACTTGGTAGGATTTCAAACACTTAGGCAAGCACTGGGCTGCAGCTAAGCCTCCGAGTGTGAGGCAGACTCATCACTTGATAGGATTTTAAACACTTAGGCGAGCACTGGGCTGCAGCTAAGCCCCCGAGTGGGAGGCAGGTTCGCCACTCGGTAGGATTTCAAACACTTAGGCGAGCACTGGGCTGCAGCTAAGCCCTCGAGTGTGAGGAAGACTCACCACTCGATAGGATTTTTATTGTTTCTTGTTGTATTTGTGCCGTAGCTCGAACGAGAAGGTAGCAGTCGACCTGCACCTTGTCGTCCTTGCGGATCGGAATGAGTTTCATACTTAGGCGAGTGCTGGATTGCAGCTAAGCCTCCGAGTGGGAGGTCTTCTCTCCACTCGGTAGGATTTTTAAACACTTAGGCGAGTACTGGACTGCAGCTAAGCCCCCGAGTGGGAGGTTTGCTCTCCACTCGGTAGGATTTTAAACACTTAGGTGAAATGGATTTGCAGCTAAGCCCCCGAGTGGGAGGTTTGCTCTCCACTCAGTAGGATTTCAAATACTTAGGCGAAACGGATTTGCAGCTAAGCCCCCGAGTGGGAGGTTTGCTCTCCACTCGGTAGGATTTCAAATACTTAGGCGAAATGGATTCGCAGCTAAGCCCCCGAGTGGGAGGTTTGCTCTCCACTCGGTAGGATTTCAAATACTTAGGCAAAACAGATTCACAGTTAAGTCTCCGAGTGAGAGGCTTGCTCGTCACTCGGTAGGATTTCAAATACTTAGGCAAAACGGATTCGCAGCTAAGTCTCCGAGTGAGAGGCTTGCTCGTCACTCGGCAGGATTTTTTTTTTACAAACTTAGGCGAAACGGATTCGCAGCTAAGCCACCCACTGGGGGATTTCTTACATAAGCAAAAGCGACAACAATTAATGGGAAACTTATAACACTTTTGTCTTTGATAGATAAACTACAGGAGTACTTTTATTACATCTCATCTGAGTGAGTATTTAAGTGTAAAAGGGGCGGAGCAGGTCCGCATTCCAGGCTCATGGCTCGTCAATCTGACGATCGATGTTGTAAAGACGGTACGCTCCATTGTGGAGAACTTTGGTGACGATGAAGGGGCCTTCCCAAGTAGGGGTGAGTTTGTGTGGCTTCTGTTGGTCCACTCGGAGGACCAAGTCTCCTTCTTGGAAGGCTCGGCTCTTCACATTTCTGGCGTAGAATCGGCGCAAGTCTTGCTGATAGATGGTCGATCGGATCATGGCCATCTCTCTTTCTTCTTCCAGAAGGTCGACTGCGTCCTGCCGGGCTTGCTCTGCTTCGGCTTTGGGGTAGAGCTCGACTCGTGGTGCATTGTGAAGCAGGTCACTCGGCAAAACCGCTTCAGCTCCATAGACCAGAAAGAATGGAGTCCTCCCAGTCGACCGATTTGGGGTAGTCCTCAATACCCAAAGAACTGATGGGAGTTCGTCGACCCACGCACCAGTTGCGTGCTTGAGGTCACGCATCAACCGGGGTTTCAGTCCTTTGAGAATTAGGCCGTTTGCTCTTTCTGCTTGTCCATTCGACTTGGGGTGGGCGACTGAGGCGTAGTCGACTCGTGTGCCTTTGGAAGCGCAGAAAGCTTTGAATTGATCGGAATCGAAGTTTGACCCATTAATAGTGATGACGCTATGCGGGACTCCATATATGAATATCAATTCCCTGATGAAGCTGATGGTTGTGCAAGCATCAAGATTTTTAATAGGCTTGGCTTCGATCCACTTGGTGAATTTGTCGACTGCCACCAGTACATGGGTGAAGCCGCTTCTGCCAGTTCTCAGTGGTCCAACCACATCTAACCCCCAAACAGCGAAAGGCCAGACGATTGGGATGGTCTTCAAGGCTGAAGAGGGTTTGTGTGACATGTTGGAGTAGAACTGACATCCTTCACACTTGTCGACTATCTCTTTCGCCATTTCATTTGCTCTAGGCCAGTAAAACCCGCTGGGTATGCTTTAGCCACGATGGTCCGAGAAGACGCATGATGGCCACAGGTCCCCAAGTGGATATCATTGAGAATCATTCGACCCTCTTCCGGTGCTATGCATTTCTGGCTGACTCCAGTTGCACTTTCTCTGTACAACTGTCCCCTCATGACGGTAAAGGCCTTGGATCAACGGACAATCTGCCGAGCCTCTTCTTCATCCTCTGGGAGCTCTTTCCTTAGAATATACGCGATGTAAGGCACTGTCCAGTCGGGAGTGATAACCATAACTTCCATGATTAAGTCGACCACAGCTGGGACCTCAACTTCAGTCGGATCTGTGGCACTTTTTGGCTGCGGGGCTTCTTCGGTGAAAGGATCCTCTTGAACAGACGGCGCGTGAACATGCTCCAAAAACATGCCACTGGGGATGGCTTCTCTTTTGGAACCTATCTTTGCCAAGTCATCAGCTGCTTGATTTTTTAGTCGGGGTATGTGATGAAGCTCTAACCCCTCGAATTTCTTCTCCAGCTTTCTTACTGCGTTGCAGTAACCAGTCATAGTTGGGCTTCTGACGTCCCACTCCTTCATCACTTGGTTAACCACTAAATCTGAGTCGCCGTAGACCATGAGGCGACGGACGCCGAGTGAGATGGCCATACGCAACCCATACAAAAGTGCTTCGTATTCTGCTTCATTGTTGGAGGAATCAAAGTGAATCTGGAGTACATATCTGAGCTTCTCCTCGGGGGGAAACCAACACTACCCCAGCACCGGAACCATTCAGCATTTTAGAGCCATCAAAGAACATAGTCCAGTGCTCCGAGTGAACTTGAGTCGGTAACTGCTGTTCAGTCCACTCGGCGAGGAAATCTGCTATTGCTTGGGACTTGATAGCTTTCTTTGCCTCAAATCTGATATCCAGGGGAAGGAGTTCAATCGCCCATTTTGCCACTCGACCAGTTGTGTCTCTGTTGTGCAGAATCTCTGATAATGGGGCGTCGCTGACGACTGTGATGGTATGGTCAGAGAAGTAGTGAGCAACTTTCTTCGTGGTTATATAAATCCCATATACGAGCTTCTGATAATGAGGGTATCTTTGCTTTGATGGGGTCAGGACTTAAGAAATATAATATACTGGGCACTGAACTTTGAAGGCTTTCCCTTCTTCTTCCCGCTCGACCGTAAGTATTGTACTCACGACTTGTCCTGTGGCTGCAATGTAAAGCAGCAAAGGCTCTTTGCTGATCGGGGCAGCAAGCACCGGCTGGGTGGAAAGCAGGGTTTTTAACTCTGCAAACACTGCATCAGCTTCAGGAGTCCACTCGAACTTGTCTGACTTCTTCATCAGTCGGTAAAGAGGCAATGCCTTCTCACCGAGTCGAGATATGAATCGACTTAAAGCGGCTAAGCAACCAGTAAGCTTCTGAACATCGTGCACCCGCACAGGTCGTTTCATTCGGAGTATAGTGCCCACTTTCTCTGGGTTTGCATCGATTCCTCATTCGGAAACGAGAAAGCCGAGCAGCTTCCCGTCAGGAACTCTGAATGTGCACTTGGATGGATTAAGCTTGATATCATACCTCCTGAGGTTGGCAAATGTTTCAGCGATGTCAGTTAGCAGGTCGGAACCTTTCCGTGACTTGACCACAATGTCATCCATGTATGCTTCCACATTCCGACTGATTTGAGTGAGCAAACACTTCTGAATCATCCTCATGAACATGGCTCCGGCATTCTTGAGGCTGAATGGCATGGTGACATAACAGAAGCACCCGAATGGGGTGATGAAAGCTGTTTTGATCTCATCGGGTCCAAACAAACGGATCTGATGGTACCCGGAATAGGCATCTAAGAAAGACAGTCGCTCACATCCCGCAGTCGAGTCGACTATTTGGTCGATGCGGGGGAGAGGAAAATGATCTTTCGGGCAGGCCCGATTGATATGTTTAAAATCAATGCACATGCGAAGTGACGTGTCCTTCTTGGGGACCATGACAACATTGGCGAGCCACTCGGAGTGGTAAATCTCTCGGATAAACTCTGCTGCTAAGAGCCGAGCCACCTCTTCGCCAATAGCCTTCCTTTTCTGGACGGTGGACCGTCGCAGATGTTCCTTGACAGGTTTTGCCTTTGAATTGACTCGCAGACGGTGCTCAGCCAGCCCCCTGGGTACACCTGGTATGTCAGAAGGTTTCCATGCAAAGATGTCTCAGTTCTCACGGAGGAACTGGATGAGCGCTTCTTCCTATTTGGGGTCGAGTGTCGTGGAGATATTAGTCGGAGCAGCGTTGGGATTGGTCGGGTGGATGTGAACTGGTTTTGTCTCGCCAGACGACTGAAACGCTGATTCCATAGCAGGCTTCTTGGCTCGCAACAAATCAATCGGGTCTGCATTTCTCTGGTGTTCCTGCCATTCTTCTGCTACCATCTAAGCATCGGCGATCTTTGAGCCTTTCTGAAAGCACTCTTTCGCCTTTTTGCCAGTAACAGTGATCACGCCTTTAGGGCAAGGCATCTTCAATTTGAGGTACACATAACATGGTCGAGCCATAAAACATGCATAAGCTGGCCTGCCCAAAATGGCGTGATAGGCACTTTGGAAATCCACAACCTCAAATGTCAGCTTTTCTTTGCGGAAGTTTTTGGAATCACCAAAAACCACATCGAGAGCAATCTGGCCGAGTGACGCGGCCTTCTTGCCAGGAATGACTCCATAGAAACTCATATTTCTTGTGCTGAGTCTGGACATCGGAATGCCCATCCCTTCCAGTGTCTCTGCGTACAGTATGTTCAGACTACTGCCGCCATCCATCAACACTTTAGTCAGCCGAGTACCTTCGATGACTGGGTCGACCACCAGAGCCTGCCTCCCAGGGGTGGCTATGTGCGTCGGGTGATCAGACTGGTCGAATGTGATGGCCGTCTGAGACCACTTCAGATAATTGGGCGTTGCCGGAGTAGCCATATTCACCTCTCGGTTTATAACTTTCAGTCGATTCTTGCTCTCAACGTCAGCAAAAATCACCAGAGTGGAATTGACTTGAGGATATTCTTCGTCACTATCCCCCTTGTCCTCAACTTTGTACGACTCTTTTTCCTTATCCTTGGACTGTTTCCCTTGGAACTGTTGTATCAAGAGTCGACACTGTCGAGTGGTATGCTTCAGGTAAATGAAATTACCCTCTTCATCTTTCTTGGTGTGGATGTGACACGGTAAATCCATCACGTCATTTCCTTCTTTATCCTTTACTTTCTTGGGGTTCCAAGGCCCTTTGGGCTTCCCCTTGAACTTTCCTTGAGTCACGGCCAAGGCTTCTCCAGGAGCAGTTGGCTCGGCTTTTCGCTTTTGCTTCCGACTGGAGTTCCCTCCTCCAGTGTCCTGGGCGACTGACTTGTGCTTGCCACTCCGGAGCCGACCCTCTTCCTCACCATTGGCATATTTGGTGGCTATCTCCATCATTCGACTCAGAGACATGTCTCCGGTTCGACCAAATTTCAGGCTTAGCTCTCTGTACTTAACGCCTTCCTTGAAGGCGCAGACTGCCTGGTGATCAGATACATTCTCTACTGTGTGATGCAATGTGATCCATCTCTGGATGTAATCTCTCAAGGTTTCATTCGACTTCTGCACACAAGATTGCAGCTCTGTCAGCCCTGCTGGTCGCTTGCATATTTCTTCGAACGTTTTGACAAACACTCAGGAAAGATCTTCCCACGTGTAAATGCTGCTGGGTGTCAACTAATTCAACCATGCTCTGGCCGAACCCTCTAACATAAGAGGCAGATGCTTCATGGCCACCTCATCGTTTCCGCCGCCGATCTGGACAGCCACTCGGTAGTCTTCAAGCCAAGTATCAGGCTTAGACTCACCATTGAATTTGCTGACTCCAGTTGCCAACCTGAAGTTGGGGGGAATCACCGCGGCCCTGATGGCTCTGCTGAAACACTCTGGTCCGGAGACATGCACTCGGCTGCTGGTGGGTACATCCCTGTCATGACCTTCTCTGTGGGCTCTGTTCCGGTCGACCAGACCTTGAACAATGATGGATCTCGCATCAAAGCCTGGTTCCCTGGGGTCGACTGGAACTCTTCGCCCGCCACTATGCTGGCGTCTATCATCCTGCTGTCGAGGTGCGTAGGATCCACCCCTTGGGGGAGGGGTGGGCACTCGACGCCGATCATCGCGATCGTATCGGTGATCATACTGCTCACGGTTCCTGTATTGATCATGCCAGTCTCCATGCCCTTCACGCCTCGGGGTGATCTGGGGCTATGAGCCGACTGGACCGTATTCGCAGCCACGGATTTGCTGTGAATCCTGTTCTACGACTGTGACACAGCTGAATTTTGATCTCCTGCTGCCTGGAGCAAATCTCTAATGTGCATCAAGCCCCTGCCAGCCTCTGACTGGGAAGGCTGAATTGATTCTGCTATACGGGCTGCAGCTGCTAGATCCTGAATCGGAGTTCGATATACCTGAGTCGGAGGTGGAAAGAGCTGAGGTCGACTAGAGTCAAGGACCCGTTGTCGCGCACGCTCGTCGAGTGCTCGCTGAAGGTTCTCCAGTCGAGTGCGCTCCGCCAGGTTGGCCAAGCGCACGTCCTCCAAGGCGCGAGCCTCAGTGGTTTCTCCAACAATAGGAGTATGAAGGGCATCCATGTTCCGGCGGCGAAGTTCTTCCCTCTGCAGCGAATTGAGGGGCTCTGGAAGGTATTCCTCATGGGCGTGCGACGGATCGCCTCCGCCGTCACCTCCCTCGGCACCGGGAAAGCCGGGGGGACCATGTGGTCCGTTGACCATCAGGACCTCCACCGCTGGATCACTGCTGTCGCACTCGGATGCAGTCTCTGCGGAGCCAGTCGACAGGTCGAACAGGCCGTAGAGAGATTCATCGGGCTCGATTGCCGCGACTTGGGCGGTGGTCGACTGGCGAGCCACCGCGTGCCTCAGCCACCACTGAAGCCTCGACCGACCGGAGCTTGTGCCGGCGGGAAGCGGGAAGGGAGGATGACACAAAAACCGGCCGATACTGGGTCGATGGTTGCCGCAGAAGGACGCCGCGGACGCACGCGCGAAAGTGCGTCGCTCCGCGGACTGGGAGTGCGTCGACATCGAGCGGAGCCTCCTGAAGCCAGGAGGAGTCGTCGGCAACAAACATGAGCGTGCCGAGACGGATCTCGCGGCCCTCAACCAAAACTCCGCCTGAAACCATGATGGAGGAGACCGGGGAAAATTGCAACTTCTCCAATAAGTCGCTAAGACACCTGCCCCACGGTGGGCGCCAACTGTCGTAGTTCTAAGTCTAACAGTAGTGTAGGGGGGTACTAAGAGAGAGGCAAGATCCTAGCAATGGAGTAGTTGTACACGCAAGAGTTTTACGAGTTCAGGCCCTTCTCGGAGGAAGTAACAGCCCTACGTCTCGGAGCCCGGAGGCGGTCGACTGGATTATATGCGTGTGAGTTACAAGGGTGTGAACCCTTTACACTGAGGAGGGGGTGGGTTATATAGAGTTCGCCAGACCCCTCCGGCCCTCAGTTATGCGGGGTTTAAAGTACATTAAGTCAGGGGGTTATTGGTAACGCCCTCATAAAGTGCTATGAAGACCATAAAGGCCACTTATGACAGACCATTACACGCAGAGTGACTTTAGGTCTCCTGGCCGTCGAGCGGTTATCTTCATGGTCGAGTGATTAGCTTCACGGTCGAGTGTCTTCGAGTCTGTCGAGTGGATCACCTTTAAGTCGACTGATAGGTAGTTTCTTCTAGAGATGTCCTTGGGTAGGGTAGCTTAGATAGGTCCGTGACCCTACCCTAGGTACATGACTTCATCAGGGGACGTGTCCTCCCCACATGCCGCGGGTGAGTTCATGCCTTCTGCTTCTTGCCATTATCGGTTTGACTTCTTTCCTTCCCTCTGTCTTGAGTTGTCCTGATTTCAGCTTTATCTTTCTCCATTCTTTGGTTTCAGATCCCCCCTCGGCAAATCAGGTGGACATCGACGCCGTGATCATGGAGACCGCCAAGGACGCCGAGGCTGAGGCCACCAATATTGCTGCCGAGGAGGCCACCAAGAGACCCACCGAAGAGGCCACCATGGGGCTTGCCGGGGAGACCGGCAAGTATCCTGCCGGGGAGAACATGGCTGAGGAGCCTGTCGGAGAGGCCGGCGAGGCCGCCATGGGGCCTACCGAGGAGCCCGGCGAGGCCACCACTGGGGAGGCTGCCAAGGATCCTACCAGGGAGGAGGTGGTCAATGACCAACCCTCCTCCTCCTCAGCCTCTGCCCTCAACAGATACTTGAAGGTTGGCCACGACCTCTTCGTCAGCATTCCAGGAGCGGTAAGCACCAGAACACCGATCGAGGGGGAGGTCTTTGATGAAGAGTTCCTCACCGCTGTCGGGCTCCAGGTTGTGGACGAACCGAGCATCAGTAGCGGCGTCTCCAAGGAGGACCAACTCCTCCAAGCTATAGACGCTAACTTCCACAAGCTCCAGCCCCTCCATCGGGATCGCAAGGTTAAGGTGGACTCCAGAATGACAGCTGTGGACAAGGCCAAGGCGGACTTTCAGGAGCGCGTTGCTCAGACGAAAGTCTGGTTTGACGAGGCTCGGGAAGATCTGAGGGCCTCCCAAATCCAACTAAGCGAGCGCCAGCAGGATCTCCTCTTGAAGCAGGATGATTTCAACAAGGCACGGGAGGTGGCCAAGGCCAAGGCTGCCAAGGACGAGTCCGACCAGACGCAGTGCCGCATCTCACTCGATGTCCAGGAGGAAGACTTGGTCGCTCGCGAAGCGGTGCTTGCTGCCATGCTTCACGCCAATGACGAGGAGATTGAGCGGCTCGTCGCGCAGCAACCCAAGATCTGACGCAGAAGCACCAGGAGGAGCTCGCTGCTCTGGCCCTTGACCACACCGGCAAGCTGAAGGAGGTCGTCAATCACGCTGAGGCAGCAGAGGCCACTAGGATTGAGCTGGCCGGCAAGGTGGAAAAGCTGGAGGCGAACCTTGCCAAGCTCACCAAGGAGATCTCCGCGCTCAAGGATGATAGAGAGAAAGCTCTCTATGACCTGGCAGAGATGCAGACCACCATATCTGACAAAACCAAGCTTCTCTCCAAGGTCAACGAGTCCATTGATGATCTGAAGTTGAAGCTGGGCAGCCAAAAGAAGATGCTCTTAGAGTCCAAGGCTCGTGAGCAGATTCTGGCCAAGGATCTCGAGGATGAGCAGCTGCTGCTACAGACTGCCGTCTCTTCCTACAACGAGCTCGTGGAGAGCACAAAGCTTTGGACCAGCCACCTTGTGGACGTCGCGGAGAAGATCACCATGCAGCTGACTGCCATGGGCATGCCAAACTTCAGGTTCTCCCATGAGACGAGAGTGGCCGAGAGCGCCAGGCTGTCCGAGTTCTTCGAGCGTGTTCTTGACGCCCTAAAGCTGCTCCAGTCCACCAGGGCGGCCTACCTGGCCGAGGAATCCCTGTAGCTTTGCCGGGACGCCTTGATCAAGGTGCTCACCAAGGTGGCGCACTGGAACCCCAGCGTCGACTTTGCTCAGGCACTCGACAGCTTGCCGGAGGACATGGACCGTCAAGCACTCGAAGAGTGCATCGAGCCCATCATCAGTTGCGTCAGCAGAATCGCGAGGCTGGAGGGCCAGGCGCTGGGATTAACTGCTTCGTTCCTTGTAGTTGTCGCGAGTTCGTACCCAAGATAGGTTATCTTAAGTTAGAATCGCGGCAACTTTTGCTGTAATATAACTTTTGTTGTACTTTGAACTGGTTGCATGTTATCTTCCCGTTCTAGTTCATCTTTGTATTTTCGACACCCTATGCTTAGTTGGATAGGCCTACCGACACGTGCACCCCTTGCCGTAGGCGCTAGAAGGATGGATCCTTAGCAGCCTGTGGAGGGCATCGACGCCAGCGGGCTACCCTGCCGCTCTTGGCGCGACACCTGGACTGTCGAGCGGACTCGAGGTAGAACAAGGGCGTTGTCGATTAGGGCAAGGTGCCCCACCGTTCTTAGCAGAGCGCGGCACCCAAACTGTTGAGTGGACTCAAAACATATCAGGGGCATTGCCAACCGCGGCAGGGTTCCTTTTGCGTGCAAGCTCTCCATACAAGGACTAAAACATTCGAGGGGGATAACCTCATAAAAAGGAAGAATTACTCAAAGTTAAGATAACTTAGCTTTTTGTTGCTGTGCGAATCATCGTTGCGGCCGTAGACGCCGCTGCTCGCCGGGCCCTTCGCACCAGGATGGCACGGACGGCCTCGATCGGGCTGGCCGTTGTGGTCACCTTCTTCTTCGGTGCCATGGCAAGAAAGAAACTATGGCCCTAACCAACGGACCAGATTCTTACAACTAAATCCCCCTACCTGGCGCACCAAAGATGTCGGGGAAAGCGATCACCTATGGGGTCAAAAGGATCCCTTCTACGTTCGGCAGGGGGGTAGTTACACGAAGAGCAGGTCGAGCCATTAGCGCACAGAGGATTTTTTATCCAAGTTCGAGTCGCAGAGATGCGTAATACCCTAGTTCTGCCTTGTCTGGTTATATGTGTGTTCTAGGGCTTTTGATCTAGCTACGATGAGTGCCTTGTTAAAAAGTACGAATCACCCTCTCTGTGCGCCTTGGGCCTCCTTTTATACACAAAGGGGTTGCCACAGTCGCACACAGGAGGTGGCAAGCTACATTCGTACGAGCTTATCGCTCGATCAACGTAGCACAAGCGCATTTAATGCGTTGCCCACGTGTCCTCTCGCTTTATTGGGGACGGCAACAGAGGCCATCTCGTCCTTCACCGCTCCTCCTTGCCTCGCCATGCATCCGGGTTGACGAGGCATGCAGTGCCACGCTGGCCAACCAGCTTCTGTGTTGGTGAAATGGTAGGCTTCCACAAAGATCTGCATGCTGCCACGCAGGCGCCTGCTTAGCTGGCATGCCTATCGTTGCACTAGAGTGGTGGTGAAGTAGCAAAACCTTGCTGGGCGCGGGTCTGGCCATGGCCCAGCGATCGTCCCCGGCAAGGCTTGCCGGGGGCCTTGGAGTTGTCCCCGACAAGGGTCTTGCTAGGGGCCTTCCTCTTCTGATCCCACGTTGATTCGTGGGTTGCCAATCTTCATGAGGGGCCGCATGCTACCAGGCATGTGCTCTCCAAATCTTGGTCTTAACATTGTTGATGGTGTCAGAGCTCTCAACCCCAAGGGTGGTGGCCCTGCTGATCTCTTCGCAAGCTGCCCCGGCAAGGAGCTTGCTGGGGGCCTCGCAGGTTGCCTCGACAAGGCTTGTTGCCGGGTGTGGCCCTGCTAGCCTTCTGCTGCTTGTTACTTTGAGCGTCTGTCTTGATATCCCTTGTTCCTATCTTGCTTCCCGTCGTCCTCCTCTGCTTTACCAAGCCCTGCTATAGGCGTGGCTGCGACCATCCGTGCACAAGTAAGGGGTACAGAAGTACCCATACTTTTGTACACCGACAGATGCGCTAGAGTTAGGGCATAACTTGATCTTGGTGTGACCGATCACATGAACTCAGTGGGACCGATTTCAGTAATAGGCAAACAGAGAGTTGGTCAGGCAAACTCGGTGGGACCGATCTGCTCGTTTCAGTGAGACCGGAGCATTACGAAAAGGAAACAAAAATTTTGCATTGCAAACTCGGTGGGACCGATCGCTCATTTCGGTGAGACCGAAATGTTACGAAGGGAAACAGAGAGTTTGCAATCCCATCTCGGTGAGACCGAGATCCCTATCGCTGAGACCAAAGTGACTAGGGTTTGTGGCTATGTCTATGTCAAATGAACTCGGTGGCACTGGATAGATCAAATCAGTGGGGCCGAGTTTGACATTTAGGTTTAGGATAAATGTGGAAATGGGAAAGTGGTTGAGGGTTTTGGAGCATATCACTAAGCATTTTGAGCAAGCAACCCATTAAGCAACACCTCATCCCCTTTTAATAGTATTGACTTTCCTATAGACTCAATGTGATCTTGGATCACTTAAATAGAAAATGTAGAGTTTTGAGCTTGTTGCCAATATGTGTCCTTTGCATTTTGAGGGGTCCACATCTCTAGTCCATGCCGTGCCAATCATTGAACTTTCTGAAATGATTATCTTGAAAGGTCATCAGTTCAATGAGCTATATGTTGTTAAGAATTACCAAAACCACCCAGGGATTAGTTGCACTTTCAATCTCCCCCTTTTTGGTAACTGATGACAACATATAGATCAAAGCTTCAAATAAGAGTGAAATACATCGTCGCTTTGAGAAGTATGTGATAAGCAAGAGCTCCCCCTAAATTTGTGCATTATTTAAAATTTGCTTTGGACTGCAAATGCACAATCTGTTAGGATCATGGGTTACTCTTCCATGTCACATACATCTTGGTGGAGCACTCAAAATGATAGGCTATAAAATATGCACTCATCACCAAGGCAAAGTCAATGATCATACATAAAGAGATAGAGAATATCATCATTCAAGCATAAGCATAAAGTATAATATGATCAAACACATGATTATACAGAGTATCTCACACACAAGCATTAAGTATCTCAATCAAGCAAACAAGCAAATAAGGTAGCAAAAGAGCAAATAACAAGAAAAGCTCTCTCTCTCTCTCTCCGAAGCCTATGATCTATACACTTTCTCCCCCTTTGGCAACAAGTTACCAAAAAGTTTGAAAATGCATAGTGCTATGCCACTCTCTAGGCTTGATCTTCGGGAGGTGGCTTGAGATGACTCCAAGGACGAATGCATCTGTAGATGATGTTGGAGCTACAGGGGTTGCCACTGGAGGGGCAACAGGAGGTGTGGTTGTAGGTGCTGAAGTTGTTGCTCTTGTATCTGGCACTAGCACTGCTGCAGACCTCTGTGCCCTAGGCACACTGTGAAATGCCTGTGTAGTTGGTTTGCCCTTCCTCTCTTGTGCTTCCTCCTGGAGCTCTTCAACTGATGTATGAATTTCAGTTACCTTCAAGTCAATATCATAGAATTTTGTTTCGATGATCCTCTCCAAGCTTTCCTGGTTCTGAGTCAAGGTGGCCAATCCTTTCTCAATCCTCAAGGTTGCTTGAATAAGATATCCAAGCTTGTCTTGCTTTGACTTAAGGAAAACTTCTGAAGCTTCTTTGGCACTTAGCATCTTGGCAGCCTTCTCATCTTGAGCTTTCTCTTTCTTCTCATGAGCTTCAACAGAAGTGGGATCTTGAGCATCCATGACAACAGTGTTGTCCTCAAAATCAAGCAACAGAGGAAGATGTTCTTTATCCAACAAATACACTCATTGCTTCATCTTGGAATTGATCAACATTTGGATGTATGGAGCATACCCACAAGATCTCTTCTGGTCAGCAGTTGTTCTTTTGATTGTCTCAACAATCAAGCTCATAACTTTGAACTTTTGTGGTATATCAAACAGTTGTAGTAAGTTGATGGAATGGCCTATGATCATCCTGTGATCTCCAGATTTGGGCAACAAAGTGTGCCTCAAGATGGTGTTTATCGTGGCCAAACCAGACAACAAGTAGTAGACTGACCCCAAACTTATGTGTCTCCAAGGCCTTCTCTAGAATCTCCTTGTACATATTGGCCATGGACTTATGATCCTTCTTCTTTTCAGCATAGACATCAATGTCTTCTTCTTATTCTTCTTCAGGGGCATTTATGAGCTTCGCCCGCTCATTAATAGTAGATTAGTGCCTTTGACCTTCTGTCATCCACACAATCCTTCCATCAGGGGTAGAAGTGAGCTGTTGAGTAGAATTGCATAATGAGCTCATCATTCCACTTTGTCAACTCTTGACCAACAAAGTCATCAATACCATTGGACTTGAAGTTGTCATGCACTCCTGGGAAATGATCTGCATTTGCATCAATGTATTTCCAGTCAACCCATCTCATATCACTCACAAATGGGCTTCTTGTCAAGCAGCACTGTCTCATAGAAATCATGATGTTCTTTGGTATGGAACCTGTAGTCCACAGCAGTCCTTCTCCTCACAACATATGGATCTGCTTGTCTCCATCTTCTGAGATCTGCATCCTTCCTTTCCTTCATGTTTTCAGCCACTAGGTGATTGTCATCATGGTCTGGAATCTTGGGCTTGAGTTTCCTGAGCACTTGGGCTTCAACATATTCTGCAACTTCAGGCACTAGGGCCTTGTTCTTCTCTGAAGCAGGAATGTTCCTGGTGCTTCTCTTAGGTGCAGTCCTGGAGGCTTGAGCTGGAGCTTTGGGGGCTGTCTTGGGCTTTGAAGGAGCGGCCCCAGACTTGATGGCATCCCCCATCAGCTTTTGAGACTTGGCAGGAGGTGCTTGTAGCTCTTCCTCCTCCTCTGCCATAGTTGGATGTCCAACCACTCTTGCCATAGTTTTCTTGACCCTTTCTTTCCTCTTCTTGCCTTCTCCAGCAGCTTCACTTGGTTCAGCTGGAATTTGAGTTGAAGCTCTCGCCTTTGACATAGGAATTCTTGTTGGGGGTTGGATACGACATATGCCAAAGGATGGCTTATCATGGTGGGAGCGAGTAGAACGTCGCCGGTGCCTGGAAGCGGGATGAGGCGAAGACATGCACGCCGGCGGAACTTACCCAGCTTCAGGGCTCTCCTAGGAGATAACACCCCTATTGCTGCTCTGCGGGGTCTTCGCATGATCACTAAGGAAAAGTGACTACAATGATGCTCCTGGAGCTGTTTCGGAAGGCAAGAGAGGGCAAGGCTAGCTCTCTCCTCCCTGTGCTATCTGGTCTATCTCTATCTAGGTCCGAACCCTTTGCATGGGTGCCCTGGGGGGTTTATATAGACCTACCCCCCGGGGGTACAATAGTAATCCGGCTGGGCGCGGGTCCCAGCCGTCTGTCTCTCAGGTCGCCGTCCTTCCCGCCGGCTTCAGGGACCCGCCGACTGGCGGGTCCCATGGACAGGCTTGATACTGTAGCGGCGCTCCTGATGACGCAGGCTTGGTCATTGGGTCGTGGCAACAGTACCGCCGTCTATAGGGCGATCACTGTCGCCATTCCCCATCCTATCTGGTTAATGGCTCGTGGGGCCCTGGGGAGGAGTCGACCGACTCCAGGGAGGCCGACTCCCACAGGTCCGTCTTCGGGTCGCCCAGGCCGCCTTCGGCCCACCCACTGACAGGCGGCCCCACCGCCTTTGGGTCGTACAGGCCGGCGTCGTGGGCATAGTGCACTGCGCACTATGGCTGAGGTCAGGGCAGGCATGGCAACAGTGCCACGCCTCGCCGGAGATCTTCCAGCGATACGGCTCACTGTAGCCATGCCGGCCCTCCATAAGAAGGAGGGGGAAATGGCCATGCCGTGACCGTACCCCGCATCATACTTCGAGATGAGGGAGGAGTCATGGGCCAACTCTCCATAGTCGGCCTCTCTGGAGGTCGCCAGCTTGGAGTCAGCTTATCTGGAAGTCGCCGTCTGGGACTCGGCTTGTCTTGTCGTCGCCGCCTGGGACTCGGCATATTTTGGAGTCGCTCCTGGGACTCGGCCTGAGGGACGCGGCCTGCCCCGATGTCTTGAAAGGTCCTGGGGCTTGGGTTAGCCTACCCGTGGCCCATTACTCCGACAGTAGTCCCCGAAGCTGGTGAAGCCCTGCGGACGCTGCATTGTGGGGCTTCAACAGTTTCAACCTTCAAGGAGCAGAATCTGGAACTCGACTGCCGTCTTTCCTTGGGCCGACTGTCGAGAGTCGGAGGTTTAGTGAAGAGCCGCAGCTCGAAAGTCGCGGCAGGAAACCAGGCGGCGTGCCTGATACGCTTCCCTGCAGCCATCAGGGCGGTCCTATCGCGTGGCGCCACGTGGGGAGAACAGTCTGCCTGCCCACGCGCGCGACGGGACGGGCCGTCAGGCGGGGCCCGCCACTACCGTGCCTCGGCATACGAACGGATCTGTTGCGGCCGTGGACGGTTGGTTTTCCCACGTCGTTACTGCGCGCAGTAACTTCGTGGGGTAAATCGTGGGGCGGTGTGGGGCATCGTGCGCAGTTAATCCCACGCCCGCCCCCTCGGCTTCTCAGCCCGCAGGGCTATAAGTAGGCGGGGGGAGCGGAGCGGCACAGCACGCGCGCCCTTCTTCCCCGCTCCCCCGCCTCATCTTGACTTCTCTCCCTCCTGCCTCCGCCGTTGAGCAAGAGCACTCCACACCACGGCGATGAGCTCTTCCTCCGCCGCGGCCCCCGCCGTGCGCTCTGGCGTATGGGACGGCTCGGAGGTAGAAGAAGAACACATCGAGTTCCTCCGCCGGACACGCCGTCTCCCCAGCGTGGACCTCGTGCGCGCCCGCGCCGCGCCGGAGGGGGAGATCCGGCCCGCGCCGGAAGAGGGCGAGCGGGTCATCTTCCGCTCGCACCTCATGCGCGGCCTGGGGCTGCCGGCAAGCGGCTTCTTCCGCTCGTTCTTGGAGTTCCACAGTCTTCAGCCGCACCACCTCACTCCGAATACGGTGGTGTTGCTCTCCACCTTCGCCACTCTGTGCGAAGGATTCCTCGGCGTTCTCCCCACCATCGAGCTGTGGGGAGAATTCTTCTCTTCTAAGCTCGGCACGCACATCGCCGGCGTGCCGGCTCAGTGTGGCGCCTTCATCGCGATGCGGCGCTCGACGGCCGACAACCCCTTTCCTCCCATCACGCTGATCAAGTCGGTGAAGATGTGGCAGCGCTCATACTTCTACGTGAAGAACCTTGCCTCCGATGGTGACTGGGTCAACTTGCCGCCTTACAATGCCGCCCCCCTGAGTGGGAGGCTCCCCAGCTGGTCCCACCGAGTCAAGATGCTGACTCCCGCCGGAGCCGCCACCATAGCGCGACTCCGAGTCTTGACGCAGTCGGAGGGACTAGTCGGGGCCGACTTGCTGGCCGCCTTCGTGGCGCGCCGAGTTCTCCCGCTCCAAGGCCGGCCTCACCTGATCTGTCAGATGAGCGGCCTCCGAGACCCAAGTCGGATGAGCACCAAGGAGATGCCCCACAAGGAGGTGGCAAACATGGTGAATTACATCGCGCACTGCGAGTTTGAGGAGGACTGGCAGTTCGGCAAGGAGCCGTACTCGCGCGACAACCCTCCACCAGTAGTAAGTCGCGTCCCCCTATCGTTTTGTTTTCTTTGCAGCCGACTCCGGCTTTTGACTCTTGTTGGTTTCTTCTGAGCTAGAATCCTCTTATGCAGCCTGCCGCCGGCGCCACGAGACAGCCCCGCGAGTATGTTCCCGACCGCGCGAAGAGCAACGTCGATGACCCCGACTTGGGGGCAGCGGTGATGGAAGCCGACGCCGAAGGCGAGGGAGGAGGAGCAGAAGGCGACTTCAGGCCCTCGGCCACCTTCGCCGACTGGCCTGATGACGATGCCGAAGGGGAGGTCGCCCCGCGCCACCAGCCGAAGGTCGGTTCCTCCGCCGGCCAAGGCGGTTTGAAGAGGCGCCACGCCGGGCCGAGTTCGCTCGGCGGCAAGTTGAAGAAGATAAAGGGGGCGGCCGCCGCGACCAGACGGGAGGAGGCGGCCACGAAGGCCAACCGCTTCCGACGGGAAGTGAGAAGGCCGCCGCTAGTCTCTGCGTAAGTCTTTACGCTTTTTTATTTTCCCTTGTTGAATCTTGTCCAAGTCTTTTTGTTATATACTCCCTCCACTCTTCTTCAGGGCCCCTCTTTCCCTTGAGAGAGTCGCCGTCCCCTCCGTCATGGGGTCGGTAGAGACGTCCGCCAATACTCGGCGGCCCGACCCCGCCGCCGACCTCCGGGAGGCGACGGAGCGGAATGCGCGGGAGAAGCGCGAGGAGGAGGAGGCCGAACGTCTGGAGAAGGCGGAGGCCGACAGGGCGGCTGCCTCCACCCAGAAGAAGCTGGATGATGCCGAAGCCGCCCTTGCGGCGAGACGGCGTGCCGAGGAGGCCGCGCATTGCCGATCGGCCATGCTCGTCCCCCCACTGCCGTCTGCACCGCCGCCTCCGGAGTTCACGGGGCAGACCGAAGAGGCCGGCACCGAGAACCCCGTCGTGGAGAAGGAGAGCGACGAGGCCTCTATGTCAGACACTCTCGTGCCACCGTCGCCTCCACCACCGTCTGGGAGACCGCACGGCAAACAGCCGGTGGATCCGTCGGAGCCGCCGGCCATGGACGAGGCCGAGGCGCGGCTGCTTCTCCAAGTCGCCTCGCCGGCGCGCCGCCGTCTTGAGAGGGCGACCTCGGCGCCGCGACCTCGGGAGACCGGCGCTGCCAGCTCGGCAACCCTAGAAGCCGAGGCCACAAGCGCCGCGCCCATCGGGTGGGTGCGCGGAGGCGGCACCGGGTCGCTAAATCAATTGTTCCTGGAAGTCCAGGCGAAGTTGCATGCCGAAGGCGACGCCCTTCAAGCCTGCACCAGAGCGCACCTGGACGCACGAACGGCCGTCCGAGTAAGTTTCTTTTTTGATTCTCGTTTTTCTCTGTGGGGGCGCGCCAGCGCACCCACTGGGTGTAGTCCCCGAGTTCCGGGCCGGCTGCTGAGCAGGCGGTTCGGAACTCCCTCTAGCGAGTTCCAAACACTAACTTTGTCTTCAATGACTTATTGCAGGAGTACCACAACCTCCGTGCCACTGCCTTCAACCATAATGTTGAGGAGTTGAGCAAGCGGGCTGCTGACTTGTCGGAAAGCCGGAGTAAGCTCTTCTTCTTCGCGGGGGCGCGCTGGCGCACCCTCGGGCTGTAGTCCCCGAGATTCGGGCCGACTGCTGAGCAGTCGGGCCGGATCTTCCCGGCGATCTTATTTGCTGACGACTCATTTGTCTCTTCTTTCGTTCTTCAGGAGCCAATGCCGCTCTTCAGGAGCAGCTGGGCGAGGCCAATACCGCCCGTCGTGCCAAGGAGGAGGAGTGTGACAAGCATGCCATGGAGCGCGACCTGCTGGCGGCACAGCTGGCCGAGCAGAAGGAGTTGCTCAAGAAGGCGCAGGACAAGGCCGAGAAGAAGGAAGCCGCCCTCCTGGTCGAGTTCGAGAGTGAGCGCTCCTCCTGGACTGACAGGGAGGCGATGCTGACCTCCGGCTTCCACGAGATCGAGGATATCGTTGATGGTAAGTTTCTTTCGCTTCTTCGGGCTTCTGACTATGTGTCAGGCCGACTTCTGATTTTTCGACTTGCTTCTTTTTTGTCTTGGCAGACTTCTTCCCTGGTCACTCGCAGGTAGTCCCTCTGGCCATCAAGGCTGCTCGCGAGGCGCGAAGGGCAAACGGTGAGGAGATCGCCGCTAATGCCCCCCGAACCGTCGATGAGCAGCTTCTGAGCATTGAAGCCCATCTTCGTCCGGCTTGCCGGCTGATGCGCTGGCTTCAGCATGCCGGCGCCCAGGCGGTTGCCGCCCTATGGCCAGGCATGCCGGCTCTGTGCACCGCCAGCCGAACTGCCGACTGGTTGGAGGTTGCTGCCGGCTGTCTTGAGGCCTGGAAGGGCTCCTCGGCCCGGGCCGGAGCGCGCCGGGCCTTGGAGTTCGTCAAGGCGTGGTATCCAGGGCTGGACCTGGACCGTCTGGCCGCGTTCCGGTCAGAAGCCCAGGCTGAGCTGGAGGCCATGGAGGGCGCCCTTATCGAGCGTGCGGTGGCCATCACTGAGTACACGGACACCAGTGTCTTCGTTCCCGAGCGGGCTGAAGGCGGCGAGGAAGTGCCGCCAGAGTGGTTCGGGATGAACCCGGAGTATGGCGAGGACTCGGTGGAGGTGATCGACTCCAGCACCAAGGAGGAGGACGAGGCGGAGGACGAAGGCGAGGCAGAGGTGCCAGAAGACGAAGCAGGCGGCCAGCCTCAGCTCGACCGCGCCTCCAGCAACGAGCCGCGTCGGGAGAAAGCGATTGCCGCCGGAGGCAATCAAACCGAGACCGCCCAGCCGACTGCCCCGATGCCTGACACCGCCGTCACCTCCGATCCTCCGATCCCAGATGCCGCCTCCTAGGCTGCCTTTTTCGCCTCTGTTTGTCTGTCTTAGTAATATTTTGAAAACTTTGTTAGATTCGAACAATTCCACCCGCGGGGTGTATTTTGAACTTCTATTCGAAGATTCGGCCAAGGGCCTATGTAAATATTAATCTGATTTCCGTCTTTCCTTGCTTATTGCTCTTTAGGCTTTTCCCTTTGCCGCCTTCCTTTAGTCGCTGCCTTGCCAGTCGGGCAGCCGCTCTGCGGACTGTCGCTGGGTCAAGTCCTTGGCTACTTCGGGAAGGCAAGTACTTGGCCGTTTAGAGTTTCTTTAGCAAGTCGGATGGAAAGCGACAGGCCGACTACCCAAGAGTCGGCCGTCCTTGATAGAGGCTAGTAAAGACGGCGAGCTGGCTACTCATGAGTCGGTTTTCCGCTTCAGAAATGCTGGAAGACGTCTTACGCTATGTTCGTGCTTTAGGTCCTTAGCCATTTTTCGTGTGGGTGCCCGTTCTTCCTCACTCCTGCCCGCCTCACAGTCGCTCTGCGAGCTGCGGCTTTGCCAGGAGGCGGATTGGGCACCGCGCACTACTTGTCTGACTGCGGGAAGCTCCTCATAGCGTAAGGCGGCGAGTCCCCGGGCCGACTAGTCTGACCCGGTGCCAAGCGGCTTGTAAATGAAAGTAATGTACTCGGAGGCATAATTCTTATCATACAGATAACAAAAAGGGCAGTCCCCGAGCTCGTCTCGGGGGGCCCAAAGTCTTAGTACTTTAATACAAAGGGGTAGTGTGATACATACTGCATCAACTGTAAAATCTTCGAAGAAGATTTGCATTCCACGGGCACTCTGTCTCTTTGCCGGAGTCATCCCTCTTGCGCGCTCGGGGCTTCTGAGCGTCGATCAGATAGTAGGCGTCGTTCCCTAGCACCTTGCTGATGATGAAGGGGCCTTCCCAAGGTGCCAACAGCTTGTGCTGGCCAGCTGTTCGCTGGATCAGCCGGAGCACAAGGTCGCCTTCTTGGAAAGATCTTGGCCTGACCTTCCTGTTGTAGTATCGATGCAGACTCTGCTGGTAGATGCTGGACCGGCTGAGTGCCAACAGCCGGCCCTCTTCCAGCAGATCGACACCGTCTTGTCGTGCTTCTTCTGCTTCTTCCTCGATGTACATGGTGACTCGCGGGGAGTCAAACTCTATGTCCGTTGGGATGACGGCTTCGGTGCCATAGACGAGGAAGAAGGGTGTGAATCCGGTTGACTTGTTTGGAGTCATGCGCAGACTCCAGAGGACGGCTGGCAGCTCCTCAAGCCAACAACCGGCAGATCGCTCCAGCGGTACGACGAGTCGAGACTTGATGCCGAATAAGATGAGGCCGTTCGCTCGCTCCACCTGGCCGTTTGACTGCGGATGGGCAACGGACGCTAAGTCCAGTCGGATGCCCTGTGTTGTGCAGAAACGGGCCAAGGCGCCTTTGGCAAAATTTGTGCCATTGTCAGTGATGATGCTATGTGGGATGCCGTACCGAGTTGTGATGTCAGCGATGAAGGTCACTGCAGTCGGACCATTTAACTTCTTGATGGGTTTCACCTCCACCCACTTGGTGAACTTGTCCACTACGACAAGTAGGTGAGTCAAGCCACCTCGTGCCGTCTTGAATGGTCCCACCATGTTCAAGCCCCAGACTGCATAGGGCCAGGCGATGGGGATAGTCTTGAGTGCGGAAGCTGGCTGAAGTGGCTTGGAACGGAAAATCTGGCACCCCTTGCACTTTTGGACTAACTCTTTGGCCTCTTCCAGGGCGGTTGGCCAGAAAAAACCGTGCCGGAAGGCTTTGGCGACGAGTGCCCTGGAGGCTGCATGGTGACCGCACTCGCCTTCATGGATGTCTCTGAGGATTGCCTGGCCTTGTTCTGCCTCGACGCAGCGTTGGAAGACGCCGGTAACGCTGCGCCTGACCAGCTCTCTATTGACTATGGTGTAGGTTGCTGCTCGGCGTTGCACTTGCCGAGCCAAGATTTCATCAGTTGGCAGCTCTCTATTTATTAAGAATCTGAGGATGGGCTGGGCCCATGAAGGTGCTGCTATTTCTTCTACTGCCACTAGTGCAACTTGGATAAGGGCGGCCGGGCTGGGAGGCGGTGGGTTGGAGTCCGCAGCCGCTTGCTGATTTGACAAAGTCCCGGGGCCGACTGGAGCAGTCCCTGGGCCGAGCTCTGGAGTCTTCGATCTTTCTACTGCAGTCCCCGGGCCGGGTTCTGAAGTCCCCAGGCCGGCTTCGACTGTATGTTTCTTGGAGTTGGATCCGTCCTCCTCAGGCGGAGCCGGCACATAGATTGAATCTGATTCTGGTGACGGCTTGATAGAAGGCTTCAGGAGGCGCCGGAGGGCGACACCAGATGGTATTGCCTGGCGGGTGGAGCCAATTCGTGCCAAGGCGTCTGCTTTGGTCGTTGTCGTTCCTTGGCACGTGGAGGAACTCGCACCCCTCGAAATATCCGCTGAGTTGCTGGACGAGGAAACGGTAGCTCGCCATATTTGCGTCCTTGGCGTCCCAATCGCCGGATGATTGCTGGACCACCAAGTCAGAGTCGCCACAACACAGGATCCGGCGAATGCCGAGTTCTTTGGCAAGCCGGAGCCCGTGGATGAGCGCCTCGTACTCGGCCACATTGTTGGAGGCGGCGAAGTGGATCTGCAGCACATATCTGAGCTTGTCGCCCTTGGGGGAAGTGAGGACGACGCCGGCTCCCAAGCCGGTGCGCATCTTGGAGCCGTCGAAGTGCATCCGCCAATGGGTGGAGTCGGGCGCTGGCGGCAGATACTGGGTCTCGACCCAGTCGACGAGGAAGTCGGTCAATGCTTGTGACTTGATGGCGGTGCGGGGTTGTAGTAGATGGTGTAGGGGGGCAGGTCGATGGCCCATTTGGCCACTCTGCCAGAAGCATCTCGACTTCCGATGATCTCGGCCAGTGGAGCCGTGCAGACCATAGTGATTGGATGCTCCTGGAAGTAATGCTTCAATTTCTTGGCGGCAAAATGCACGCCATAGCACATCTTCTGGTAATGGGGGTAGTTCTGCTTGGAGGCTGGCAGCACCTTGCTTAAGTAATATACCGGTCTCTAGACAGGTAGCGCCTTGCCTTCCTCCTTGCGCTCGACTACAATGACAGTGCTGACTACTCAGCTGGTGGCGGCAATGTATAGGAGCATGGGCTCTTTGGGAGTCGGAGCCGCCAGCACAGGGGGAGTAGTCAACATCTTCTTTAGTTGGAGAAAAGCCTCGTCCGCCTTGGGAGTCCACTCAAAGAAGGTCATCTTCTTCATGAGCTGATACAAGGGGAGAGCCTTCTCGCCCAGCCGACTGATGAATCGGCTGATGGATGCCAAACAGCCGGTGAACTTCTGCACATCTAACAGTCGTCTGGGAGCTTCCATCCTCTCGATGGCCTTGATCTTCACAGGATTGCACTCTATGCTGCGTTCGGAGACCAGGAAACCGAGGAGCTGGCCAGCTGGTACTCCAAAAACGCACTTCTCTGGGTTGAGTTTGATCTGGAATCGGCGCAGATTCTCAAAGGTTTCCTTGAAGTCCTCCAGCAAGGTTCCACGCTTCTCCGTCTTCACCACTACATCATCCACATAGACGTGGGCATTTCTGCCGAGTTGCTTCAGGAGGCACTTCTGCATGCAACGCTGAAAGGTGGCTCTGGCGTTTCGTAAGCCGAACATCATGGTCAGGTAGCACAAGGCTCCAAACGGCGTGATGAAGGCGGTCTTCAGTCGGCCGACCGGGTTCAGCTTGATCTGGTGATATCCTGAATATGCGTCTAGGGACTCAACAGCTCGCATCCGGCTATGGAGTCTATCACCTGATCAATTCTCGGCAGAGCAAATGGGTCCTTGGGGCAGGCTTTGTTGAGGCTCGTGTAATCAATGCACATCCGCCACTGCTTGTTCTTCTTCAGCACCAGTACTGGGTTTGCCAGCCACTCTGGAAAAAAATACTTCCATGATGAAGCCGGCTGCCAGGAGCCGGGCTATTTCTTCTCCAACAACTCTTCTTTTTTCTTCTGACAGGCGGTGCAAGGGCTGCCTGACGGGCTTCATATCAGATCGGACGTGTAATTTGTGCTCGGCGAATTCCGTCGGGACACCAGGCATGTCCTTGGGGGACCATGCGAAGATGTCACGATTCTCACGGAGGAAATCAACGAGCTCGCCTTCCTATTTGCTGTCAAGGCCTGTGCCCATGACAGCGTACCTCTCCAGGTGCTCCGGGTCCAACGGTATCTTCTTTGTTTCTCTAGCCGGCTTGAATGATCCTTCTGCTTCCGACTCCTTGGGGTCGGGCGATAACTCGGGTTGTTTGCCGGCCATCGCCATGACCCGATCAAGAAGCCGTTTCTCAGCCGCGATCACCAAGGACTCGACCAGCCGACTGCTTTCGGCCGCACAAGCGGACGACTTCCTGTAGTCGCCGGACACGGTTAGGATTCCCTTGGAACTCGGCATCTTCATCTTGAGGTAGGCGTAGTGGGGGACCGCCATGAACTTGGCCAAGGCGGGTCGGCCAAGCAATGCATGATATGGGCTTTCAAGGTCCACCACCTCAAACCAAATTGGCTCTCGGCAGAAATGATCCTTGTCTCCGAAGAGGACATCTATCAGGATCTTGCCAATTGGCGAGCAGGAAAGGCCAGGAACGATTCCGTGGAACACAGTCCGGCTGCTCTGAAGCTGTCTTCGCTTGATTCCTAATTTCTCCATTGTATCCTTGTACAGGCTGTTGATACTGCTGCCTCCATCTATCAGTACTCGTGAGAAGCGAGCGGCCCGCCTATCTGTGGCGAGTGTGGCGCCTAAGACCAAGGCGTAGGAGCCTGGACTCGGCATCACCTCTGGGTGATCAGCTCTGCTCCAACTGATAGGCTTCTCGGACCAATGCATGAACTCTGGAGTGCTTGACGCAACCGCACTCACTTCTTGCTGCTGTTGGCGCCTGCTGCGTCGGTCATCCGCTACACTGGTGAACACCACATAGGCTCCATGCTCATCTGGGAACTCGTCTTGTATCGCGCCGACTGGCCTGACGGCCGGCTGCTGGGACAGCGGTGGAGGAGGCGGCCCAGCAGCAGGGGGAGGGAGCAGGCCATCCCCCTTGGCGATTCTGGTCAGCCAGTGGCATTTCCTGGTGGTGTGGTTTGACGGCTTTGCGCCGCTGTGAAACTTGCAGGGACCATCTAGAGTCTGCTCGTAGGAGAAAGCCGGCAGCCAGTTGGACTTGCCGCCCTTCTGTCGCTTCGTCGGAGGCGGTCCCTCCAACTGATGGTCCTCTGCTGTTGCCACTTGCCGACTGCTGGAAGTCGGCTGCGGGGCTTTGCGCTTCTGGTCATTCTGCTGTTGCCGCCGACTGGTGTCTCCGGCCGGAGTTCTTGGAGCCTGAGGGGCGACTTTGCCAGTTGTGCTAACCCGAATCTCCGCCTTCATGGAGGAGTTGGCCGTGGCGTACTTGTCTGCTGTGATCAACAGCTCATCGAGGGTCTCCGGCTCGTCGCAGAGGAGCTTGTGCTTGAGGAGGGTGCCTTCTCTACACCCGGCAGTAAAGTACTCGATGGCCTGCACCTCGTGCACGCCCTCGCAGGAGTTCCGGAGTTCGCCCCAGCATGTGAGGTAGTCACGAGTAGACTCGTCAGGGGCTTGCACGCACAAGGAGAGTTGGCGTGGCTTGGGAGGTCGCTTGTACGTGCTCGTGAAATTGCGGACAAAAGCCTCGGTGAAGTCGACCCAGCTGTTGATGCTGCGAGGCTTCAGACTGTTCAACCACGTCCGGGCCGAGCCCTGGAGCATGAGCGGGACGTATCTTACGGCAACACGCTTGTTGCCGTTCGCTATGTTGACGACTGTGGAGTAGTCGATCAGCCAATCTTCCGGCTTCACGGTGCCGGTATATTTGGGCGTGTCTCGGGGGAGCGTGAACCCTTTGGGGAAGGGTTAATCTGATGCGGGGTCCAAAGCAGGGGGGACCCAACTAGTCTTCTTCTTCCAGCGCCAGGGATCGGTGGAGTCGGTCGATTCGGTGGCGGGCGTCGTTCTCTCCGACTCCCTCTCAGCGGCCAAGGCGGTCGCCGAGAGTCGGATGTTCCACGGGCGGCGGGGAGACTCGCCTTTCTCTGCGAGGAGGGGGAGGCAGGTAGTCGTCCCGCCGTTCCACTGCTTTGGGGCGGCCGTCTTGGTCGCGCTCGATGGTGATGTGAGTCCAACTGTGGCTGACAGCCGGCTCCTTGTCCTTCTTCCCACGGGCCCCGCCAGTCGGCGTCCGAGACGTCGCGCCTTGGTCTCGGCGAGGCGGTGGGTCGTCGTTTTGGCGCTGCGGCGCCTCGGTGCGGCAGCCGGCATCATTCTGCGCGGCAGCCACGTCGAGGAGCTGCTGAACTCGCTCCGTCATTATGCGGCGCTCTTCGCCTTCGAAGTTGTCGAGCTCGTCTGCCGCCGCCTGGGCGGCACGGATATTCTCTGCGGGCATGGCATACACAGGGCAATCAGCCCCGAAGAGGTTGGCGATTGCCGCGCCGCGCTGTCGGACCGCGCCTAGGCGGCTAGGCCCGGTTGGAGCCGGCGAGCCGCCTATGGCGCGATCCATCTCGCGTTGGTAAGCTTCTGACAAGCGCCTCATGCTTGCCAGCTTCTTCGCGCCCTCGACGAGCTGAAGGCGGAGCGCCTCCAGCGTCCCGGTGTCGGCGTCTTCCGGAATCGGCGCAGCAAGGTCTCGCAGGGCCGCATCAAACGGGTCGTGCGCTCCTTCGCTGGAGCGCTCGCCGTGGTCGAGGACGAGGACCTCAGTGACGGTGCTTCCGCCGCTCCCCGTGTATGAGAGCGGCTCATCGTAGACCACCACGTTGGTGGGGAACGCGTCGAGCGACACGGTGTCGGAGTCGACCAGCATCGGGTCGGTGGATCCTATGGACTCCAGGTCCACGGCAGGCTCGCCGGCGACGTGGAGTTGGTCGAGGAGGCCCGCGAGGAGGCTCTTGGGGCCACTCGTGCATGTGTCAGGCGCAGGCTCATCGGAGAGGCGAACCTCGCCGACAAGATCGACGAGGCAGCTGGCTGCACAGGCGATCTCAGCGCCGTGCAGCGCGTCGGCACAGACGCCATCCGGCGTGTCGGGCTGGCTGTGCTCGCCGGGCAGGAACAGGGTTCTCGTCCAGAGCAGATCTCCGGACGACGGTGCACCTCGCCCCACGGTGGGCGCCAAATGTCGGGGGTTGGATACGACATATGCCAAAGGATGGCTTATCATGGTGGGAGCGAGTAGAACGTCGCCGGTGCCTGGAAGCGGGATGAGGCGAAGACATGCACGCCGGCGGAACTTACCCATCTTCAGGGCTCTCCTAGGAGATAACACCCCTACTGCTGCTCTGCGGGGTCTCCGCATGATCACTAAGGAAAAGTGACTACAATGGTGCTCCTGGAGCTGTTTCAGGAGGCAAGAGAGGGCAAGGCTAGCTCTCTCCTCCCTGTGCTATCTGGTCTATCTCTATCTAGGTCTAAACCCTTTGCATGGGTGCCCCGGGGGGTTTATATAGACCTACCCCCCGGGGGTACAATAGTAATCTGGTTGGGCGCAGGTCCCAGCCGTCTGTCTCTCAGGCCGCCGTCCTTCCCGCCGGCTTCTGGGGCCCGCCGACTGGCGGGTCCCGCGGACAGGCTTGATACTGTAGCGGCGCTCCTGATGACGCAGGCTTGGTCATTGGGTCGTGGCAACAGTGCCGCCATCTATCGGGCAATCACTGTCGCCATTCCCCATCCTATCTGGTTAATGGCTCGTGGGGCCCTGGGGAGGAGTCGGCCGAATCCAGGGAGGCCGACTCCCACAGGTCCGTCTTCGGGTCGCCCAGGCCGCCTTCGGCCCACCCACTGACAGGTGGCCCCACTGCCTTTGGGTCGTACAGGTCGGCGTTGTGGGCACAGTGCACTGCGCATTGTGGTTGAGGTCAGGGCAGGCATGGCAACAGTGCCGCGCCTCGCCGGAGATCTTCCAGCGATACGGCTCACTGTAGCCATGCTGGCCCTCCATAAGCAGGAGGGGAAACGGCCATGCCATGACCGTACCCCGCATCGTACTTCGAGATGAGGGAGGAGTCATGGGCCGACTCTCCATAGTCGGCCTCTCTGGAGGTCGCCAGCTTGGAGTCGGCTTATCTGGGAGTCGCCATCTGGGACTCGGCTTGTCTTGTCGTCGCCGTCTGGGACTCGGCATATTTTGGAGTCGCTCATGGGACTCGGCCTGAGGGGCGCGGCCTGCCCCGATGTCTTGAAAGGTCCTGGGGCTCGGGTTAGCCTACCCGTGGCCCATTACTCCGACAATTCTCCTGGCAAGGGCCTTCACATTTTGTCCAGGCTTAGTTGAGGCAACAACAGCAAATTCTCTCTTCAACACTCTCTTCTTGGAAGTTACTTCTTCAGCAGCAGCAATATATTATTCATCTTCAGAATCTGAAGTTCTCTTCTTCCTCTGCCTAGTTTGAGCCTTAGGCGGGTTGCTTGGAGTGCTCCTGCTTCCTTCCTCAGAGCTTCTACAGGGACTAGTGCCCTCACTCAAGTTCACTTGCTCCTCAGACACATTCTGGCTGTCACTTTGATCAGACATTTTGCACTGCAAACTGAGAGCTGACCCAGTGAATAGTGTAGATGAGATAGAGTAGATGAGCATCACAAGTGCAGAGGTTTTGCAAAAAGAATGAGTCAAAAACTTAGTTTTAGTTTTCTAAAGGAAGCATTTCGGAGCTACTGATTTGTAAAACTCGGTGACACCAAAGCAACTTTGGAGTCTAAACTAGTGGAATCGGTCAGACCGAGACATAGTTCAGTGACTCTGAGTTTGCTAGGGTTTCACAAAGTCCTGATTTCGGTCATACCGATTTGCAATTTTCGGTCAGACAGAAAATCACTTGTGCAATGGCATAAGCCAAATCGGTGAGACCAATTTCTACAATTCTGTCGGTCCGAGATGAGTCCGGCGGAAACCTAACCCTAAATTTTCAACTCAAAACTAATCTAGTGGATGATTTCTATGGATAGATCGATCTCATACTTGGAAAGAAACATGACATTGCCTTTGTGCTAAGAATTGGAGTAAAAAGAATGCACAAAGTGTTGAACTCATACCCTAACTCGGCGATGAGCTCGCTACGGTGGCAACGAGGGTGAGGAATTCCGTTGACGGCGGTGGAGAACAGCGGTGGGAGGTCGCTAGCGATGAGATGACGATCCGAAGACCCGAGGCGGCAGAGCAGGACATGCGCGGGCGAAGAGGTTTCAGAGAAATTTCCAAAAATCTGACCCGTCGGTAATATCCTGACACTGTCGGCGTGACCGAGCGAAACAACTCGGTGGCACCGAGACGCAAAACCGCAAGCGGTTACTGCAACTCGGTGTGACCGAAAAGTTCTAATCGGTTGCACCGAGATTGAAAACCTAGATCAACCCTGTGAACTCGGTTTGACCGAAATGGATGGATCGGTCAGACCGAAGTGCATAGAGAGGTTTTGGAAGTTTTAAGTCCATGACGAATCGGAACTCCGAGTGCTCCTCACACAGAGGGTTCGAATTTGACTTAGACCAAACACTACTAGGAAAAGGGCTATAGATGGAATTGACACTAATGGCGCACCAGACATGTGGTGCGCCATTAGTACACCACCTTCTGATGCGCCATTAGTGTTGAAACTACTAATGGCGCACCCTGCCCACGGTGCGCCATTAGTACCAATTTTTTTTTTGAACTAGTGCGCCTGTCCAAACATACTAATGGCGCATCCACTGGTGGTGCGCCATTACTAGTTGTAACTAGTAATGGCGCACCAGCCAGAAGGTGCGCCACTAATGTTATTTTTTTTATTATTGTTTTTATTCCTTTTTTTGCAAAAGTACTAATGGCGCACTCGCACGCGGTGCGCCATTACTAGTTCAAACTAGTAATGGCGCACAGTGGTGTAGTGCGTCATTAGTATGTTTTTTTTTGCAAAACTACTAATGGCGCATCACCAGGGGGTGCGCCATTAGTACCTGGATTACTAATGGCGCATTTGTGGTTGGTGCGCCATTAGTAGGTGGGCAGCAACAAGATATTTTGGACAGCCTCTCCTCCCACACTCACTTTCTCCCCACTTCATTCTCTCCACCGCCTCCTCCTTGTCTCGGGTGCCTCCTCTTTTTCACCTCATTTCCACCATAAATTCATTCAAATTAAGTGGTTAAGTTACCTTGTTTTGCTAGGTAAGTAAGGGCGGAAGCTATATTTATGTTGTTCTCCCTACAACAATGTGCACATGCACTTTTTATGGCCTAGCTAGATCTATGTATGTTCGTGGTGTTGCATATGTTTGTGGTTTTGCATATGTGTTTGTGTTTGGAGGTGTACCGGTATTTGAAATGCGATAGTTGCCAATATTTTGCCGGAATGTTGATTCATTTCCGTTTCGGCGAGAATTTTGGCATTAAGCATTCTTTTTGGTCCTATTTTTAGGGAAAGTCATGCCAAATTTTTTCTTGGTTCTAAAATATCGTTTTTCTCTACCCCGCAGGCGACCATGGTCCGCACGATGACCGAAGGCATCGTGAATAGGTTTTTGAGGTCCGCGAAGGCCGAGATGCTTCAAAAGAACGAGACAGAGATAAGATGTCCGTGTCGAAGATGCAAGCTGAATAGCCTTATTGCGGACCCGGATTCCGGGCAGGTGCGGGACCACCTGCTCTTGCGTGGTTTCATGGATGGCTATCGGTGGCAAGGTGATGAAGATGACTATGAAGTCGTCCATGGGGGTCGGGCAAGAAATGAGGAAGGGCAGCAAGACAACCACCGCTGCTCGGGCGGGCGAGAAGACGAAGAATCCCCAGGAGATGATCACGACGGTGATGCTGTACATAGTCATCATGTAGAAGAATATGCAGGACATGATGATGATGCTGGCGGAGCAGACGAAGCTGGACCATCGATGGGCTAGGTGCAGGACCCTCATATTCAAGAGCTGCTTCTCAAGCAGACGGATAACGCAAGAGCTGCCGCCCGAGAGAAAGCCAAGATGATTCAACTTGAGTTAGACGCGGTTACTCCATTGTATCAAGGATGCAGGCCCGAGGATACCCGCCTGAAAGTAACGCTCATGGCTCTGGAGATGAAGGTAAAACACAAAATGACCGACGCATGCTTCGACGAGAACATGTCATTCTGGAACGAACGTCTTCCCAAGGGGAACAAGTGCCCGACCAGTTTGGAGGAGGCGAAGAAAATCGTGTGTCCTCTGGATTTACCGCACGTGAAATACCATGTGTGCATGAACAATTGCATCATTTATCGGGACGAGCACGCGGAGTCTACCATATGTCCGGTGTGCGGTGTCACTCGATACAAGAAGAGGAAGAAAGCTCCTCAAAAAGTGGTGTGGTACTTTCCGATCACTCCTCGTCTGCAGCGGTATTTCGCGGACCCTAAGGTAGCAAAGCTCCTGCGTTGGCACGCGGATAGGGAGGAGAAGAAGCGAGAAGATGACGCAAATGATCCGGAGATAGATAAAAAAGACAAGATGTTGAGTCACCCTAAGGATGCGAGCCAGTGGCAAGCGTTGAACTTCGAATACCCAGAATTTGGGAATGATAGAAGGAACATCGTGCTGGGCGCGAGCACCGATGGAGTCAATCCGTTTGGCAGCCAGAGAAGCACACATAGCACCTGGCCTGTGTTCGTGTGGATGTACAACCTTCCCCCCTGGTTGTGCATGAAGAGGAAGTACATTCACATGAGTATGCTAATTGAAGGGCCGAAACAACCAGGGAACAACATCAATCTGTATCTGGGGCTGCTGAAAGAGGAGATTGACACGCTGTGGAAAACGCCAGCCAATACGTGGGACGCCGCAGAGAAAGAATATTTCCCTATGAGAGCCGCACTGCTCACGACAGTGCACGACTATCTCGGTTACGGATATCTTTGCAGGGCAGGTAGTCCATGGATTTTCTGGATGCGTAAGGTGCATGGATGACACAACGTATCGCCAGCTAGATAGAGATCTCGGGTCTTCGAAAACCGTGTTCATGGGACATCGAAGGTGGCTTCGCGACGATGACCCGTGGAGGAAACGCAAGGATCTGTTCGATGGTGAAACCGAACCCCGAAAACGCCCGTGTACGAGGAGCGGCGAGGAAATAGACAAGCAGTTGAAAAATTGGAAAGACTGCCCACTGCCGAGAAAGAAGCAAAAGGCACCAGAGCCGCTGCTGAAGGTATGGAAAACGAGGTGTTTTCTGGGACTTGCCGTACTGGAAGATCCACCGTGTGCCTCACAGCCTTGATGTCATGCATATCACGAAGAACGTGTGCGAGAGTCTGCTTGGTACCCTGCTCAACATGCCAGAGAGGACCAAAGATGGGCCGAAAGCAAGGGCAGACTTGAAATCAATGGGCATCAGGCAGGAGCTTCACGCTATATATGATGATGATGATGATGAGGCGAAGCAGGATACAGAAAGTCGTCGCAAAGGCAAAAAGGCCAAGAAGACCGGAAATGACTACCCTCCCGCGTGCTTCACTCTAAGTCAGGAGGAGATCGAGCAGTTTTTCACCTGCCTCCTAGGAGTAAAACTTCCTTACGGTTACGCGGGGAAGATAAGCAGATACCTAGACCCAGCGAAGCAGAAGTTCAGCGGGATGAAGTCTCACGACTGTCATGTGCTGATGACGCAGATACTTCCAGTTGCAATCCGTGGGATCATGGACGCGCACGTCCGTGAAACGCTATTTGGCCTATGCAACTTCTTCGACGTCATCTCTCGGAAGTCAATTGGCGTGAGGCAACTCAGAAGGCTACAGGAAGAAATCGTGGTGATACTATGCGAGCTTGAGATGTACTTCCCGCCCGCATTCTTCGACGTTATGGTGCATCTGCTGGTCCATATAGTGGAGGATATCATCCAACTCGGGCCGACGTTCCTGCACAGCATGATACCGTTCGAAAGGATGAATGGTGTCATCAAAGGATACGTTCGCAACATGTCACGTCCAGAGGGAAGCATAGCCAGGGGCTTTCTGACCGAAGAGTGCATCTCCTACTGCACGAATTATCTAGGCATCGAGAACCCCGTTGGTCTGCCCGTCAACAGGCACCTCGGCAGGCTCGCTGGATGGGGTCACTGTGAGGGTCGCCGCGAAATGCATGTCGACTTCGAGGGTCGACTCGCCGACTTTGAAAGAGCAAACCTAGTCGCGCTACAACACATAGACGTGGTCGATCCTTGGGTGGTAGAGCACAAAACCTTTATCAAGAAGACGTACAATGACCGAGGCCAACAGAGGACGGACGGAGATATACTCAAAGAGCACAACTCATGTTTCACGCGTTGGTTCAAGCAGAAGCTTCTGTCGTACCCTTTACATGAGGATTCTTCCGCGGAAGAACAACTCATATTCGCCTTGTCACAGGGCGCCGAGCACAACCTGATGACCTATGAGGCGTACGATATCAACGGCTACACATTCTACACCGAGGGCAAGGACATGAAGAGCGATGGTTATCAGAACTCCGGGGTAACGATGGAATCCTACACCGGTAACGACAAGGACAGATACTACGGAAGGATCGAGGAGATCTGGGAGCTGAGCTACGCTGGAGAGAAGGTCCCGATGTTCCGTGTCAGATGGGCCAAGAACGTCATAAAAGAAGACCGGTATTTCACCACCATGGTTATACCCGAAGCCAAATCCAAGACCGCGGGCGCAAATGTCACCGCGAAAAATGAGCCATGGGTACTGGCTTCCCAAGTGGACCAATGCTTCTTCATTACCGACCCGCCAAAGCCCA
>NC_041387.1:34263663-34264235 GCF_002162155.2 Triticum dicoccoides | reverse complement strand
ACCCTCCCCCGCTCCACCGGCATTACTGTTTGATGATATTTTTAAAAAAATATTACTGTCTTATAAAAAAATATTACTGTTATGATTTAAACAAGTTTGAACATATTTAAACACAAGTAAGTATCAAACAGCATTTTTAATGCATAAAAAAAATTTGTGGAGCCTGGGAATCGAACCCAGGACCTCCTGGTGTGAGAACTAGCTGCTGACCAGTCAAACTAGTAGAGAAGACTTGATGTGTATCAGGTCTGGTGGTAGATAACCTGTTGGCTCGGGCAGAAGTAAAAAAAATACTAATGGCGCACCTGGGTGAGGTGCGCCATTAGCATGTATGTACTTATGGCGCACCGAGGGGTGGTGCGCCATTAGTATTGTGCCGCCCCTACTTCGTATCGATCCCCTCTCTCTCCCTCGCCCTCGCCCGTGATCCCCTTCCCCTCTCCTCTCCCGACGCCGCCGCCCCGCCGCCCTCGACGCCGCCCCGACACCAGTGCCGCCCCGTCCACACCACACCACCGACGCCTCCCTCTCCCCATCCTCCCCTTCCTCCCCTCCGACCCCACCCCACTCTC
>NC_041387.1:34169764-34262036 GCF_002162155.2 Triticum dicoccoides | reverse complement strand
GACAAGCCACTGTCAATTAACACTATATACACTGCCAACTGTATTTAGTTAACATTACACTGCCACTACTATTCAGCACAAACGTTTGATCATCTCACTCTACTTACTGTCAATTGACACTGTATAACTGTCAGCTCCATTCACTAGCAGCAGCCAGCACTTCTGAATCTAATCTTTCTTGGGCAAGCTCGGCTACTTGTTGTTAGTCATTCACTAAAAGATCCTCAACAGACTGCATGCATCTAGTATTAAATTTCTTGGACGGATCATCTCTTTTAGCAAAGGACTGTAATAATTAACTAACTGAAAATTTGACATTCTGGACTATGCTTGGCTCTGGTTTTGTGAAATCTCATCTCTTTTCTAGTGCCATGACTAGTCATGAATTTTATTTTACTTTCCCCACTTTATAACATTCAGAAATTGTTTACTAGCTCAAGCTTCTCCTTTGCACTTTATCACTTCATTCTGCTGCTACCTCAAGCTTCTCATTTACACTTGTGCCAAGTAGCATTTTTTCCTTGTATAATTATATGGTGGTTGACTGAGCTGCTACTTTTTCCTTGTAGAAGATCGCAGGTCGAGTGGGAGGGATCCAGTTGCGACGACACCGAATCACTAGCAAGGCAGCTGCCTAGAATAATAGGTTGACTCACCTATATATACTACTATCTTGCATCTCTCTCTTGTTTCTTCTTCTATATACTACTATCTTGCATCTCCAATTTTTAAGTAATCTTGCATATGTTAGAAACTACATATATGGTCTCCGGTTTTCTTACCTCTACTCTAAAACACCAACGCATCAACAAAAGAAGATGGTATTTTTGTTACGCTTTCAGTTCTTGTCAGCAGGGAGATATAATGTTTTACAATCTTTCTGGTTATATTGGAGTTAGGTTTTTTGGATATGAGTAGCAGTGACTTGGATATACCTTATGGAGTTGTAACAGTTCCTCTTGGTGCTTAGGTGCATTTTCTTTGTGTAACATGGTTTAAAAATGTGATTTGGTCTTTTGTGGCATTTGGATGCCTAAATCCCATTTTCTTAATCATATTGCTTGGAAACTTTTGGTTATCTCCTCTTAGTGATGAAATAATTTATATGTACTGCACTTTTTTCATAATTAGGTAATAACGTTGGTTACAGTTTTGGTAGTTCAAACGGAATGTATCTCATTTTGTAGACAGATTATTTTCTGGAATATCATATATTCAAATTTGTAATGAATGATGGCTTCTACCTGAATTGGTAGACTCTGTGGTGTTAGTTTGTTCTAAATACAGTAAGATAATTTTAACAACTGTAGAACATGTTGAGATTTGCAACTTTTTTGTGACATCAACCAACAGTCCTGTCACTGGGTTATCCTATTTTATATTTTTAATTACTAACTTAAGTTTGAGTAAACAGTGGCAGTGAAGTCCTCATAATAATCAGGCGGATGTTAACTTTCTGATGTCCCCAGAAGTTAACTAAGATTGTGGTGCTAGTAGAGGCACATTGTGGCCTTTTCATCCATATGAAAGTAGAGGCACATTGTGGTGCTAGTTTGCTGGGTTTTGTCTCCGACCATCGTGTCGTGATGATATTGCAGGTACCCCGAGAGGCCCTTGAGTTTGCCGGAATGTTGATTAACTTCCGTTCCGGCAAATTCGGGTACTCCATATGTCCTATTTTCGGCAAAGGTCATGCTGAAATTTTCCGTGAATTTTAGCATGACTTTGCTAAAAATAGGACATATGGGGTACTTGTGACTAATGCATGGGCCGGGGTATCTTAGTAGTTAATTAAGTAGGATCAAGTGCCCCGGCGTACTTGTGACTAATGCATGGCTTTTAGGGTGCCTCGGTGTCGATAAAAACCGAAATGATGAAAGGTTAGGCTTTTAGGGTGCCTCGGCGCCGAAAAACCCTCAATGATAAAAGCTTAGATTTTAGGATGCCTCGGTGTCGACAAACCCTAAATGATGAGACCATGATCTTGTTCCTTGACAATAACCAACTTTTTGACCAAACTTTGTTTCTGTTTAGAGAGAAACATGGCCCACAACGATGAGGCCGGGGGTTCGGGCGGCAAGGCATTCTGGGAGCTGTCCCAGGAGATGGAGGAACAACCTCACTCGTATGAGGCCGCCGCCTTCCCCACCGATCCTGAGACCACGGATGGTGCCGCCGAGGATGACCACACTGATGCCACCACTGATGGTGCCGCCAAGGATGCCACCACTGATGATGGCGGCGCACGCACAGATGGCAGCCAACCGAAGAGGCAACGGAAGGACCGGCGCCCGATCGTGCTCCGCACCCTCAAGGAGGAAGTTACTGAAGTGGACTCCAACGGGAATCCAATGGCGCCCGAACGAATAGTCAAGGGGTACTCGCTTCAGCTCGGGTGCATTGTCCGGAGCACCGTCTCGATCAACACCGAGAACCTGAGGCATCCTGACCGAGGGAATTTGCGCAACCTCCTCTTCACGAAGCTGCACGAACGATACAAGTTCCCCGCTAAATTTGAAAACACAAGCCTCAAAGGGAATAAAGTGAATAATGCTGCCCTCACAAAGATGAGCAAGGCCCTGTCTACTTGGAAAAGCAATGTGAAGAGAATGATCGAGAAAGGTGAGAGTTATCAGAAGATCAAGGAGAAAAATCCTTCGATCACTGAAGATGACTACAACGACTTCAAGATCAATTGCTCGAGCACCGCAAGCTCCCAATCAAGTGAGTGGGGGAAACAAATGCGGGAGCTGAACATAGGGGAACACACACTCGGTCCCGGCGGTTACAGAGTGGCGGAGTCTATATGGGACAAGGAGGAGGCGGACCGTGCCGAGCAAGGCCTACCGCCCCTCTTCGATAAATACGGTGACAAGCAGACCAGGAACTTTGTCAGGGCCCGGTACAAGAAGGACCCGAAAACAAAGGAGCTTACCACGGATCCGAAGACCAGGCAGCTTGAGCTTGTTCTGGTAAGGAATACACCCCCGCGTAATTAGCTCCATATGGTTGCATTCTAATTAATGAAGCCAAATTTCTAAATGGTTCACATTCCTTCCGCAGGCGACTGAAAGCAGTAGCACGGGGTCGACTAAGAGCAACCCTTGGGACACCACTCTAAATAGGGGGTTGAATGTAATGAAGAACAAGGATAAGCTCAGTAAGCCGACGTCAGCTGGTCGTGTGGCCGGCAAAGGCTTGTCGACAAAATGGGGGTCATACTATACCGCTGGTGTGCGGAAGGAGAAAAAGACCGGCTCGGAAAGCCAGGCGCGAGAGGTTCAAGAACTCAAGGCACAGGTGGCGCGGATTCCAGAGATTGTCCAAGAGCAAGTGGAACAACGACTCGGAGCGACGATCACCGCCCTTGTGCCTACCTTGATCTCGGGGTTGAGTGCGTGGATTGCGGGCGGCCAACAGGGGCCGCCCCCGATTCCTAGCTTCACGGCCAGCAACTCGCATAATGCGATGGCGGGGCCATTGGTGCCTCTGGCGGAGGCGGCATTGGTGTCTCCGACGCCGGCACGGGAGCTTAATGCACCCGGGTGTACGCCGGCCGGCACCTCTTCAGCAAGCGGCCCCTCCGTCAACTGCACGCCCGCCGTTGGCGGTGCGTCGACATTAGCCGAGCTCGACGCCATCATCACGGTAACTAATTAAGCCTCTCTCGGCCGAGGACTTCATCTCCTTGCCTTTGACTGGGCATCCCTGACGCCCTACATGTTTTCGCAGGGCGCCGCCGATGTTCCGTGCACTCTCCTCCACTTCGTGAACAACGAGTTGGTCGATGTCGCCAAGGGCAAAATCGTTCAACCGGGCAACCCCTTGTTCCACGGTACCCAGATGCCACCCAACTTGTTTAGGGTTCAACTGGTTCGGGTGCTGCCAGGCTGCGACGACTTGTTACCTCCGATTCGACCCGTCGGGGCCGACGATGAAGACGTGATGACCCTCAGCGCCTGCCTGAGCTGGCCCCTGCTTTGGCCGAAGAGCCAGATTCGTTTGGGGGCGGGGGACACCACCCCAAAGACAACACCGCCAGTCATGCCGGCGCCAAGTCGGCCCCATGGCAAGACCGCCGTAACGGTGCCGGACATCCCTATGCCACTGGATCCAAACATGCATATGGCACAGGATCAGAACAATGACGACGACGACGATGATACATTTGGCAACGTCGATCAGTACTTTGCCGATCATGGGTACGATGGCGACTTCATGGGGCCTCCTTCTCAAGAACCAAACCCAACAAAAGACGTGTGCGATCTAGCTGGTACCGCGGAGAAGCCAAGTTGCAACAGGCGCCGTCTGGCGTTCAGCTCTCAGGAGACGCCTCCAGCTGCCGACTTCACCGAGCCTCAGATAGGCGAGGTGCGAAATATTATCAGCCCCAACACACTCAAGAAGGCGGTCTGTGAGCAGAACTCGGTCCCATTACAGGAGAAGAAGAAGACACGCAAAATAAAGACTAAGAAGGGTGCGAGCCAGCCGGCACCGAGTACGATCCGTGCTCAGGACGGGCCACCTTCACCGCAGGATATCTCGAGGAGGGTGCATGTGGCGGGTAGGGCGATGCTACCGACAAATATGCTCAATGCTGCAACCGGTGCTATGCGGAGTCTGCATGACAGTGTTCTTGCTTTGGAGAAGCGGCGTCTCAGAGAGAAGGATGTGGCATACCCGGTTTTCGCGGCCAAGGTGCCAGAGGGCAAGGGCTTTGTGGATAACTCCATCGGGCGTACGGTCGTCTTGCGTTTTGATGACATCCACGCTATGTTGAACCTTCATCCGCTGCACTACACCTTCGTTCGGCTATTTTCGCTGAGTATGGAGATGCGGATCATTCGCGACAAGACCCCGGACATCGTGATAGTCGACCCCTTCTACATGCGTGCCAAGATCTTGGGCAGCGCTGGGGACCGGCAAGTCGCGAGTTCTTACCTCGAAGGCGTCATTCTGGCAAACCAAGATAAGGATAACTTCCTCGTGCCTTACTTTCCCGAGTAAGTCCTCCCCTCAACCGGCCCGTAACATATGAATTCTTACATTTCGATCGTTTTTCTTTTAACATTCCGTGTTTTCTGCAGTGACACACGTTGCACGCTCATCCTCCTAAGCCCCAAATATTCCATGGCCACGTATTTCGACCCGGACCGTCAGTCGAACATAGACTACACAAATGTCAAGAAGGTTCTTGATGATGTTCTCCCCGGCTACGCCAAATCTGGAGGCACCTTCACCAGGCCTATTCGTAAGTATGGCAAGCACGTGTTCTCCCACAATACGATGTTCTGCTGCGTCAAGCAGCCGCCTGGCGGTCAGAAGGGTGCCTACTATGCCATCCATCACATGCGGGCGATCGTACGGGACCATCATCAACTTCTGCTACCGAGTAAACTCAAAGATTGGGCAAAGAGCATGTCGGCAATCCAGGACGCGGACCTCCGACAAGAATTCTTTCGCATCCAGTCGGAGTTTGCAGAAATCATCCATCAAGATGTCCTTCGTACCTCGGGGCAGTTCTACCTCAACAATCAACCGTCCAACAGTGACATCGACACAATGCTACAAATGCAGGCTGACAACGACCGTTATTTCATGACTCCCACGATAGACGGCGGCTTCATCCACGCTCCGGTCCCTTGAGTCGAGTCAAAAGCAGTGATGCTGTGTCTAGTTCTGAAACATCGATTGGCTCATGTTGTAATTAAACTTTAATGAACTTGTAGTATGTCTCTTTGGTTTCGAGAGTCGTTCAACTTAGATGTAATCGATGCTATTAATGTCTTGCTTTTCTCTTCCGATCGTTCTGTTGCATACTTATATATTGCTTATGTATTGTCTGTGAATTGGTACTAACGTTTCGTTTGGCTAGTGCATAGCGATGCCGACGTATGTCGTGTACAAGGGTAAGGTTCCCGGAGTCTACGATGACTGGGAGGAGTGTCGGAGACAGGTTCACCGATTCAGCGGTAACAGTTACAAAGGATACACCACTAGGGCCGAGGCCGAATCTAGATACACCCGCTATCTAGCGGGAGAGGGGAGGGAGCGTTGGAGGAACCGGATGAAGACGAGTTTCATCGTGATGATGCTCATCGTGATGACCGCAACTCTCTTCTATGTGATGGTAGTTTAGATGATCGATATCGACTTGTAATGTGAAGACAAACTCGCTGCTCGCGGTCTCGAGACTTGTAATATAATGTTCTATCTTTGTTCGGTCTTTTCAATTCGGAGACTAATATGATGAATTGTATTCGGAGACTAATATGATGAATTGTATTCAAAGACTAATCTTCTATTGTATTCGATGAATCTGTTGTTGATGTGTGCTGTCTATATTTTGTCAAATTATATATTTTGTAACCTGTGCAAAAAACAGAAAATAAAAAACAAAAAAAACCTAATATTCATACTAATGGCGCATCACATGACAGTGCGCCATTAGTATGACAGTGCATACTAATGGCGCATCACTGGGTAGTGCGCCATTAGTATGCCGCGGTTACTAATGGCGCATCCAGTGGTGGTGCGCCATTAGTATGCCAAAGCACCTGGGTATACATGGCCCCTGGGAGGCATACTAATGGCGCACCCGCGGTGCGCCATTAGTATACCAGATACTAATAGCGCACCAGGTGGTGCGCCATTAGTAAAAATTACTAATGGCGTGCTATTAATGGCGCACCACAGATGCGCCATTAATGGCCATACTAGGTGCGCCATTAGTAGGGGTTTTTCTAGTAGTGAAACTTTAAGATGTAGCAGGAATAGAGTTTGAGACGAGAAAAGCATAGATAGCTAAAGGAAGTTATTAGGCATTCTTGTCCATCCATTTGGCAAAAAAAGAGCCAATCAATCATAACAACAAATGGATGTCCTCGAATGAGAAAATATGCAATCAGCATGCTCACACAATAAAATGGCAAATGAAATATGTGGCAAAGCATGAACAATCACTCTAGCATCTATCAAGCAATTGGCAATGACTAGGTCATCTATATATGAGTATATTGACTTAGGAGTCAAATGAGAACATTTGATCATAGGTCATACTCATCGTTTAAGCACAAGTGGGGTTACCACTTTTACATAAAGCATTGTTGTGTTCACATCATTAGAGTTGCTTTAGCCCAATTCTTAGAGTAAAGCTCCCCCTAGATGTGATATCCCCCCTAAGAGGGATGAACTAACCTTGGGTTTTGTCGATGATGACTTCATGTAGGTGTTGAAGATGTGGATGCTCATTGTTGGTGTAGATCATTTGAAGCAATCCATTGGAGTGAGTTGCACTTTCAATACCTACATGGGTTAGTCCCACAAGGAACAACACAAGGATATCCATAGACATAGAGTGAAACACACACATGATGATGTCCATGAAATCATTAGGTTACTTTGTCCCTTGTCTTACCAACAAGAGGGTTTGTGACTCCTTGAACTAGTGCAAGATGTGGAAGTTGTTTACACTAGTCCTTGCCAAATGAATATGAATGAAGTATGTTGGCGGAGTCACCCTCAAGAAATATCTAGTTCTTCTGCTTCGGGATCCACATCATCTTGATGGGAATCCTTGGGGTTGTAGATGTACTTGATGAAGTAGAACTTAATGTAGTCTTGGCAACCCACTTGAGTAAGGCCTTTGGAGCATCTTCAAATGCATCAATCTCTTCTTGAAGCTTGTCCTTGCCTTTTAGCTTGTGGTCTTGTGGTGGAAGATCATCTTGAGCTTATGTCCCCTAGAAGGAAGTAGGATCATACTTCACTTGTTGAGGAACAAACTTTATCTTGCGGTATTGATCTTCTTCCCACTCAACTCCATTGGCATTGAACTTTCGTTCAAAACCAACACCTTGATTCTTCCGATGCCTTGCTTGCTTGCGTACAATTTCCTCAAATTGCTTACTTCCGACAAGGCTCTTGTAAACACCTTTCTTTATAATTCCCTTCAATAAGCTATTTTCTTGCTCAAGTGTAACTTGGCTAAGAGAATCATTAATGGAATCAAGAGAACTACTAGAAGCAACAACATTGGATTTAGCATGATTATTGCTACTACTAGAAGAAGAATCTTTCTTGTTCTTGTTGCTAGATTTTACTTGTGGCATGTAAGTAGACAAGAGTAAACGCTTGGCAATGTAAGAAGAACTTTTCTTCCGAAGATCACCATTGATGGCCTTTAATAACTCATGTTCTTGCTCAAGATTGAGCTTCTCGAAGCGTAGCTTCTCATGAGTTTTTAAAAGCTCTCGATGATCTTCTAAAGTAGTTTCATGAGCTAACTTAAGAGTGTTTAGTTCTTTAGTTAGACGCTCAATCTCCTTCTTATCATTGTCATTCGTTTTATCTTGATTAGCATGATTAATAGACATTTCATCATAGTATTCATCACTAGAGTTGTCAACAAGTAAATCATCATCACCTAGCAAATCATCTTCATCACTACCAGAATCAACATACTCGGGGTGTGATACCTTGGGGCCTTTAGCCATGAAGCATCTTCCAATTCCTTCATTTGGTGAATCAAATATATCATAGGAGTTGGTTGACACAAGTGCTAGACCGGCAATGCCTTCATCTTGAGTATATTCGGAGTCAGAGTGATAACTTTTCTCGGAGTGGTGGTCAGAGTCGGAACCGGATACCCATTCACCAACATGAGCTTGATGTCTTTGTTTTGTATAGCTCCTTGATGACTTGTCCTTCCTTTCCAAATCCTTGCTTCTTCGAGAAGTTCTTCGTTCATAGCGATCATCTCTACTCCTTCTCTCTCTTGGTGGTGATTCTTCCCTTTTGCTTCTCCTTTTAGGTGAGTCTTCTCTTCTTTTGTAGGGAGCCGTACACTCATTGGAGTAGTGTCCGGGTCTTCCACGATTATAGCACTTTCGCTCACGACTAGAAGATCTTTTGTCATTGTAGGACCTTGACTTGGGACTTCTTTCCTTGCTTCTACTCTTGTAGAATTTGTTGAAGTTCTTGACCATTAAGCTCAATTCTTCATTTAAGGTTTGTTTCTCACTTGATGGTGTAGGAGCATCATATGCGGCTTTGTAAGCACCACTAGACTTGTTGTGTAGCTCTTCTTTATCCTTGAGTGACATCTCATGAGCAACAATTCTTCCAATGACTTCCATTGGCTTGAGGTCTTTGTAATTTGGCATCATTTGGATCAAAGTGCACACTGTATCATATTTTCCATCCAAGGCTCTTAGGATCTTCTTGATGGTGAATTTGTCGGTCATCTCTTCACTTCCTAAGACGGCAATCTCATTTGTGATGAGAGCAAGCCTAGAGTTCATTTCAGCGACACCTTCACCATCCTTCATTTTGAACTTGTCAAGCTGACTTTGAAGCACATCTAACTTGGATTCCTTGACGGTGTTGGTACCTTCATGCATATCAATCAAAGTATCCCAAATTTCCTTTGCATTCTCAACACGGCTGATTTTGTTGAATTCTTTGGGGCACAATCCGTTGAGGAGGATATCGCAACTTGAGCATTGTATTGCAGCATCTTCAACTCATCCGCGGTAGCTTGATGATTTGGTTCTCTCCCGTTGAAGAATTCACCTTGCAAACCAATACACACAATAGCCCAAACGACGGGGTTATGTCCAAGAATATGCATTTTCATCTTATGCTTCCAACTAGCAAAATTAGTACCATCAAAGTAAAGACCTCTAAGGTGGTAATTTCCCTCGCTAGACTCCATACTCTCCTAGGTTGTGAAACCAAGGCTATGATCACCAAAGCTATGGAAATCAAGGCAAATGGAGACCAAAGCTCTGATACCACTTGTAGGATCGAAAGTATGTCTAGAGGGGGGTGATTAGACTACTTGACCAAATAAAAGCTTAACCTTTTCCCAATTTTAATTCTTGGCAGATTTTAGCAACTTAGTACTAGTCAAGAAATCAACCTAACACATGCAATTCAAATAGTATAGCAGCGGAATGTAAATCATTGCATATGAAGGTAAAGTTAGGAGTTTGGAGGGAGCAAATGCAATTGTAAACATGGAGATTTTTGACATGGTTCCGATAGGTGGTGCTATCGTACATCCACGTTGATGGAGACTTCAACCCACGAAGGATAACGGCTGCGCGAGTCCATAGAGGGCTCCACCCTCGAAGGGTCCATGAAGAAGCAACCTTGTCTATCCCACCATGGCCATCGCCCACGAAATACTTGCCTCACTTGGGTAGATCTTCACGAAGTAGGCGATCTCCTTGCCCTTACAAACTTCTTTGTTCAACTCCACAATCTTGATGGAGGCTCTCAAGCGACACCTAACCAATCTAGGAGACACCACTCTCCAAAAGGTAATAGATGGTGTGTTGATGATGAACTCCTTGCTCTTGTGCTTCAAATGATAGTCTCCCCAACACTCAACTCTCTCTCACAGATTTGGCTATGGTGGAAAGATGATTTGAGTGGAAAGCAACTTGGGGAAGACTAGATATCAAGATTCATATGGTTGGATTGGAATGTCTTGGTCTCAACACATGAGTAGGTGGTTCTCTCTCAGAAAATGAGTAGTGGAAGTGTAGGTGTGTTCTGATGGCTTTCTCCACGAATGAAGAATGGGTGGAGGGGTATATATAGTCTCCACACAAAATCTAAGCATTACACACAGATTCCCGAACTCGGTGGGACCAAATCATGAAACTCGGTCAAACCGATTCAGACCAAAGTATGAACGTTAGGATTTTCGGTGGGACCGATATAATCAACTCGGTGGGACCGATGCGCTAGGGTTAGGGCATAACTTGATCTCGGTGTGACCGATCACATGAACTCGGTGGGACCGATTTCAATAATAGGCAAACAGAGAGTTGGCCAGGCAAACTTGGCAGGATCAATCCGCTCGTTTTAGTGAGACCGAAGCGTTACGAAAAGGAAACAGAAAGTTTGCATTGCGAACTCGGTGGGACCGATCGCTCATTTCGGTGAGACCGAAACGTTACAAAGGGAACCAGAGAGTTTGCAATCCCATCTCAGTGAGACCGAGATCCCTATCAGTGAGACTGAAGTGACTAGGGTTTGTGGCCATGGCTATGTCAAATGAACTCAATGGCGCCGGGTAGATCAAATCGGTGGGGCCGAGTTTGACATTTAGGTTTAGGATAAATGTGGAAATGGGAAAGTGGTTGAGGGTTTTGGAGCACATCACTAAGCATTTTGAGCAAGCAACACATTAAGCAACACATCATCCCCTTTTAATAGTATTGGCTCCTATAGATTCAATGTGATCTTGGATCACTTAAATAAAAAATGTAGAGTCTTGAGCTTATTGTCAATATGTGTCCTTTGCATTTTGAGGGGTCCACATCTCTAGTCCATGCCATGCCAATCATTGAACTTTTTGAAATGATTATCTTGAAAGATCATTATTCAATGAGCTATATGTTGTTAATAATTACCAAAACCACCCAGGGATTAGTTACACTTTCACTCACTCGACGGATTCAGAGTATTCAGAGTCAAATTCGTTGCTTGCCATGCCGGAAAGGGCCAAAGATTGTCGGAAGGGAGCTTGAGCACGGAGTGGAGCGGCTAGGGTTTGGCGGATGGGGACAAATATATGTGGGGTCAGGATGACCCAGTGTGGGCTCGATCCGACGTGGCAGACGCGCCCGACCTCCCCATATCCAGCCAAAATTTGGGTTGGATGTGAGGGATGCCGGTCAGCCCGGGCGTTTAGTGACCGAGTCGTTCACACATGCGTATAGCAAGGATTTAAGGAGCTGGCTATAGATACTCTTAGAGCATCTACAGTTGGGCGCTTCAAATCCGCCTCATACGCTCGGGCGGGCCGCCCGGTCACTGACCGGTCACATTTTTTCGACCGAGACGAACGCCTCAAACGGGCCTCAAACGCCCTGACTGACCGGCACCCCCCATATCCAGCCCAAATATGAGGCGCGCCCGGGCACTCCCGCCACATCGAGCTGACGAAGGGGTCCCACGCGGAAAAGGCCCTCAAACCCGGCAGTCCGAAGCTCGTCTCCTTCGTCGGACCGATGGCGCCGTGTGGCGCAGCTACGGCGGGTCGCGTGGTGCATTGCTCGGCTATTTAAGTCGACTGGCGGCACTGAAACCCTACCATCCATCCACATTTTCCTCCTCCTGTTCGCCGCAGCCATCACTTTTCACTCCACCCCGTCTGCCTAGTAGCCATGCCCCCACGCCGCCGGGTGAGGAGCGAGCCATTTTTGACGCAGGAGCGCCGGCTTAAGCTCTTTAAGCAGATCCTGGCTAGGCGCGAAGCCAGGATCGCCGCGGGGCTACCTCCGGATGCAGTGGATCCTGAGGAGTTGGAGGAGGAGGTGGTGGTGGAGGAGGAGGAGGAAGACTTTGAGGAGGAGGATGATCCGGAGGAGGAGGATGTGGGGGAAGCTGGCGACGGGGATTTGCAAGCGGAGCATCAGGGCATCCTCGATTCCCTCCGGTCGGAGTCGGCTGCGGAGACAAGACACCGTCGCCGGCAGGAGATGGAGGCGCAAGAGGCCGCGGAGGAGGCGAAGATGTTCGCCTACATGGATGGGGTCGAGAAGGAGGATGAGTCGGAGCCCTCCTACCCGCCCGTCCAGTTGGTGACATGGACATCTTCTCCAATGAAGAGTAATTAGGGTAGTACGTAGGTGCACTACGTAGGATTTTTTTTACATGCTTTGTATGGATGAAATATGAGAGAGACGGATGCAAATTGGCTAATTTGAGCCGTGCCCGGTCAATGCATGGGCACATCCAGACGCGTCCGCGGGCGTTTGAGGGGCCGGATTTGCAAAGTCCATGCTCTTATATCCTACTCCTTGCCAGGAATATCCGTTACGCAATCACACTAAGCCACTGAGGGATTACATCATCTGGCATTGTCATCGTCATTCGAGGATACATTCCATTGTGTCATCTTAACGGCAACGCTGCTAAATTTCAAACCATGCAGGAGAGCAGCATATGTAACTCATTAAGAAGGAGATTACAACACCAAAGACAGCACCACCATTACGACGCTACAGATGAAATAATACCACTGCAACGCCACTGATGGCACAACCAAAACCTCATCACCACGAACAAACAAACAAGAACGACGCGTACCACCCACAACCAGAGATGAACCCAAGCAACCCCAGAGTGGAGCATGAAAGGCAAGCACTGACTGGCATGGAGCGGCAACTATCCATGGCAGGACCTGCAGCACCTGCAGCACCAGGCAGAACCACGAGCAACACCAGGAGAGACAAACATGCTTGAATGAAGCATAAACGCAAAGAAAAGACGGCCACAGAGCCAAACCAAACCGAACCGCCAAGACAGCAGCCACCCAACCGGCCAGAGATGGGAAGATCCAAGGAAGTGTATCAACCCTGGCGACAAAGGCTAGTAAATTTTCATCCAGAAGAAAAAATATACAAAAGCTTTTCAGGACAACAATGCTTTCAAATGAAAATTTGCAGATTCGCCTCGTAGCATGCCCTACATCCATGTTTTTCCTTCGGGATTTTTGAAAACTTTGGGAGGACTGCTAATGCAAGAGAGACCTAAAAGTAAGGCATCAAATGATGATTCAAGTGCGACGCAACTCTCAACAACATTTGATCTTGGATTGCATCATCACTATCATTATTATTATTCATGAGTTCTTGGTGCCTCACAAGCTTACAGAACGAGAGATTTAGCCCTGCAAGCGCAGAGCAAATACACCACACATTACTACAACAAATAACTTGTCGACGAATGGCACACTAACAGTTCTACACAAATAGGCATGACAAGGGTTTTATTCCAAAATGAGAGAGCAAGCCACACTAACAATCCTACCTAGCATTGGGTCTTCCTTGGTAGGCCACACTAACCATCGGTTGGATTGGTGAGAGTCAGCCGCATCAGAGATCAGACCTTATTGGGGCTGCGCAAAAGGAGATGATAGATCTCGTTGTTCATCTCAGACATGTATTCATACCCAAGATTGTCGGCACGACTCCTGAATTCATCAACGTCCTCCGGTGGCACTTGTATGCCAACTAACACGTTTGCTCCGGTTTCACCCTGCCAAAGATAATGAGCTCACTGAATTGCAGCTCTTGTGGACAGTCTAAAAAGGATATTTTTTGCAATTTTGGCATACACTACTGTAACAATCCGTGTATCCCATTTTAATTTTCCATGGAAGATTTTCATCCATTTCTACTTTTGAAGGTAGGTGGCATATGATGATGTTGTTAGATCTATGAGATTTCATACAAGGCCACTATCATAAGAAGGCCGCTGACAGAACTAAAATAACATACCTGTGCACGGTAATGGAAAAGGCTGATGTTCCATCGGGGGCTCAATGTATCCAAAAAATTCATAAGAGCACCTGGCCTTTCTGGGAAAATAAACCGGTAAACAAGTTCGTCTTTTACTTCTGACCTGCCTCCAATCTGAAAATAGACATTCAAGGAATGATAAGACAACGACATACAGTACATCATTTTAATACAAAATGGCCAAAACGACATTAAAATAAATAGAATAGGCTCATTCAACTCTTCAAGGCATACACAATCAACACAATCATCTATGTGCCCTATATATCTTTTGATGTCAACATTTCTATTTGCAAAACAACATCAAAACCACAACTCCTCGCAGGATTTTTATTCTTTCTTTCTTGGAATATCTCAGCAGTATTTGAAGTACAGAAAGAAACAAGGGATCAGATGTTCGATCTGCTGAATGCTTGTAGCACTGCACAATTACATACTTATTGCTACAGTAATTTCATGCAAAAAAGAATGTCATATAACTTCTGTCCTGCAACTTTACTTTTTAACTTAGAACTACAGACACGTCAAAGGAACTGTTGCAACAAACACCTTTGAGTATATATGAAGACTATATACATAATTCTAGGAGTATGGCTTTGTATACTTGTTCCTACTACTCATGATACACAAGGAACTGAGCATAGCCAGGTTGGCGAGAAGTCTGTACAACCCCACCACCCAATTATGAGTCATCATTGATGCGTAGGGTGCTTGTCACCTTCTTAATGTCAAAATACACGACCAAGGAAAAATCCATGTAGTGGCTTGCCCGGGCAAAGGACCTAGGAGCTCAGGTAGCTTAGAGCTGACCGGTGGAAGGTGGTTCAAGTCATCATGGTTCTGTTCTAGGATTTCTTTTCCTTGTACAGTTTTCTAGGTCATCTCCATTTTTAATTTTGTCATGCCCTGTACTAGGTGCTGTAAAGTTCATTTCCCTTCTTAATGCATCGAAGTGCAGTATCCCCTGCATGGTCACTAAAAAATTAGTGGCAAAAACGTAGTCTGCCAACAATAGACCCAGTTTTCCAGAACTGGCAGAGGCAGAGAAGAGCACAATAGTGAGAAGATGTTTAACAAGGACTAAATGAATTTAATGAAGTTTGCAACATTATGCTCTATGATGGAAAGACAATAGAGTTGATTATATCCATTCAGCTCAAATTCATCCAAACATTACATTTATGTTTTAGAACAGTTCGCAAATCATCCTAGCATGTTGCAAATGGAATATTCATCAAGTAAACCGTGATATTACCATAATGTGACTGGTAGTAATTACAACTTCCGTCCCATATAAATGGACGCTCAAACGGATGTATCTAGATGTATTTTAGTGCTAGAAACATCTGTTTGAGCGCCAATTAATATTGGACAGAGGGGGTATTTTGTCAACTGTACCAAAATAATGTGTTAATGGGATATGAGCCTATCACTGTGGCAGAAAAATGTAACTTACAAAGTATCTTAGGTGGTCTTTTGCGAGATCATTGTCAGTAAGGTTCACAGTCTTAAGTTCTGATGATTCCATGCGTTCCACCATTGCTTTAAGCTCATGGTCAGTATAGATGCCAACACTGCAATACAGAAAAACCATATAGATTAGCCAGGAGAATGTTAAAAGTCACCGTCTCTATGTATGAGTATTCCTGTCCCATCAAGGTTCTAGAAAAAGTAATTGAGAAACAATAAACCGGTACATAAACAAGATTATTGAAATTGTTGTCTGAGTACCTGTAAAGAACAAGGGCTTCTTTTCCGTTAGAATCATATCTGTATTTGAATTCAGTAATATTCATCCCGCCAACCTGCAGAACAAGAAACCATAAGAAAAGAAACAGAATATAAACTATTGTGTCTTGATAGAAAAATCACGATGCATACCAGTTCTGCAAACTTTTTGAAGCTTCCCTGCTCCTCTGGCAAAAACGTAGCTAATACTGCTTCTCGTTTTCGACCAACATCAGCAAGCTCAGTTACTAATCTAAGTCTATCAAAGTTCATATTCGCACCACTACTTATTGCAACCACAGTTTCCCCTTTCAAACCGTAGTATTTGCAGTAAGCTTCAGCCCCTGCCAAGGCAAGGGCCCCAGCAGGTTCAAGGATATTCCTGTTCTCCTCAAACATATCCTGCACCCACAAAGAACAACATTTTCAGTATGAAAAAGATTGTCAAAGCAGAACATTCACAGCAATATAGCATAAACAGTCAACAAGCATGATGGCAGTAAGATTGGAATAGAACAAACTGCCATGGGAGAATTTCCAGCATCCTACTTTTCAGCAATATTAACAGGATACCTACGCATAGTAAATAAAAAAAATACATTGAATATCAATATCCACACGAATAATTGAAAGTTCGAAAACTAGATCACCTTCTCCACTAGAGAGTGATTAAAACATGTAACTTTAGAAAGTTCTCCAGCTGGTGGATTATATGGACAGACCATTGGATCACAGAAAATTTATGTAAGTAGGAATTTTCTTTTGCGCATTGTAGTATTGTACCTATGTTTTTAAAGCGTCCCTAAGGCGACGCCTAGGCGACGCCTAGGCGTCGAAGCGCTCCCCCTCCGCTTTGGAAAATCGGCGCCTAGGCGTCCAAAGCGCCCGCCTAGGCGTCGCCTAGGCGCCAAAGCGCCCCCCCTCCCTAAGGCGGTAAGGCGTCGCCTTAAAAACATAGTATTGTACGCTATGCTTTTATTCAAGTAAATTGAGCAGTACAGATTTACAGTGACAAAAACAGGTCACTGTTCAGTAGTAACACATACATTTAACATAACGACGCAGAGCAGACATAGAATAAACTGATCATTCTCACCTTTATTGAAGCACAAATAGCATCTCTGCTGACCAGGACAATGCCATCTACAAGTTCTTGACACAAGCGAAATGTCTCCTCCCCAACAACTTTGACAGCTACACCATCAGCAAACCCTCCAACATGTTCTAACACGACCCTTTGGCCATGACACAAGGACAATGCCATGGCATTTGCATCTGAGGGCTCTACTCCAATTATTTTGACCTGTACCAGAACTGTTGTAAACATACAAGAAAGTGACACCCTGAATATGAATATTGTACTCCAATGTAACCAAATGATGTATTGAGTTCAATCTGGAGAAGGATTACAGTTAGGCGATTGGATGAAAAACAATTGAACCTCCAAAGCGCACTTAAAACAAAGCCATTTACTTTGATGCCATTTACAAAGAACTTAGGTGTCTTGCAAGATTTTTCATAGAAGAAGAAAATACTCCTGAGCTTGAAAGCTAACCTCAGGGCGGACCCGTTTCACATAGGCAGCAATGCCAGCAATTAATCCGCCACCTCCCACAGGTACAAATATTGCATGTAATGGACCTTGCAGTTGACGAACAATTTCCATGCCAACAGTTCCTTGTCCAGCGATGATGTCAGGATGGTCAAAAGGAGGTATGAATGTGCGGCCTTCCTGTTCACACCGTAATTTTGCATATGACTGAGCTTCATCATATGAGTCTCCCTTCAGAACTACTGTCGCACCCAATCTCTCCACTGATCGCCACTGGACTAAGTTATATGTTAGTAGCTGGTGATAATAACGTAAATATACCATATAAAACATCATATTTAAGGTAATGGCATCGAGAGAATGATAACCTTGATTTCTGGTGTTGTCACAGGCATGACAATAACGGCATCACAGCCCAGTTTCCGGGCAGAAAGAGCAACTCCTTGAGCATGGTTTCCAGCAGAGGAGCAGATAACGCCATTGTTCAACTGCTCTCGGGAGAGCTTTGCCATCATATTATATGCACCTCTCAACTTGAATGAAAACACCTATGCATGAAACAAACAAATTTACCTAGGTATGAAAATGGCCATTGAAGGAGCCAGTAACAGCTACATGTGCAATAAACAAACACAAAAAGTAGAAAACCAACCATTTGGCAAACAATAAAGCTAAGGGCAGGAGGACACTATATAAACTATACAATATATCAAAAATATCCATGAGAGATAAAGTTTTCAGTTTGCACCTAGGATACCCCTACCCCTCTCTCTGATACCATTATGTCAATCATAATAACACTAAATGATCTGATATATCAGATTAGGCACAAACTTCCACATGCCCTAAACTTCCGTTGTTCAACAAATTTTTAATATTAAGCTCACAATAAAAATACATTTTAAATGAGCAAAACTCAGTTGTAGCTGAGACCAGGGATGGTATCCAGGTTAAATGCACTTTCAGAAGAACTTGTACACAGGTTCAGCTACAACAGTGGTTTGAGGCTTCGAGCTTGAAGATACTGCTAGTAGTATTTGCTATTCTGATGCATATTCTTCGTTATGTAAGTATGAAGAAAAATGGCACTTACTCTTCCAGCTCTCTACATAAGATTATCAATTTCAGAGGAGTTGTGCCTGTTTTTGTTACAGATGTTTGGAAACTGCAAAATCACCCTAGGATTCAGGTTTTCCTGTGGTTAATGTTCTTGAACAACATTATGACTAGGGACAACTTTCTACAAAAGGAATGAAGAAACAACCTGAATGTGTGCACTGTTCTGAAACTGAATCAGGGGACCACCTACCTTTTTACTGTATTGTAGCTAGGTTAAGTTGGCAAGAAATAGCTGCCGTTACAGGCTACCTGTATTCAGGTTTCTGATATTTTTATTTGTGGCTAGTTGCTGGTTAAGTAACAACTAACAAGAGGTTTAAGATATTCAATGTCAGTTCTGCAGCAGTTCTGTGGGGGGTCTGGAATTGCAGAAATAACATAGTGTTTGACACTCAGACCTGGGTTAGTATTATGAAACAGGTGTGGAGGCTCATGGTGGTGACACTCAGGAACTGGAAGGCGCCCAGCTGAGAGTAATCCTGCTCAAATAGATGACAGAATCCTGTTGTCAACTGGAGGTTAACAAGGCCCACATCTGCTAACAAACTTCTGCAGGCCCTTCAAAACTATGCTACTAGCTCTGGATGGTTGCAGTGCACACTGGCTGACGATCCGTCTTCAGCCTCTCAAAGTATATATATGCCCAACTAATCCCAACTCGATTGTGGCAAAATAATTCGATGCAACAGTCACCAAAGTAGCGGTCTGGTACTGCTGGACCTGAAGATATGGCTGGAGACCTGAAGCTGGGGAGTGCTCTGCCTCTCCCCCGCAAGAGCAAGCGCTGGGACGGAAGACATGGGCGCTGAAGTAATTCATCATGTCTTGATGTGGCCAGTTTACTCGAGACCCTGACGCGCTGGTGCATTTCAAATCACCAAACACACAACGCTAACCCCCTATCAAGCATGGGAAGTACAGTACTGCCTGAAACCTCCATTATTGTCGAGAAAGCATGACAACAACGTGCCAAGGCCGAAGGTGCGCGAGGAATCTAAACAGTGAACATCACAGGCAAAGGCAAAAAACCCCCGCAAAGCCCACACCAATCGAAGTTCTACCAGGGCGCAACAATTCGAAAATTCGAATATCTCCTGATGCAAATGAGTGCCTGCAAGCGGGAACAAAATCTATCTAAAGGTGGTGATTGATTACCGGCTGCAGGTCCTCGCGCTTGATGTGGAGGTTGACCCCGAGGCGGTCGGAGAGCTTGGCGGCGCGCTCGAGCGGCGTCTCGACGGCCACGTCGTAGACCTTGGAGGCGAGCACGGCCGTGAGGTACTCCATGGCGCCGGGCCCGTCGAGGCCGCCGCCCTCCTCCCCCGCCCCCGCCCCGCGGCCCGGCACGCCCACGAGCGACCCGCTCGCGCCCTGCAGCGACTCGGGCACCACGCGCATCAGCGGCGCGGGCGCCAGGGGCGCCAGGTCCGCCTTCAGGGGCGCCGCGGCCTCCGGGGACGACGCCGCCGCCGTCGTCGCCGCCGCGGCCACCCGCGAGGGCGGCCGGCAGGCGACGCGGGCGCTGCGGGATGCGGCGCAGAAGGAGGCCGTGGGTGGGGAGGAGGTGGCGGCGGCCGCCATCCTGGGCTTTCCTCGGTGCGGCGCTCGGGTGGAGGGAATGGGGGGAAGGTGGCTTCGGAGGAGCGCGTCACGGGGGGGGGGGCGGGATATGGTGATGGCCTGGGATGGGCAGGTGGACGTGCCTGGGTGGGGCCGGGGGAGATCGTGCCGTCGGCGTATATGGGGGGGTTCGCGGGTGCCGCTTTTTGTTGGCGCTTCTGCCGTCTTTTTCGCGCTCGACGTTGGACCCATGCCGCTGCTGCTGCGGCATGTTTAACTCGAGCTCCAATTGAAAATGAACAGAGCTTGGATATTTTTTGGGGCTTGGTCTCGTTTCATTCATTGTTTCCTAAACTATACTAGCATCTCGTTTCATTAGTTGATTAAAAGTAAATGTTGTCAAAAAAAGTTAATTAAAAATAATTACAAAAACGAAAGATATGTCCTTACAAGAAATTCCTTAAAAGAATACGAGTCACAAATCAATGCTTGAAGAAATCAACACCGTCTTCCTCCTTCTGCATCCCGCGTCCATCGGTGGCACGCTCTTGAGCAAAATTCAATGTAGTTTCTAGGCCCCCTATTACGGAAGCAAAACTTGTTGAAATCCATAAGTTTGTAAAAGCAGCAGGCGACAAGTCACCGGTGGCCGCGGACTGGATCGATAGATCGCCGTACGGGATAATCCAACATCGAGAAGAGACAAAAGATAATCTCAACTTCGGCTGACACAAACCTCACAAGTTCCTCACAAAAGCGGTATATGGCCGAGCTTCATTGCGGGGAGACCAGCATGCTGCCATCGCCATGAACAAACATTAATCACGCTAGACCGAGTGCCCAACTATTTACACCATCCTCCGACTCCTCGGCGCCACTACAAGAAAGGACATCGACATGAAAAGGTTGTGGAACAATTATTCCATCGCTATTGTCGCCTTAGCTTCCTCAATGACAAAAAGCTTGAAGAGCCTACAAAACACGAACCATGACACTCAGATTCGGAGTTCCCCCGCCATTCCACGCCACGAGTGGTTAGGAAGGACAAGGAACCCACTAGGAGTCGACAAGGTCAAAGAGAAAAGTTGGCCACCTCCTCTCTGGGAACCCTAGGGAAAAAATGGTGTGGTAATTACAATGCTCGTAAAATTTCCAATTAACTAAGATAACTGGGCAAATGGATATTACGACATGCCAAAGCGCCGGTTATAGTGGAGCATGACTGCCAATTGGGGCCATACGAGTCTGGTCCGATTTTGATGGCAAGATTCATTGGAGAGATACGCGCAAGGGCTCTGCCGACATCGTCCACCACAACCAAGTCGCCACCTTAGCGTATCAACATTTTAACATGGTCATCGACATGGTAGCTCCGACTTCATAGTGTCGATTATAAACTGTTGTGGTGGTCCAACTTCACTTGCTATCATCATGGTTGCCAGACAAGTCTATGCATTACTAAAGTTGGGGCATACGCCTCCAGGCCCGCGAACCTGCGGGATCCAACACCATCGTTGTCCGAATCCGACTCCAAGGCGGTGTGTTCAACAAGGACAACAACACCAATGCACTGCTGCTATCATCCAATCCAAGAGCATTTGTCTAGGATTCCCGCAAAGCCTTCAAATTCCCCTCGGTAAGAACTTTGCCCCTTCTAGAATGCAACAAGAACCGAGTCGGGGCACATTGTGTACCAAGCAAGAGCCTGTTTGTACTTGCGTCCATCACCCGAACGGCTCGAGTTCTCTAACGCTGCGTTTGGATGTCTGTATTGAAGGCCTCTGTATTGAATTGGTTTCAATTCCAATTCAGTCAGGAAACTGTAATGGACACGAATACGGATTCGGTTGTTTGGATGCCCATTGAATTGGCTTATGGAATCTTAGTATGTTTCAATACAAAATTATGTTTGGATGTCAAACTATGGAATTGGATAGTGCTTTCTTCTATATGCATCAAATATAAATTTGTACAATATGTGACTATAATTGAATGGTTATATAGCAATAAAAATTAACAAATATTCTAAAAATGCATTATATAACAATATAAGTTTCTCTTGCCCAACTGAACTTTTCTTTGTAATGTTTTGGGTCTGAAGCCACAATAAAAATTAACAAATATTCTAGAAATGCATTATCAATATAAGTTTCTCTTGCCCAACTGAACTTTTCTTTGTAATGTTTTGGGTCTGAAGCCACCTAACTGTGCTGTGCAGAAGGAGTTGTTGATTTGTCCTGTTGAAGTTCTAAATGCCACCAATCATTTATCTCTGCAATGAAACATAAACATCGGAGGAGCAAGTACATGGGGGTACTCTATCACCATGGCGCATGTGGCAGCTTGATACCTCTTCCACTGCTTGCAAAACCAAATAAACACCACTTCGAATTTATAGCTGAAGAAGGGGATCCAGGGAAGGGGAAGAACGACATCCAGAGAAAGGGACAAGAAGATGGCAAATGACATGGGTTTCAGCGTCCAGAATAGATGGGAGGGACATGAAGGCTGTTGTAGGCATGGGAGGAGATGGCCTGATGCCGCTGGAGATGGGCGGAATGGAAGGCCTGAGTTGGTCAGAGAGATCCGGCGGCAGTCGTGCGGTGCAGAGATGGAGAGGAGTGAGCTGCAGGAAGAAGGTAAGGGGCCGCGGCCGCCGGAGAGAGGAGGAGATCGAGGAGTTGGGATGGATACCTGCGTCGCCGCCGCCGCCGCCCGCCTCCTGAAGCTTTTGGTCGCGCGGAGGAAGGAGCCAGCCAGTCAGGTCTCGCGCGAGCGAAACGTTTTCTTTTGCGGGAGATGGCCAATTCGACCGAAATCGGAGCCAGGGAGGTCTGTATCGCGGGTAGGCTACGCGAGTGAGAGCGATTTCGCTCCTGTATTGTGCCCATTACAGCCCGGACGTTTCGGTGCGCACCCAAACAGCTGAATTGAGGCCAGCGAATACCAAATCCGATACAGAGGGTTCAATACGGACATCCAAACGCAGCGTAAGAAAAATGCTTCGAATCAAGTATTACACTATTTGATTTTCAAAAAAAAGGAATAGTAACCCCCTCCGATCCACTTTGTATTAAATCAGAGATAATTAATATGAATCGGAGCGAGTACATGATTTGACATCTCTCCTAATTAATTCATTACGAGAAACAAATTGCTGTGTAGAGAAATCAATATCTAGACACAAGCCAAGAGGCTCGCTAGATTGTACTCCCTCCGTTCCTAAATGTAAGTCTTTTTAGAGATTCCACTACAAACTACATACGAATGTATATAGACATATTTTAGAGTGTAGGTTCACTCATTATGCTTCGTATGTAGTCTATAGTGAAATCTCTAAAAAGACTTATATTTAGGAACGGAGGGAGTACTATAAAACTATAGCATGCATCCTGGCTCCCGGGACTCCGATGCGGCACAGTTTTCAGCTGCCGCCGCCTAAACGGAGAACGGCTAACTGTACTCTATACTTTTGTACTTGTATAGTTTGCTGACGCCGGATCATGTGCATGTGAGTACGTACGCACGTTTGACGATTGACACGCCCACCACCATTATCTGAGGCTACGGAGGTTGTTTTATCAATGGCGGATTTGGATTGTTGCTGCGGTACGTGACCATACCAACAGTAAAATATGTATCTGCAATAAAGAAAAACCAAAGTGATGGCTACAACGAGCCTACCAGTGTTGTCAGGTAGTATGGAAAAAAAATGTACATAGAGGCCAATGGTAAAAAATAGAGTACATCCAAAGAGGACACGACACACCTACTCAGGTTATTTTGACCTCGCCACCAACCACGCGTGAAAACTGGCGATGATAGACAAAAAGTTCACCACATAGACATCCTCATGCTTTTAAACAGTTTAGAGAGCAGATTTGCATCACGGAAACGCTCGAATTTCAAGCGAAATGTTTGTTAGCATTTGGACCGTACTCCCTCCGTTCCTAAATACAACGGTATAAGTCTTTGTAGAGATTCCACTATGGACCACATACGGATGTATATAGATGCATTTTAGAGCGTAGATTTACTCATTTTGCTCCGTATGTAGTCTATAGTGAAGTCTCTGCAAAGACTCATATTTAGGAACGGATGAGGGAATATTTAGCATCTACTACCAGGATTGATGCCACTTGTTTACTGATAGTACCATGTTGCTTACCGAAGAGTGGTAAAAGCTGAATTAAACGGTCACGGAGTAGCTGGCTCACTCACCTCATCTATGTGGCAGGGCAAACTTTGTTAGCAGGGTTTCTAGAAGTGTTTCCCTCACTAAGTGTCCCAGATAAGTGAATCCCAGCACAGCAGCCTCCAGCTGTTTTCTGGTTGGCGGTTTTCCTCCTAAATGCTGCAAGCAACCACCCCATTGTTTCTTACTCTACAAATAGACCACAGCACAGCCGAGGGTTAGCTAGCATACTGAAAACGGCATGGCAGATATAGTGTAAGGCTGCAAGGTCCAGTGTTGGTGGTAGAACTAGATAATTTACCAGCAGAAAAATTGTTTGCAACGAAAGAAAAAACGTTGAATTGCAGACAATTGTTTCCGATTAGACAAGCGAAGCGAGCACCATAATTACTTGCTCCGAATCTAATTTAGCGTTGTCAGGTTGCACTAAAAAGATGAGCAATTCAAAAGTAATCGCTGGATTTGGATTATATATACGATTGCCACCACGAAACAAATGACATGATTTAAAACAGTCGCACACCAGGTCTGTATACTGGAAATCATGCCATTGTTTTAAATCATGTCATACCAACAGAGGACCTAAATGTGCTTCTTGTCCTGAATGGCGCCTGAATCGGCCTGGGATTCAGCATCCTGGAGAAGTGCTACATAGGAGTATCAACCAGCTTCGAGTCCCAGCAAAGCAGCTGCCCACTGTTCTTGGATTTGTTAGATGTGTATAGTTTATTGTGTACATCCCCATTGTATAAGGGGCTTTTCTGCACTTTCTCACACATGTATATGTAATGGCCTTTGGCCCTCAGGAAATACTAGTTGCTCACTTATCCAACATGGTATCAGATGCCAGGTTCCTCTTCCTCCCCGCACGCTGCAGCTCCGTGCCTAGCCTCCTCGTCGCCGGCCCTCTCCTCCCCCGTCGCCGGCCACCTTCTCCGCGCCCGGCAGCTCCTGCCCGCGCCCGTGCTTCCGTGCCCAGCCACGTCTAGGCCCGGCCGTGTCCAGGCTGCGCCCCGGCCGCGACCTCCCCGCCCGGCCGCGCCCCGGCCGCGACCTACCCGCCTGGCCGTGCCCCGGCCGCGCCCTCTCCGCCCTGCTGTGGCCAGGCCGCGCCCCGGCCGCGCCGCCGCCCCTTCACCGCGCCCCCGCCGTGCCTCCGGCTGCGCGCACCCAGGTCGCCCTCGCCTTCCTCCGCTGCCGTCGCATCTGGCTGGGGCAGCTGCTGCTTCACCTGCTGCCGCAGGTGCAGCCCCTTGGCCGGTCCTCCTCGCCTCCCAATCTCCCCGCTCGGTGCTGGCTCGAGCCAGCGTGAGGTTCTCAGCCCCGATCTAGATCGAGGGGCGTTGACCTTATCCAAAAAAAAAGAGGAGAGAGAGAGGAAGAGCCGCACAGAGTTTCGTCATGTCTTCTGCGGGCTATGTTGCTGTTCCTCGGTGCTCCGTGATCTTTGATGGCACCAACTACGCTGAGTTTGTGGGCTTCATGCGCATCCATATGCTGCTGTGGGGCGTTCTCTCTGGTGAGGTTCCCTGTCCGCCCTGCCCGGTTGCTCCGGTGGCCCCTGTTCCGCCGGCACCGCCAGTGCTTGCTGCTGAAGCTTCTCAGGCTGATCGGGATGCAGCCAAGGCTCTGGATGATGCTGCAGTTGACGCTTATGATCAGCAGGTATCCGCCTACTCTGCTGCTCTTTCTGTCTACCGGGATGATCTGTCTGCCTACACTCAGTGGTGCAACGATGATGCTCGAGCTGCTGCTGTTCTCACTGCGAGTGTCCTACCTCAGTTTGATTCGGAGTTCATGGGTCTCGGCACTGTTGCAGCAATGTGGTCCTATCTTTGTCAGCGCTATCAGCCCTCTGGCGATGCCCTCTACCTCTCTGTGGTGCGTCAGGAGCATGCTCTTCAGCAGGGTGACTCGTCTGTTGATGAGTTCTATTCTCAGTGTTCTGCCATCTGGCATCAGCTTGACTCACTGAGGACAGTTGTTTGTGGAACTTGCCGTTGCTGTCAGACTACGCGGTCTGATTTGGAGTTTCACAGGGTTCACGAGTTCCTAGCTCGTCTCCGCTCTGAGTTTGAGCCCAGACGCTCACTTGCTTGCTCGCGGTCGTGTTCCTATCTCGGAGGTGCTTGCCGAGCTTCGTGCTGAGGAGACCCACCTTCGCTCTGCTGGATTGCTGGTGGTCCCGTCTGTGTTGGTTGCTCGTGCTCCCGTGTCGTCTGCTCGGCTCACCGCTCCACCGCTCCTCCCCACACCTTCAGGGGGGGTGAGTCGACCTGCTTACACTGAGAGGGGCCGGTCGCGCCGTGACACCTTCTGTGGCTACTGCTCTCGGCCAGGTCACCCAGAGTCTGATTGCCGTGAGAAGAAGCGAGACCAGCGGCGCTCCTCTTCCAGTGGGACTCCTGGATCTTCCTCGACTACGTCCCTCACTGACCAGGACATTGTGAGGCTCAAACGTCTCTTGGCCTCCTCAGGCTCCTCGTCGACTGGTTCAGCTGCTGCTGTGACTGCAGCCACTTCTCCACCACAGCAGGCATCTACACAGTCAGGTACATCTTCGTGGGTTTTGGATTCTGGAGCCTCCTTCCATATGTCTTCTGATTCTTCTGTATTATCCTCTCTTCGACCTCTTGATTCGCCTATTAATGTTCTTACTGCCGATGGCACATCTCTTCCTGTTGTTAGTCGTGGTATTCTTTCCACTCCGTCCTTCTCTGTTCCAAGTGTTTCACATGTTCCTCGTCTTACCATGAATCCTTTTTCTGCTGCCCAACTTACTGATTCTGGTTGTCGTGTCATTCTTGATACCGACTCTTGCTCCATTCAGGATCTTCACACCAAGGTCTTGGTTGGAGCTAGCCCTCGGCGCCGTGAGTCAGAGGGCCTTTGGGAGGTTGACTGGCTTTGTGTTCCTTCCGCTGCCGCCACTTCTGCCAGCTCCCATGCTCTTGCTGCCTCTTCGTCTGCGTCCTTCCAGCAGTGGCATCATCGCCTTGGTCACATCTGTGGCTCTCGCTTGTCTTCTTTAGTTCGTCAAGGCCTCTTAGGGTCTGTATCTGGAGATGTCTCCTTACATTGTAATGGTTGCAGACTTGGCAAACAGACTCAGTTACCTTATCCTACTAGTGAGTCAGTATCTCAGCATCCGTTTGACTTAGTTCATTCTGATGTCTGGGGTCTTGCTCCCTTTGATTCGAAAGGTGGTCATTGCTACTATGTTTTGTTTATTGATGATTTCTCTCGCTACACTTGGCTCTACTTCATGAAATCTCGTAGCGAGGTTCTCTCTATATACAAATGTTTTGCTGCCATGGTTCACACTCAGTTTGCCACGTCCATTCGTACCTTTCGTGCTGACTCTGCTGGGGAGTATATCTCTCAGCTGTTGCGTGGTTTTCTAGCAGAACAGGGTACTCTTGCCCAGTTCTCATGTCCTGGGGCTCATGCTCAGAATGGCGTTGCCGAACGCAAGCATCGTCATTTGCTTGAGACGGCTCGTGCGCTAATGGTTGTTGCTTCCCTTCCACCCCATTTTTGGGCTGAGGCTGTTTCCGCATCCACCTATCTCATCAACATTCAGCCCTCCACTGCTTTGCAGGGTGGTATCCCTATGGAGTGTCTCACCGGACGTTCCCCTGACTATTCCGCTCTTCGGATGTTTGGATGTGTGTGTTACGTCCTTCTTGCCCCCCGAGAACGCACCAAACTGACTGCTCAGTCGGTTGAGTGTGTCTTTCTTGGCTACAGTGATGAGCACAAGGGCTATCGATGTTGGGATCCTGTGGGTCGTCGCTTGCGCATCTCGCATGATGTGACATTTGACGAGTCTCGTTCTTACTACCCACGTTCTCCTTCCTCGAGTTTCTCTGTGGATGACATTTCTTTCCTGCTCCTTCCTGACACACCCGACTATGTGCCTCATGTGTCACCGCTTCCTCCGGCACCTCTCATTCCTTCTTATTCCCCACCGACACCGTCTACTCCATCCTCTTCCTCCACCTCTCCACCATCATCTCCAGTCCGTCACCCTCTCTCACCGTTCCCTCTCCACTATACTCGCCGATCTCGTACTGAGGATGTCTCCTCTGACGAGCCTTCCACCTCTTGTGCACCTCCTCTCACGCCTCCCCCGGTTCACAATCTTCGTGCTCGGCCTTGCCCCCCGCCTGATCGCTACTCACCTAATCAGTATGGTCTCTCTGCTATTGCTGAGCCCACTTCCTACCAAACTGCCATCACTCAGCCTGAATGGCAACTTGCGATGGCCGAAGAGCTTGCTGCTCTTGAGCGTTCTGGCACATGGGATCTGGTTCCCCTTCCTTCCGGTGTCCGTCCCATCACCTGCAAGTGGGTCTACAAAGTTAAGACTCGCTCCGATGGTTCTCTTGAGCGCTACAAAGCTCGTCTAGTGGCCCGTGGCTTTCAGCAGGAGCAGGGGCGTGATTATGATGAGACATTCGCTCCTGTGGCTCACATGACCACTGTCCGCACTCTTCTTGATGTGGCTTCTATCCGTCAGTGGTCTATCTCTCAACTTGATGTTCAGAACGCTTTTCTCAATGGCGAGTTGCGTGAGGAGGTTTATATGCAGCCACCACAGGGATACTATGCTCCTGATGGTATGGTCTGTAGACTTTGCCGCTCCCTATATGGTCTCAAACAGGCCCCTCACGCCTGGTTTGAGCGCTTCGCATCTGTGGTGACTGCCGCTGGTTTCTTGCCCAGTGACCATGATCCCGCACTGTTTGTTCACACGTCTCCTCGTGGTCGGACTCTTCTCCTTCTCTATGTTGATGACATGATCATCACTGGTGATGACACTGATTACATTGCCTTTGTTAAGGCTCGCCTTCGCGACCAGTTTCTTATGACTGATCTTGGTCCACTTCGCTACTTTCTTGGGATTGAGATCTCCTCGACCTCTGATGGCTTCTACATCTCCCAAGAAAAATATATTCAGGATCTTCTTGCTCGCACTGCTCTCGGTGATGAGCGTACGGTTGTGACTCCCATGGAGCTCAACGTTCAGCTTCGTGCCACCGATGGTGACCCTCTTCCTAATCCCACTCGCTATCGTCATCTTGTTGGCAGTCTTGTCTATCTTGCTGTTACGCGTCCTGACATCTCCTATCCTGTCCACATCCTGAGTCAGTTTGTTTCCGCCCCCACCTCTGTCCACTATAGTCATCTCCTCCGTGTTCTACGATATCTTCGTGGAACGATCTCTCAGCGCCTTTTCTTTCCCCGCTCCAGCTCTCTTGAGCTCCAGGCCTACTCTGATGCTACCTGGGCTAGTGATCCCTCGGATCGACGCTCGCTGTCTGCTTATTGTGTCTTTCTTGGTGGCTCTCTTATTGCCTGGAAGACAAAGAAGCAGACTGCAGTTTCTCGCTCGAGTACAGAGGCTGAGTTGCGAGCCATGGCTATGTTGACGGCTGAGGTGATCTGGTTACGGTGGTTACTTGAGGATTTTGGTGTGTCTGCTACTACCTCCACTCCTCTACTGTCCGATAGTACCGGTGCTATCAGTATTGCGCGTGACCCGGTGAAGCATGAGCTCACCAAGCACATCGGCGTGGATGCCCACTTTGTGCGTGCTGCTGTGCAGGATCAGACTCTCGCTCTTCACTATGTGCCCTCTGAGTTACAGTTGGCTGATTTCTTCACGAAGGCACAGACTCGAGCGCAGCATGGGTTTTTCCTCTCCAAACTCAGTGTTGTTGATCCACCATGAGTTTGAGGGGGGGTGTTAGATGTGTATAGTTCATTGTGTACATCCCCATTGTATAAGGGGCTTTTCTGCACTTTCTCACACAGGTATATGTAATGGCCTTTGGCCCTCAGGAAATACTAGTTGCTCACTTATCCAACAGGATTCACGTTTTCCTCCGCCATCCACAACCCCGCTCCACTTGAAATTGGCATGTTACCGCTAACCCGCCAATCTGCTAGGAATTAATTGCAAACAGTAACGCCAGTCATCTCACAGATATCAAGCTATAGTTGCCTAGCAAACACTAATGCCGGCCAATCCTCAGGGACAGTGGGGGCGCTAGGAGTGGGAACTAGTGATGTCAAAGCTACGTACATATGCATACATTTAAATAAACTATGGTTAAATACAAGTTTATTGCTGCAGGCAGCCCAAATTTTATGATGTCGCTTGGCATCACCAAAAACACGTACTACGACATTGCCGAGGGCAGATGTAGAACAATACTAATATGTAGTGTTTTGGCATCATCAAGCTCTTAAGGATGACAAGACCTAGAAGCTCTCCTACGGCCACAGCCACAACGAGACCACCTTTGAGATCTCATCACACATGCACCAAATGAGCAACATATTTGTGATAGGCATCTTTTGAAGTTCATCGTGCGAACTCGCCGGCTTTTTAAACTCGGTGGTCAAAGATCCTAGCTGTGGGGTAATATCCCGATGCCACCCATACCCATATCTGTTGCTAGCGTGCTTGAAGCAAAAGGAAAAAATGTAGGTGCCCAAGCGCCCTGATGCTCAGGTCCATCCCTTGCACACTTGCTTATCTTGAGATATGACTGGCATATATATTACCCTTTGCAGGCTTGTTGGGACATGAGTTTCTCTTCTTGTGCACCAACCCAAACGCCACAATTAATCATCCCATGCCAGCTTGTCACCTACTTCACCTGCCTCAAAGTACTCCTAGTATAAAAGCCTCTATCCAAAATTCATGAACAAAATAGTTGGCCAAATTAACATATAACACATAGTACTAATAATGTTACAAGGATAAATCCAAATTTGCAACACATAACTAGAAACAAAAAAGAAAGACAAATCTTATTTGGAATAGTAGCTTTCACAATTTGGTCCATATATCTGGAGCATGGACAATATTAATTTTAGAATTTTCTTTTTTGTTTCTTGAACAATTAGCTTCGACTTGAAATCGTTTTTTTTTTCTTAAGAACCCCTTGGACTTGAAATCTGTTGGTAGTATTATGTTGTGTTTTTCCCCAGAATTTTTAGCAACTTTTAAATGGACCAAAATATATGGGAGCACTCCATGTCAGGGAGTACGGGGTACCCCAGACATTCGACATTATGCCTTCGAATTCTGGAACGCAACATGGATTGAGCCAGGACACTTTGCGTATCAAGCAGAGCCTGTTTGTGCTTGCGTCCAGCACCCGAACGGCTCGAGTTCTCTACGAAAAACGTTGGAATCAAGTGCACCCTGTGGCACAGTTTTCAGCTGCCGCCTAAACGGACAACTGCTAACTGTACTCTATGGTTTGCTACGCCGAATCATGTGCATGTGACCACGTACGCACGTTTCGCGATTGACACCCACCACCACTACGGAAGTGTAGTCTATTCATGGCAGATTTTGGATGGTTGCTGCATGCCCGTGCCAACAGAAAAAACGTACTAATTGCAATAAAGAAAATGAAAACGATGGCTACAACCAGCCTAAAAATTATTCAAGTGGGCACCATATTATACTTATTCGTTAAAAAATGATTTAGTGTCGTCATGTTGCAGGAAAAGAAATTGAACACCGAGACCAATGGTAAACTATTGACACCTACCACGCGTAAAAACTGGTGACGATAGACAAAAGCTTACGCAGAGTATGGCAGGAATCTCATAGCATTTGGTTCATACTACAATGGCCACTACGGGACATCTTCATACTTCAAAACCACTGCACAGCAGATTTGCCTAAAGGTCAGGCTCCAACTTCGAGCGAAATATTTTGTTACCGTTTGTATCTTATTTAGCGTCCACTAGCAGGATTGATACCACCTGTTTACCAGAAGTACTTAATGAAAGCTGAATTAAACGGTCGCAGAGTAGCTGGCTCACTCACCTCATCTACGTGGCAGAGCAAGCTTTCTTAGCAAGGTCTCTAGAAGCGTCTCCCTCACTAAGTGTCCCACATAAGTGAGTCCCAGCGCAGCAGCCACCAGCTGTTTTTTGATTGACGGTTTTCCTCCATAAAAGCTGCAAGCCACCACCCCACTGTGCCTGCTGAAAGCAGATCATCTTTCTTACTCTACAAATAGAGCACAACAGCTGAGGGTTAGTTAGCATACTGAAAACGGCATGGCAGATACAGTGTAAGGCTGCAAAAGGTAATTGTTTTGCAATGAAAAAACGTTGAATTATAAATAATTGTTAGTGGCAGATTTAAATAATTTACCAGCACATAACTGTTTTGCAATGAAAAAACTTTGAACTGTAGACACTTGTTTCCGATTAGACAAGCGAGCACCATCACTATTTGCTCTGAATAATTTAGCATCGTCAGGTTGCAGTAAAAGGATGAGCAATCGAAAAGTTACTGCTGGATTTGGATTATACAGTTGCCACAAGAAACAACGTCGGGCAATTGCCGCTACGAAGCAACCTCGTAATTTAAAACAGTCACACAGCAGGTCAACTGGAAAGACTCGGATTTCGACCGAAATATTTGTTTTATTCGTCTATACTATGTAGAATTGGTAGCGCCAATTTACCAAAGAATATTGAGAACTGAACTAAACAGTCGTAGAGTTGTTGCTTCAGATATGTGGTGCACAGCAAATCGGACGAAGTTACGCAGCTGCACTCAGATTCTCTTCTCAATCTGGACCAAAAGGTGCTTCATGGCCTCCATGGTTACTTGGCTCGGGGCCTGAATCGGCCTGAAATTCAGCATCCTGGAGAAGTGCTACATAGAAGTAACAGACAGCTTCCAGTCCCAGCAAAGCAGCTGCCCACTGTTCTCGGATTCACGTTTTTCTCCACAAACCACAACCCCCCTCTACTTGAAAATAGCATGTAACTGCTAACCTGCCAATCTGCTAGGAATTAATTGCAAACTAATGCCATCCATCTCACAGATATCAAGCTACAGCTGTCTAGCAACCACACATTCAAAGAGGAGATGAAGGACGCAGCAGAAATGTTGCTGCACATGAAGTCCAAACGGAACATATCTGCGTAGCACTCAATACTTCAATAGCGCACATGGCACACTCCCTTGCTTCTACTCCTGTTACTCTGGCTAGGCATGTTTAACATGTGAGAGCACCCACAATACATCCAGATCAGTTCTCCACTTGTGCTAATTCACAGCTAAAACCGTCCATCTTTTGACCTCCACCTTCACACTGTCAAGTCTCTTTTGGCACTACAGGGTTCAGAGAACAAACTGAGTGCTACCACTCAAAGAGAATTTCTGAGTGGACAACAGAATTCCTTAACGACTTAAAGTGTAGTCCTTCCGCTCGCTGACTGCTAAAAATTCCTGTTAATGAGCATCAGGTGTAAAGAAACAGCAAAATAATAAGGGGAAACACTCAGAAGTAAACTATGGTGGAAATAAAGCCAAATATAGATTCCACAACTAGTTCCAGTATGAACCTCATTGTTTGGATTGATCACCACTTCAGAAAATGCAGGACCATGATAGTTTCATACTGAATCTCGAGTTTCATGCCGAGCCATGTAAACCATGAAGCAGTCTACATACTTCCCTAGATGCATTCTTTTATCTCTGTGCTGAAAATTTACAAGGAACAATATGCATCATTAACTGCAAGCTTTGTGGAGCACGAGAGGCAACTGACCTATTTTTCTTTTTATGAGAAAATGCAAAGACTGGTAAAAGTTACAGGCCTACTGGGAGGTGGTTTACAGTTTGTGTTACAATGATTTTAATGGACATCCCAGGTGTTTGGGATCACCAAGCGAAGACTAGCAGCCCCAGCTCGAGCCCAGAGCGCTGCCTCGGCTCTGATTTTCTCGGTCAGCAAGTGGACAGAGGGTCAATCCCATAGAAGACGCAGGCGTTATGCTGTTTCTAGATCATCCATCCCGTCAGCAGCGTCACGGTGGCCAGTCCCTTGCGAAGAGATTTGGGAATCGTCTCTTTGGCAGCTAGCCACCATGCGTTGGAGGGAGGTGTCCTGGTCAGATGGCCTGCACATCATCCTCAGCCAGGAGAGGATATCATGCCAGACCTGCCTAGAGAAAGGGCAGGAAACTAACATATTTTCTCAACCGATCTAATGTGAGATCCATCTGGGGTGTAATCAGAAATGCTCTAGTGCGGGAGACATGCGCCATTTCAACTGGAAAACTCTATAGCCAACTGGTACACAGGGAATCTGGAATCTACAGGAATTTGGTACATAATTGGATTACATGCAGTCTCATAGACCATTTGATTCAAAAGAAACAAACTGACCTTTAACGATAAGATTTTAAAACTGGCTGAAGTTGTTTTCCGTTTCACCTCTTTGCAGGGGAGAGACTGCTCGGTGCTCAGGTAGTCTGAGGTCACGTAAATCAGTGATCTCTCTGCTTCGATAAACCATGACGGAATCCGAAGCTACAAGCAGAAGACAACAGTTCCCACATTTACAATGTTTTGATTTGTTATGTTTTCCTGAATGCGGTGACTGTTGTAGCATCTCCTTTTCAGTTTCATGTGCTCAAATGTCTGGAAGATGCATGGCTCATTTGTGTCATTGTAATCTTGTACATCTTTGAATTCAATAAAAGAAGCCAGGAATTATGCCCCGGATAAAAAAGATACATAAGCATGGTAACGTTCAAAAGGTCAGGATAGAACTAAATACTCATAGTCTTATCAAATATTCATGTGCAAAATGGGAGTGAACCAGCTCAAGCAATTAACAAGAGCAATGATCTAAAAAAAGGGGGAATCTTCATATATTAACATAATGAAGCAAGTTAATGGCCGTCCAAATATTCATATATATCAAATATCACACGGCATTTGTATGTTTCATACAATATCACTTAATAAATTAGGATACATGTGAAATACATGACTTCATAATTCACATAAGAAAAACGAAAAACATAAAAAAAAACTGTAGTTGTAGGTACATACTCCCATCATTCAATCATCTAAGGAAGCATTCTTCAACGGACTTCCCAACAGATACTCACAATCGAATAAACTAACTATAATTAGCCTATGCATGATTACATTTTCATTCACCTGATATCGTCATGCTCTCTGAAGGTAGTAAATGAAAATTTGGTAAAAAAAATATCTCAAATTAAGACAAAATATTGCAAAGTTTACCTCATGGCATTTTCGATTCACAACAGAGCTACCTCTCCGTAGAGTTTGTTACAACAACTGTTCCTTTTCGCCAATATAGTATCTTGAAAAAGCCTTCGTTGCACTGATATTATTCATGCTTTTTCGGTAGTTCATTTAGATTGCTGTTTTTTCTTTTGAATCTCCTTATCAAGGAAAATCATTATTGTTTCCGTCACGTGATTTGGAGCAATGCCTTCTGCAATCATCCTCCTCAAATACTTGTCGGCTTCCTTCAACCTACCAGCTTTCGCATTAATATCGATCAAGGTATTAAAAGTAACAAGATCTGGTTTCATGCCCCTTGTGGTAATCTGCTCAAGCAAACAGTTTGCTTCTTCAACCTTCCCGACCTTTCCCAATTGATTGATCAAAGTGTTGTACATAACAATATCCATGTAAACACCTTTCTTTGACAATTGTTCCATGATTGAGCTAGCAACCTCTGTTTTCCCCATCTGGCCAAGACCCTGAATTATCAGGTTGTATGTTGCTATGTCATTGGGGCAGAGTTGTCCACCCCTCTCGTGAAGAACTGCCCAGACCTGCTTCAAATACCCCTTCTTGACAAATGAGGTCATCAGTGAATTGTATGTATAACTTGTCCCTTTCCTTCCCAGATTTGTAAAGATCTCAAATAACTTGCAGGCTACACTCAACTTCCCTTTGGCTAAAAAGATTGACATATATGTATTAACCATGTCAGCATCGAAAGTTTTACCCCCCATGCCTTCCACCCTCTGACCTCTGTGCACTGTAAATATAGCAGAATTATTTGAATGATCAGCATGTTTGGCAAGATGATCTAAGTGTGGGGACAAAGACCAATCATCCTTGGGTTCATTGTGTGTGGTTCCTTCATTTGTATCAGTGCATACTGCAGGATTGAGCAAACTCATCACATCGTTCATATTACCATCAAATGGAAAGATTGATGTTCCATCTTTCGCTCTATCCTGTGGTCCTGTCAAGGCATCCATCATGTTGGACTTCCATCGAATGGCATCTGGCAAGACAGAGCTATCTCTTATGATCTTCACTATCTTCTCTTCCAAATCCCACCGTCTACTCTTGTTAAAACCTAGAAGTAATGATGTAATGGTAACCAAATCAATAACAAAGCCCCGGTCTTCCATCTCCTTGACCAAACTGACTGCCTCTGCAACTTGGTCCCCTGTGCCCTCCTTGCAGAACTCCCTTACCATAATACTGTATGCAATCCCATCCAATAGCTGACCTTTCTTCCTTAGCTCATAGAACAGCCGACATGCGGCTTCTGCCCTCCCATTCTTGAACAGCCCATCGATCACGGTGTTGTGTGTGCTCGCTGAGCATTGGATCCCATCCGCCACCATTGTCTCGAAAAAACCACATGCCTCATCAAGCCTCTTTGCTTTGAAGAGTCCATTTAGAAGCGAATTGTACACCACGACATCCCCCTTCAGCCCGGTGCCCCCGCGCATCTCCTGAAACATACGCAGTGCGTCATCCATCCTGAAACTCTTGCAGCACCCATCCACAACCGCGCGGTAAGTGAACACGTCTGGGTGGATCCCGGCCAACTTCATTTCATCAAAGACCAGCAAAGCGTCAGCCACCCTCCCGCCAATCACAAGAACACGAATGACCGAATTGTACGTGCATATATCTGGCACCAGCGGAGGAGAGGCAGCTTTCGTAGCCGCGAAGAGCTTCAGCGACTTATCCAGGCGCTTCCACTTGCCGAAGGCGTGGATGCAAATGTTGTAGAACCTCAAGTTGGAAGGAAGGCCCCTCCTTGACATTTCGTCGAACACATGGCAGAAGTCATCGTAGAGGTTCTCCTTGGACAGGGCGAGGAGGAGGCGGTTGGTGGCTCGGACGTGAGGCGGGTGGGAGGCGATGGGAAGCAGCCTGCGGATGGCGGGGACGGCGGAGAGGGGGTCAGGGGAGGCGATGAGGGAAGGGATGGCGGCGGCGGCGAGGCGCGGGAGGAGGTCGGGAGGGGCGTCCTGCAGGAGCGCGAGCGCGGCGTCGAGGCGGGAGGCGGAGAGGAGCGCGGAGAGCAGGCCGGGGAGGAGGGCGTCGGGGGACGGGGAGGAGAGCGCGAAGGGGAGGAGCGCGTCGAGGAGCGGAGGGGAGTGCGTGGCGAGCGCGCGGAGCAGGACGGGGAAGGTGGCGGCGAGGTGCGGGGAGGCGGGCGGCGTGGCGGCGAGGAAGAAGGAGAGCTTGGAGGTGGGCGGGAGGGCCGGGTGGCGGAGGACGTGGAGGCGGACGGGGAGCGGCAGCGGCGCGGCGGGCAGGAGCGCGGGCGGGATGTGCGGCGTGGTGAGGAGGTGGTTGGCGAGGCGGGTGGCGAGCAGCGCGTCCGTGAGGTCGGAGAGCGGCGCCGCGGCCGCCGTGGCCAGGCGCCGGACGCGCGCCGCCGGCGGCATCATTCTGCCCCACGCGTGGGCAATCTTTTTACACCTCCCCCAGCTTCTCCTGCCGCGGCGCACTGGCGTTGCGAGAGTGCGAATCGGCATGGCAGCCACCAGCCAGGCCATGGCGTCTCGTTCATCGGACTTTTTTCTTTTTCTTTTTTCTAAATGCCACACATGTGCCTGCACCAAGCAAATCCGGTCATGATGCTTTTTACAAATATATCATTGTCGAAAATAAAGTTGTCATTGTCGACAATTAAATTTGTCATCCTCGCGTCAGTAAACTTGCCATAAAAAATCTTGGAGATACTATGTATTTGTGCCACACGTTTGACATTTATTAAAAAAATAATAAAAATAGAAACGTTATTAGGGCGCTGACCCGCAAATTCGCCCCGGCATCCGTTCGCGGACACGGATGCGAGAGACGATCATTCAAGCCATACATTCAAAATATTTGGCTAATTGTTTGGCTAAATGCAGCTACTAAATAAATCTACCAAAAACACTAAGCAAGCACTAACAAAAATAAAGGTTTGCCTTATCTAACTGCCATCTGCAACTATTTCATTTTAACTTTGATACGATAACGTTGTTGCCAAAGAAAGAGGAAGCAATTCGAATAGAACAATTTAGGCCAATATGTCTTTTGAATGCGAGTTTCAAAATATTCACGAAAATAGCCACAAGTAGATTGATACGAATTGCCCATTCGATGATGCAACTGAGTCAAACTGCTTTCATGCCTGAAAGACATATCCTAGAAGGGGTTGTTGTCTTACATGAAATCCATTCGAAGAAACTAGATGGGGGTGATCTTCAAGGTGGATTTTGAGAAGGCATATGATAAGGTCAAGTAGCCATTCCTTTTTCGAGAGTACGCAAATTGCGTACCATAGCTTTATAGAAAAAAAGAATTGCAAGTATAAGACGACTATCACTCGCTGCGAACAACGAGCGTAGCACCCACTCCACAACCGGCTAGTCCAAAGACAGCCAACAACGACAACACAAATATGACACAAAAGACCCTACCCTAATTCGAAAACCTCGCCGCATCTCGACCGACGTCAGTCACCTCCGAAGAACAGCAGCTCTCGCCAAGCTTCCTTCATCAACGCACCACCCTCCCCCTTAATGCCTAAAGGAGGTGGCAAGAGGATGGCGGGACTCAATTCGACCCAAGAAAGGCACCATCTTGGATTCACCACCAACAACCGTACATTGCGCTGGAGAAGAACGAGCTAGGGCAGCGGCGAACACCGGTGGAGCGTAGGACCTCCAAACCATGTCTCCTGTCACAATGCTCCCAACAGAGAGACGACATCGAAGACGCCGCCGTCGTGCCGACCCCACACCGAATCAAGGCTTTCGCCTGGAGACAACGGCCAACACCAAGAAGACAAGGAAAATGGCGACACACTCGGCGATGCCTCCAGGGAGGGGAACGACACCCGCAGGTGCCATCGCCGCCAGCCCGGCCAGAACCGGACATGATTTTCATCCGTAATGTCACTCATCTTCATACCTCAAGGTTTGGGGAAGCACTGTCCATGAGTCCTTGCACCACCGTCACCGCAGCAAATTGCTGATGAAGCTGCACAGTCGTGATCCTCCAACACCAGCACTGCTGAGAGAACACGCCACCAACAATCCAGACGAGGAGCCGCCGCTTCCTACCACGCCGTGCAAGGGCCTACTCCACCACGTCGGCCTTCACCCGCACCAGGGGACTGCTAGGCGATGGAGACAGCCCCAAAGACCCAGATCGAATCTGAGACGATTCAGATCCGGCCCGCACCTCCATCCACAATCCAGCACCCGCGCCTCCAAGAGCACCACCGCAAGCCCCTCACGAGGAGGTAGCCGCCCGCCCGCTGCCCGCAGGATCTCCTTCCTGGCTGGGCCTCCTCGGCGTTGCCGCCTCCATGGCTGAGCTCGTGCCGCCGCCACCATCAGCGCCTGCGCACCACCAACCTCCACCACTCTGCAGTAGCTCGCCTGGATCCGCCTCTCCATCGCGCTCTCCGTGCGCCGACGACCATCGTCGCGAATCGGGCCGCCGGCCACTCCACCACCATGGTCGCCCCGGAGACGTCCCGCTCCGTGCGAAGGGGGTCCGTCGGGGGGTTGCCACCAGCACCCGCCGCCTTCGGCAGCCGGGCGCATCCCCACCGCCGGTGCCGGTGCCGGCAATGGCCGGAGGAGGCGATATGAGGGCTTGGCTGTTCTAGGGTTGGGGGAGCCTCCGGAGCCGCACGCGCGTGCGACCCGGGAGGCGAGGGGAAAGTTGCTAGCAATGGTGTTCCAAGTGTCCATTCATACAACAAGCCATGCGCATGAAGGGTTTTAATGGGGCATGGAGGAATCAGGTGGATTCCTTTGTCCAAAAGGGTAGTGTCGGGATTAAGGTGAACGATGACATCGATCATTATTTTCAGACGCATAAGGGCCTAAGACAAGGAGACCCGATGTCTTCTATCCTATTCAACATTGTGGCAGACATGTTGACCGTGCTTATAGGTCGGGCCAAGGAGAAAGGCCAAGTAGGTGGTCGTGTTCCCCATTTGGTGGATGGGGGAGTTTCCATCCTACAATATGCCGATGACACCATTATATTCATGGAGCATGACCTTGCAAAAGCTAGGAATATGAAACTAGTGTTGTACCTCTTTGAACAATTGTCGGGACTTAAGATTAACTTTCACAAGAGTGAATTATTTTGCTTTGGTAGGGCCAAAGAGGAACAAGACACTTATCAACAATTATTCGGCTGTGGACTGGGATCCCTACCGTTCAGCTATCTGGGTATTCCAATTCATCATCAAAAATTAACTAATAAAATAATGGAAATGCATCAAAGATCGATTTAAAAAAACTAGGTTGCTGGAAGGGTAAGCTTATGTCTTATGGAGGTCGGCTGGTGCTGATCAATTCAGTACTTACTAGTATTTTGATGTTCCTTATATCTTTCTATGAGATACCTAAAGGGGTACGGGAGAGACTAGACTTCTATCGATCTCGTTTTTTCTGGCAGTCAGATGACGTTAAGGTAAAATATCGCCTGGCAAGATGGGATATTATTTGTCGACCCAAAGACTAGGGGGTCTTGGGATTGAGAACCTCGAGATTAAAAATAAATGCCTGCTAAGCAAATGGCTATATAGGTTATCCATACAATCATATGGCATGTGAGCACAAATTTGAAGGAACAAACATTTACACTCTAAAACTCTGGCTCAGGTTACCGTAAGACCTAATGATTCACCATTTTGGAAGGGGCTCATGAGAACAAAAGAGACCTTTTTCATAGGGCGAAATTCGTTGTTGGGGACGGAATGACAACAAGGTTTTGGGAGGATAAATGGTTAGGAGAGATGCCTCTACCCCTTCAGTATCCCGCTTTGTATAATATTGTGCAACGTAAGGAGGATTACATGGCAACATTATTACAGACGGTGCCTTTGAATATTGATGAGGACATCTCAGTCACTGAAACAACACCAATCATCCCTGGACAAACTCTAAGTTGTGACAAACAAATAAATGATCAGATGCAACACAATTCGAAGGTGAAAGCTACAAATGAGGATTGCATTATTCCTTTGCATGGATATGATCTACTTCCCTTCCGCTTATCTTTTGTAGATCAAAGAGAGTCGAGGACGACTCTTCATCAAGGGAGGGAGGATGATGAGCACATGGGAACATCATACATGACATTTCAGAAAAGTGTACAATTTACTTGGAAGGAATTACTAAGTCGAATCAAGCAAATACATGAACAGGTGAACGCTAACTTAAGTTCATACTATAATCTTGAATACATGGCTGCACTTTCATTTCCATTGTTGTCGGTTGAACTTAGATATCACATGGAAGAAATCCAACAGCCTATGAGCTCTTCAAGCAACCGGCTTGGATGACCAAGTTTGGAGATAACAAGTTTCAAGTGAAGCTGATGCTGTCAGTTTTTACCTCTGATGTTTCGTTATGCCAAAGACATGTGGTGGAGAGACGGGGCCATACGGGTACATCAACATAAGCTACATCAAATTATCTTTCCAAGGCAAAAAACTTCACATCATTTGAAGTCGTGAGTCAAAAGTACTAGTCATTCTCGTGGAAGGTGTCCAGACTGTCAGGGCTTCGCGAATTTCCGAGGAGTTCTCCAACAACTCCCAAAGTTTACTGCTTATTCCCCCAAGGAAGGCATGCAAACCTGCTTACTTTTGAAACCATTTTCACACCTAGCTAAGGGGGGTTGTCCCTGCTATAAAGCCCCATCTCCCCCATCCTCTTAGAAAACCTTTTGTTAAACCATTCAGCTACAAGCTTATGCAGCAAGACTGCTAGAGAGATCCGAGAGATCTTGCTACCTTTTCTCTTGTGAGTTCATCCAGATTCACGAGAAGGAGCCTCTGGTTCCCCCTAGTTCGTGTTCTACAGTTCCGGCCGTTTTGTGTGGATTAGTCCCGGTTTGTGGTTCTGCGATTGTTCGGACAGCGGGTTGGAGTTCTTGTAGCTTCGTTCAGCCATCCCCAACGTACGTGTTGCATCCAACCTTGGCAGGTATAAAGCTAGTTATACCGGCTACTTGCAGCTAGTTATCCCCCCCCCCCCCGATTCGATCCTACGACGTGAAGATTGGGCCACCCTCGGGCGTGAACTTGTTCATCGGGTTCCCACCTATCAAATATCCAGTTCAGGAGGTCTTTAGTAGGGGAACGGTGGAATTCCTGGCTACACTTGGTGCGGAGGTTGATGGATGTTCAACTCTCAGACCAACCAGACTCCTTTCACTGGAAGTTAACGGTCAATGGAGTGTTTTCGGTTAAATCTATGTACTTGGATCTCATTAATTCTGGCCCAATCCCAAGATCAATACATATTTGGAAAGTAAAGGTTCCCTTGCGAATCAAAATATTCATGTGGTTTGTCCACAAACGGGTGATCCTTACCAAAGATAATTTGCTAAAGTGATGATGGGTAGGTAGTGCACGATGTTGTTTTTGTGACCAAGACGAAACCATACAACGCCTTCATACATTGCTCTCTCGCGAAGTTACTTTGGCAAATCATTCATATAGCCTTTAACATTACCCCTCCAACTAGCATTGATGTGTTGTTTGGGACGTGGCTATCTGGAATGCAACCTGCTATTGCATCACGTATTCGGATTGGAATATGCACACTACTTTGGGCTATATGGAACAGCAGGAACGATATGATTTTTAATAGGCAAAGTATTTTAAACTTCTTGCATGTTACTTTTAGAGCTACGACATGGATCCGTACGTGGTTGTTACTCACTCCTATGTACTCCAGGGATCATTTGGCTACTCGGTGCAACCGATGGGAGATGGTAGCACGGGCTATCTTCAACCGGTTTGGATGGCGGTCGCATAGTATGATAGGTGTTTATCCACTATGTCCTATTGTCCAGCCGGTTGTGGCTATGATTTACTTTGTTAGTTTTTATTTATCTTTAGTCCTTTTGCGAGCTGTACTCGGATACCAGACCTTGTTTTTTGCTGCAACTGCTTTAATAATATAGCGGCATGCATTTTTCGGATGCAGAGGCCAAGGGCTATCCTCCTATTCAAAAAACAATTCTTAGCATTGGCAACGACGCAAAGGTTTGCTTCCGAAATAATAGCGTCGAGTAATATAGGTGGTGGAACACTTTTTTTACGAAATACCCTTACGTTCCTTTTGTTCCAAGTTGACCACCACACTAGCATGGTTAGCGATGACATAGCTTTATGATGAGGTGTGCCGGTTGCGGTATGTTTTTCCCACCAATCCTTCATGGAGTCATCCAGGTGCTAAGTAGAAGTGTCCAACTTCTCAAGATGTAGTTTTCCAATGACTAGATTCCAAAGACGCAAGAAAAACCGACATTTGTAGAATAGGTGCGGCCCACTTTCGTGTTCCCTTTTGCAAAGGGGGCAAAGTCCATAATTTGTCCACCCTCGTTTAACAAGCCTATTGGCAGTCCAAATTCTATCTTGGATGACCAATCAAGCAAATAATTTGGTTGTTGACGGTGCCCAATGCTTCTAAACCATATGGTCCATAGAAGATAACGCCAAACCAAGGATTTGTGCCTTGTATGCAGAGACCGCGGAAAATGCTCACTAGTGGTGTGCTTTCAAAGGATGATGTCTTCGGCATTCTCATCAAGTTGGAACTCATGTACAAGAGCCCAAAGGGGGAAGAATTGGCAATGAAGATTACGGTTGTTGGGTTGATCTATTTGGCGAAGGCGCGAAGCAAACCATTTCAAAACTCTTTTAACACACATTATATTAGGCCATCTCCATTGCATAACGCTTGTGTATGCGTTTAACTAACTGTAATAAATAATTTAATTACCTGATGTCTGTCTAAGAGTCCATAACTGCAATGCTAATTGTATTATGGACGCAACTAACCACCAGCCGACTGGTGGTTAGCGACAGATCCGCACGATCGTACACCTTCGTCCCTCCCCGCGTGTGACCCACTTCGACAGCTCCACCCACGACCCAGACTTCTCTCGTGAGGCCCACCTCCCCCCTCCCGCGTCCCTCCCCGTGCAATGCATCGAGGCCCAAGACAGTTAACACAACCCATTTGGCCCACCTCCCCCCTCCTACACGTGACTTACCAACCCAAAACCTAGTTTCTTACCTCCATCGCAAGAAACAACCACCTGCCCCGATCAGTTCTCTCCTCTCTCCCCGACGCGCCTCCATCGCCGGCAACCTCGGCCCCAGATCTGATCCACCAAAAAAAAGGAAACCACCAAAAACACAAGGATTTGAGGGAGGGCCCCGGTTTACCACAAGAACATCATAGGGGTTACATCAATTCGTCTCAATTTCGTCATAATCAGGCAGAAAAGAAAGGAGGTAAGTGATTCAACCTCTATACACATGCTGCATTTGCATTTCATACAAATAAAATCATGGGGAAAAAACAACAAGAACTAAAGCATGCAAAAAAGGTAGTACTTTTACTACATGTGTGTAATTCCTCGGTTGAAATTGAGTTACCACTCAAATTCAGTCAGGTTACCAACAAAAAGATTGACTAAATTTCATCTTTTACAGGCAAAAAGTTGGTAAAATTGGACCATGTTCTTACTTACAGATTACATCATTGAGTTACCTCATCATTGAGTTACCAACATAAACACATATAGGTTATCATCATCAATCTACCAAGCTATCTTTTTTGGAGCATGTTAGAAAATACATGTATGGATTTTCTCATTAAAACTGACATACCATCTCGATTGAATATAGATTACCAGAGTGTGTGCATTGAGTAATCAGCATCCTGGAAGACTTATTCAACATAAAAAAAAGATCCTTTTCTTCCTTTATATATTGAACACACCCATGTCAGAACAAGTTATCATGCTAATTCATTACAAATTACCAGGAAAACTCAGAACCAAAGGTGCTAAAAACATTACAAGAATAACATGTGTTGATTTACATTGTTGCCACCATTCTTTTTTGATAAAAAATGATGTTCATGAAATGAGGTTGATAGAAACTGTCGCTGTCATACTCCCATATACTGGTTACTGCCAAAATGATACTTGTTATAAAAAAGAAGTAATTAGTGCAGTAAAAAGGAAAAAAATATAGTTGTTGTGAAAAAATAATCAAGATTGCTTGTAATTGTGGAAAATTAATGGGTGCAATCGTATGTGCTAGCAGGTGCTGCAACACAAGAAAATGGCGCATGACAACGGGGGTAATGTGGATGTCATGATGAGTGGTGTGGGGACAAACCAACAGTGTGAATATGCACACACGGCAAGCTTTGGTTCTGCCAAAACAGATGAAGGTAAAACATTTACCATGCTAGCACATTTTTGTACACAAACTTGTTACCATCATAATTGAATTGCAACTATCACCCCTGTGTTATTTACAACTATCACATTCACCATGAAACAATTCACAAATCACGTAGCTTGATGCACACAGGTTACCATGAATTTAGGTACAGTTACCACACTTACTGCATACGAATTATCATGCGATCTGTATTGCAGTTGGAATTACATGCTTTCACTTTACAGCTACAAAAAACATCTTAATTCATGCAAACTTTACCAAGCAAGTGGAGTACAAGTTACCACTAGTTTTGGCAGGCAGAAAATATAACACAAAATAACAACTTTCAAAAACATTATAGGTGCTACATCTAGAAGCAACCCGATGGTTCGAGAAACAAGCAAAGAACCGACTACTAGCAGCATAGGGGGGAGAGAAAGCTTCTTTGATCATTCAGTCAGCGAGCCAGCGAGTCCAGAAACAGGGGGAGAGAATGCTGAACAGGGAGACAAAAATACCGAGGCATACTCCACACCGAAACCTCCTGATGAAACGATGAAGTTTGATACTTTTGAGGAAGCTTATGCACACTACAGGCAATATGCACAGAGACATGGGTTTGGAATGAGACTGGAATACAGAAAAACAATCAAAGACAATACTGTAAGCAGAGTCCTCTTGGTTTGTGGGAAATACGGCAAGCCAAAAACAAACAAGGAAGAGACAGAGGATGTGCAGGACCCAAAAGGCATTGTGAAGAAGAGGAAAAGATGGAAGGTTGTGAGGTCGGGATGTCCGGCCCACCTTTACATCACCCACACGGATGCGTGGTGGAGAGTTAAACGCTTCAACGACGACCACAACCACCCTCTAATAAGAAAGCCGTCCTTGACAAAGTTCCTATCATCACATAGGAACATTCCAAAAGATGAGCAGGACTTCTTGAAGATATTGCACAGATGCAACATAGAGACAGCAAGACAGATGCAACTAATGGAATGGTTCTACGGGAATCCTAAAGATGTACCATACACAACAAAGGACATCGCAAACCAGCGAGCTAAATTCCGGATGGAGTACCACCATGCTGATGTGGGGAGCACAATCTCGTACTTCCAAGATATGAAGGCACAAGATGCAGATTTCTATTGGAGAATAAAGCTTGATGATGAGGACAGAGTGGAAAATTTATTCTAGATAGATGGTGCGTTGCGCAGGGCATATGCTAGATACAATGATGTCATCTCATTTGACACAACATACATGACAAACATGTACAAAATGCCCTGTGCACCCTTCATTGGCATTAATAACCATGGGCAGTCAATCCAATTTGGTTGTGGGTTTGTTCGAAACGAACTATCTGGTAACTTTGTGTGGCTGTTTAATGCATTCTTGCATGCAATGGGTGGAATTGCGCCAAAGAACATAATAACAGATCAAGATTTTGCAATGAGGAGTGCTATTGATGAGGTGTTCATTGAGATAGTACACAAGAATTGCCGCTGGCATATAATGAAAAAAGCACAAGAGAAGCTTGGGAAGCTGATGGCTGACAATGACCCACTAAACAATGCATTCAAGGATTGTGTTGACAACAGCCTGACTGATATTTTACTTCCCATCCCTCACTAGCTTAAAACATAAAAAGTGGGCACATAGAAAATGGGTTTAGATGCATGACAACAACAGTTACCATCTAACAAAGTGACAAGTTACCAGAGGATTATAACAAAATTACCTACATTAGTTGCTTTCTGTACTACCCCTATAATGTCCATGTTTGATGTACACATTTCAGTTGTTCACCCCACTAGTTACAACAAAACTTTTCAATCACCAGCTAGTGCTGATTGATATGAGTATATTTTTGTTGCTAGTTAAAAATGTTGCTTGTACTACACACACAGAGTGGTATTCGCTTTGGAAAGAAAAACTTATCCTGTCTGCAAAGTACTTACCATGATCCTTCAACTAAAGTAACCATGTGTGTGTGACATAATTATCAACAGCATTGGTGTTCCTAGTTACCAGATATGTTTGAACAGATGTTACCATCCTCCAATACTTGATGTTACCATGTTTATATTATGAATGCAGTTGAGGAGTTTGAGCACAAGTGGTGGGTGATGATGGAAGCATATGGCCAGACTGACAACGAGCATTTTCAATGGTTGTGGGAGAACAGGAAGTGTTGGGCCCCGGTATACTATATGCACGATTTTTCCCGTTCTTGCAGACCACGGCAAGAAGCAAGGGATTTAACTCTGTGCTCAAGAAGTATGTCAACCCAAACAACTCACTGGTCGAATTCGCACAACAGTACACTACGATACATGATAAGGTGATGGCTAGCGTGTCAAAAGAGCAGTTGGAAACAGTGTACAAAGAAACCGAAATGTACTCGATGAACCCGCTGGAGATGCAGGTGCGGGGGCTATACACACATAACTTGTTTTGCAAGTTTCAGGTGGAGATGAAGGTGAAATCAGCCTACAGATGCGACGCATTGGATGATGGTACTTTCAAGGTCAGCTCAGTGCGGGGGATAACACCAAAATATGGAGACAAGGACTACCATGTGCAAGCAAACATGGTTGAAGAGGCATGCTCGTGTAGTTGCTGCAAGTTTGATCATGACGGGCTACTGTGCGTGCACGTACTACGAGTTATGGACCAAATTGGGGTATACGAGATACCTGAAAACTACATCCTAAAGAGGTGGACCTGGGATCCAGAGGAGGATCTTATTCAACTTGATTTCGAACAGCCGACAGTTAAGAAGTCGATGCCAGAGGAGGGGAAAAGCGTCATGCGATACACGTCAATTCTTAAAGAATTTAAGGCATCGGCCAAAGACGCTTGCCTAACAGATGACGGGACCAGATTGGCAAGAAAACACCTGTATAATTTCAAGGAGGAGCTTGAAATACTGAAGAACAATCAACTTAAAAAAGCAAGAAAGGAAAAGGAAGAAGCAAAAGGATCGTTTCAAGGACAGCCGGATCCCTGCTCGATACCTGTGGGGCGGATGAATGAAGACAACCCTGTCACACATCACCAAAACGCCCCCGATGCAAGACATCAGGAGAACCCAGCCACACAACAAACAAGTGCCACTAATGTGAATCGACAGGAGAACACTGCCACACAACAAGAAAGTGCTACTAATGTGCAGCGACAGGATAACCCTGCCACACATCAAGAAAGTGTGCGGGTGACGATACATGCTAGCAAAAACAATCATGTTTTTGTCATCCAGCCCCCACATCCTGATGCAGCTCCGTCCTCAAACACAAAGTTGATACTAGACCCTCTCAAGACTACAACGAAGGGGCGGCCAAAGTAAAAAAGAAAGCAATCAGGTTTTGAGATTGCAAAACCAAAGACAAAAAGGAAATGTGGTGTGTGCGGGAGTCTGGAACATGACAAACACACATGCAAATCTCCCCTAGCAAGATAAATGAAGAAGGTGCTATTAAAATGGAAGATGGTGGCTGCATTTTTTTCATGGACCATAATGTGCAAGCTACAAGCCCCATAACATTCCAGTTATCAGCATTGTATCGTAGATTTTATCATGGCTTTGTAATGCAAACAAGTGTATCTCTATAATTTAAGCAAGCTATCAGTACCCTGTTATGCCCGTTACCAGCAAATGTTTGATGGGATTGACATGGATTTGTAAATCCAAAATTTTTATATCTTAACCAAACTATCAGTACACTATTATGTCAGTTACCAGCAATGTATGATGGAATTGACATGGATTTGTAAAAGCCAATATTTTTATATCTATATTTTTTGAAGGCTACCAGCACTGCATTGTATTGCTTGTGAACAAAAAATTAGTCTTGCTTGCACTTCTAAAAATTGCTTATGAACTAATTATAATGACAGTAATGAATTATATCATATAGTCAGTGACTTTGGACTGTGTATACTATAGTAAAACAACATGTCAACACTTTGCTCCATGACATTGTCATGACAGATTCATATAAAAAAGTTATCATCACAGTTTGGTAGAAGTTATCACACGGTAGTAAAAAAAATCACCTCATCACCCGCTGCCGAACAGATGATAGCGCCACTGTTTACACTTGTTTTGATAATGATCTAACCACCTCAATGTTATAATTTTCCGGAGAGCTGGAATTTGCTCATGAGTTAAGGCTGGAACATTTTTGCCATCCCACACCTCAAGGTACGTGCAGGCGAAAAATCCACAATCAATGCTGAAACATTTGTGATGAAAAAAACAACACAAAATCAGTTTAATTGAAGTTTCGGACCGGGTCAATAAACAGGGATGAGAAACATGTAGTGGGATGTTAAAAAGAGAGTGAATAATCCACAACTAACCCATTATCCTGTTTCAACACATCAATGTACACAAGTTCATAGTCCTTGATCTGCTTATGCGAGTCCTTGTAATTTATCAACCATGCCTTCTTTATTGCGTTCATGTATCTTGTCGCATGCTTGAGAAGAGAAGGACTATCTTGGTCACACAATGAATCTAGAACTTCAAACCGCTTCGCCCTAAGCTTTAATGACAACACATACCAATGCCCGTCATCTGGACCGCGGCCCAACTTTTGCAAAGCAGGGAATAGAAGCTGCAAAAAATTAAAAGGCAGTAAGCATAGAAGGAGTTGGAAAAGAAACAAAATTACCAAGATAACAAATGGTCATGAAATTCACGTGGAAGGCAACTAGAAAAAGAAGTTATCAGGGCAGAAAGGTCAAAGTTGCCAGTGTGCATGAAACAGGTTATCATGACATGAAGAACAAACAATATCCGCAAATAACATGAAGTTACATGATATTAACAGGAAGTTACATGATATTACAGGAAGTTGCCAAGACACTAACTGTACAGTTACCAGATCCAGCAAACATAACATACCTGATCCTGGTGACTAAGAATGTAAAACTTGTCCCGTCGAAAATACTTCAGTAAACACTTGGATTTGAAGTCTCCTATCAACAGATACACAGAGAGCACCCAAGGGAAGATGAGCCTGTTTGGCGTTTCCTTATACTGGAGAACGCGAACATGTAACTCGGCAATGCTGGTTGATAGTTGCCCAACTCCCTTCACACAATTGGCAAGCTCACCGAGGGTGATCCACCTACCATCAATGTCGATGACCCTAACACTACAAAAAACAAAAAAATAAAAGATTTAAAAAATACATTTCAAAAAATGGCGCACACATAATGATTTGTGTTAAAAAAGATGAGAAAAAGGATGGAAACATACTCTTTAATCTTAGAGTTAGAATCAGTAGTATGCTTGATAACTTCATTGTAAACATTCTCTTCCTCCTCGCTCGGTGTGAGGGTGGCAAAAGGCGGGAGCAGGTATTTGGACGGGTGGGTGACCCTAACTTTCCGAATAAAGGATTTAGGGGTTGAACTGCGTACTAAATACTCTGTGCGAGGTGGTAACTCTGGTGTAACAAATGTTGGACTTTCAGGGTTGTCTGGTAGAAACAGAAAAAATAGAAAACCATGAATTATCATCAGATGGGAGAAAGAATTATCAAGTGATGGGTCAAAACATATCAACTTTCACATGTTTTGATTATCAAGTGGTGGTCCATAATTGAAAAACAAAGAAAGTGGTTTGTGCAAGGGTTGCAATGTTCATGGAGCATAAAAAAATCACCTATTTGAACATTAGATTTCCCTTTTAATGCTGGATTGCCATGTTCAAATTCTTCCCACCACATGAGAACCTCATCATCGTCAATCTCAACATCATACACTTGCACACGACCAGCTTCTGGTGTTACTTAAATAAAAAAAGAGCGATGAGGACATGAACAGTAGTGATAAACAACATAAATTGTTGCAAAAAAACAAGTATTAAAAATTGAGACAAGATACAAAAAGTTATCAGGAACACAATATAGGAGATACCAGGTAATATGAATGTGGATTACCAGCACACATGTATGGGCCTTTTAAGGAACAAATTAGATAACACTGGTGCATAACGAGGAACAGCTGTGATATAAACAAATCATCATAACATGTAAAAAAGAAGACCAAAAAGAATTGTATAGCCCAGAATTGGTAAAGAATGCATATGTGGCTGGAGTTATGGTGTCAATGGATCATAAATTATCAGGATTTGAACATTTGAGTTACCAAGATATGTCATATAAAGTTATCAGGGTGATTTAAAAAGGAGGGAATAATAAAAAAGTTCAGATGAATAAGAGTACACAACTGCTACTACGAGTGCAGTATTGTTTTGTAAGCATGACAATGAATTAAGGAAAATAAATAGGCAATGATAGGAGATGTACGTATCACGCGCTTACTAAAAGTCAGTAACTGATAACATCGGTTTTCAAAACTGACAAAGTTACCAAGGGGGGTGGGGGGGTGGGGGGAGGAGGATGGAGTTATCGTCTATGCTAGCATCGTACAAAAAATATTGTAACGGACACAACAGAAATATATATTACGGGTACTGAAAGCACATATGTTCATTTATATCACACAAAGCATAGAAGTAGTATTACATTCATCCATACACACGGAATGATAGCAAGTTCCAAACACATAAATAAAAAAAGCACACCAGGGCATAAAACAATACGATGAACACCGACATATCTCAATCCATCACTCTCGCGGCATAAAAGCGAAGACACAAGGTCTTCACTTACCAGAGTTGTTGGGTGGCGGAGCCCAAGCAACCGGTTGCGCCTTGGTAACTTTCATCATTGCCTTGCCCTTCAAGTCAGCATCAATGGGAGCTGTGAGCCCTAGAACGGCGTCAGGGCCAGTAGCTGGTGCTGTAGGTGGTACTTGAGCAGATGGCGCCGCCGCAGGTGCTTCTGGTGCTGCAGGTGGTACTTGAGCCAACGCTGGTGCAGCTTGAGCCGTTGAAGTTGCTTCATTAGATGGTGGCACTTGTGGACTCGCAACAAAGATGACATCCAGCCCAAGAGAGCAGCTGGGTGGCGTAAAGTTACCATCGTAGTCTCCAGCTCCAGGGGTGCTCGACTCCAATGCAGGGTCAACTACTGCTTCAAACATCACAAGTAACACACAAATAAGGAAAAAATGCATCAGGAAAACATGTAGATGATATTGTATTTGTTAGTGCCAGAAACATTATCTTGAGTTATCATGGATTAAACAGACAAGTTATCAACATAAGAAAATTAAGTTACCAACCTGTGCCAACAGGATTATGGGCATCATTCTCTTGACCTCCAGCTGTAGCCGTATCAATAGGCATATTAACTCTGGTACTTCCCACAACTTTCTCAGTGACACAAACGGCTATTGCGGAAAAAGATTAAACACATCGTCAAAAAAACATCATAAAAATACAAGAAACAAAAAACAAAGGTGATGGCGAACAGAACTACCTTCACTTCCATCATGCACTATATTCGGGACGACTTCATTTTCACATTCAACAGCCACAGCCACGCTGGCGATATCTTCAACAACAGCAGTAGCAGTTGCCGCTGCAGCTAGCTGAAAAACAGTGTCATCAGAAACACCAGCCGATGTCACCGCAACAACATCAGATGCGCCCTTGCTAGATGCTGCTGCTTTTTCAGACGGAGATGTCGCCGTGGGAGATTCATCAAGATGGATAACTTTTGTTGTCTCCGATGACGTTGTCTGCAACAATGTTGCCCTTAGTCGTGAAGAGGATCTGGTCTTGGCGAATTTCACCTTTTTTACAGCAGTTTTATCTTTTGAATGACTGAAAAAATCGGTACACAACGGTAGTAGTGAGATTACACATGTTGTTAAACCTAAGTTACCACATGTTTCAATCAAAAAAAAGATGTCACATACTTCAGGTATTAAGTAGCATCAAGGGAAAAAATTATAGAGTTATCAAGAACTAGAAATATAAAGTTATCAAATGATATGAACAAAAAAACCAACAATTATTTTTGAATAACTGCAAACTAGAAAGGTATGTGAACACCTTTTTCCTGGTACACTTGGTGAACCCTTAGCAGCAGCAACTTCTTTCATAGGTGCACTGAATGAAAAAAATAAGCAAATGTTACAAGCACATACAACTATCAAGATTGGCAACTCTAAATTACCAGGGGGGCAAAGTTGAGTTATCAATGTTCATCAAAATAAGTTATCAGACAACAAGAACAAAATAACTGCTGAACATAAATGAAAGTAACAACGTGAATACCTTTTCAGTGGTGCAATCCTTGAATCCTTAGCAGCAACATATTGTTTGCCGGGGGCCCTGCAGATGAAAAATGAGCAAGTTGATCACCATCATCAAATTCCCAAACTACATTACTCAAACAACTGTATTTACCATGTTGTTTCAGGCACATAATTGATAAAAAGGAAGGGTGACATTGCAAATAATAATTCACCTGCGTGGGGCCTCCTTCTGCACGGTGAACAGTGGGACGGAGACACCGGTTTCCTTTTCAGCCACACGTATACCAAGCTCCTGGACCACAACTTTCTTCACAGCTAAATGAATCTCAGATGCTGATAGTGCAATTGGTGAAGACGGCCTTTGCGATGGGCTGGCAGGCACAACTGGTGAAGTTGGACCGGGGGGGGGGGGTGATGGTAGCCTCAGTTTCTTGCGCCTCTGGTAAGCCAAATTTTTCAAAAGCTGAGCACCGCACCGCTTGACAGAAGAGTCAGTGGCCGCCTCAGCTTCCGTGTCTGTCAGACCTTGCTGGCTAAGCCCTCCATCACCTGATTCGACGGATGCTGCATGAGATGTTCTGGTGAGTAAGATCTGAGACTCAACGAGGTTATCATCGACAGGGCGGACAGGGATGTCTTCAACATCTGGTCCTGTGCCATCACGAGCTTTGACAATTGCACCATCAAGATGTGTGGTGTCATCATCAGCTGGACCGCTGCCCATGTCTACATCCATGGTACCACTGCCTGAAGCAACAAAAGGATCTTTACGGCGACGACGAACAACTCGATAGTCATCATCATCATCGGAGTCAGCGTCAGAATCAGAATCATTGCCTCCGTGATACTCGTCATCACTGTCAGAATCTTCAGCAACATTCTTTCCAGCACTTTCTGGCCGCCTGCCTTGCGATGACCGCGTAGTCCTTGACGTCGTACGAGCGGCAGAGGAGATAACGTTCAATCCAGCGTCTAGCTGACGGGATACATGTGAATGGCCCTCATCATCTAAAGCGGTGAATGATTCCACAAGATTGCCTAGGATGCCAGCCATGGCGGACGTGAACCGAGCGACTATTTGAGTTGATTTCGCAAATTTCTGTTCAACATAAAAAATACAAAAAATTTGGAAATAACCAGTAAGTTATCACCAAAATGCAACAAAAGTTATCATGAATTAACAAAAAAAAGCACACACAAAAAGAACATTCAGTAAACAAATGTGTGGTGTCGTTGCAGTAAACAAATGAATGTATTCATGATTTAGCAAACATTCAGTCACCATGAAAATGAAGATCAATATATGAGAAAGCTAAAACAACACAGTTAGATATCAGCAAAAAAAACTTAAGTTATCTAAGAATCATCATAATAAATGCAACCAAAGTTATCATGATATCAAGTTATCACAGGAATGCTACAAAGTTACCAAGGCATTGCACTAAGAATTATCACATGGTTGCATCATAATTATTATCTTCTATAGAAGATATGCCACATTGGAAATCATCCAAATTAGTAAAGAGTGTCAAATTGGCATCAAAAGAGGGTAACCACAATGAGTGCAAAAAATAAGTTATCATCCAATGAAAGAACATAAAATAGCAAAAAATAAATAAATAAGAAACTAGGTTACATGCTCACCTCTTGACTGCAGCTTGGGGCAGTATGAACACGCATAAACTTGTCAAGACCTTCCAGACCACCAAACAGACAGAAATTCATGCCAAACTCAGGCTTCAACTATAAAAAAATGTAGCAACATGACAGATAAGTAACAACAAAAAACAATGAAAATAAAATGCAGTTGCAAAGCAGACTGTGAATTGAAGAACATAGATGTAGATTACCGGTAGTTTCCCGAAAGAAACTTTGTCAGCCTGAACATCCTTGTTGAGGACAAGAGTTATCAGCTTCTTTGTCCATACATTGATGGGAAAAGGACCATCAGGCAATACGATGCCAAGTCCAGAAAGATCAATCGCATGAATGTACAATAGCTGATAAGAAAAACACAAGCGTCATGGTAAACACAAACAAGAATCGGACACAAAATGACAAAGAAATGACAAATGACAAAAGAGAAGGTAAGAGGAAAGCATCGTCACTTACATTGTAGAAGAGAAGGCAACCCCTGGTAGGCTTGCGTCAACAGCGCCTTGTGTAGTTCATCAACAATAAATTTGGACCAATTGAGATTTTTAACACCATTGATGTCACGCTGCAAGTTAAAAAACAGAAAGAAACTGAAGTTCACCGAATGCACCGCAAAAAAATATGAAAGTTACCACACTGACATATAGTAAAGTTATCAGGCACACAAGAAAGAAAATGACATATTTACAAAAAAAACTTACCAGCACAGCATACCATCGGGGGCTAACTTTGTTGGAGGTGGTCGGGGCAATGACTGTATTCCCCGCAAGCAGAAGCCACATACGCTTGAAAGTATCATCAGAATTTTCAGAACCCTTTATGAGATCAACAAGATCAGTCATTTTAGGGGCATATCCGAGCTCGCCAAACAACTCAAGCCCTAACTCAATATCAGCTTCAGATGGGAGGTTGTAAGGGACATCATTCCCTCCATGCGGCACGCCCATAACACGATGCACGTATTCCTCATTGACCGGAAGCCTGCCTCGGCCTGGTACGACCACCTCACGCGAATTGGGGTCGTAGAGATCAGCAAGCCACACACTGAGATTGTTAAATAGATGGTCACATTGGATATTCCGAAGGCTAGTTAAATCCATATCATCAATGGCACCCTTCCCGTCATCATTCATGTCCTTGCATGCTAGAAGAAGCGAACTGGGTGAGGCTCTGTTCCGCGGAGGAGGGCGTTTCGCCTTTTTCGAAGGAACCTCATCGATTCCATCACCATCTCCTTTACGCTTCCTCGGCATTGTCTCCCTGACATGTAGGGAAAAAAAGCAAAGCGAATGAAACCATTAGATAACTTTGAAAAACTGATATCACAATAAACTGTAACATTTATAAAACCGGTGTTTGACAAAGCAATAATACAGCTGATAAAAGGAAACAAGCAAACTGCAATTGGTCCATCACACATGCTAAAAAAAAGTAAAAAAGATAACACAGGTATATAAAAAGCATGTGTGACTAATAATTGAGGCACAATGCAATTGGTAAGTTACAACCAAATTACCAGTGATAAGAAATAGCATTCACACATGTTCATTAATAAACCAACCAAAACAAATGAATGAGAAATCAGCATTGTACTGCATATAGTTAGTATAGAAAAACTTCTGGTAACTACGGTAAGATGACAGTGGTAAGTGTAAAACCATCACCATGATAATTCAACCATAACAAGACAACACCGATAAAAAACATAGTTTAAGCATCTGGTAATTTGAGTGCAATATCGTTGGTAAGTTCAATATACACATCATGATAATTGAACAGAACAAGACATAACAAGCAAATCAAGCATTGTAAACATGCTAATTGGAGCACCACAAAAGCCTAATCAATAGACACACCGCATCAAACAAACCCAACATAAAACAACATTATGTGAAAAAACTTAAGGTTACTTTTTAAATACTCAGACACTGATGCACAACTTGAAATCCATAAACACCAAACATTATTGGATGTCCTGAACAACCACATCCACAACAGTAACACCATAACAAAATCCTTATTAGAACCGACCACACTTACCACCGCTAAGACATATCCACACCCACAATACAGAGCGGGGCGGGTGGGTGGGTGGGGGAATGGGGGATGCGCTGCTCAACATCGACTCAGAAACTAGAAGCCGACCTTAATCTAACCTAATTGGAACAACAAACCGGATTCGAAGACTCCAACCTAAATCAATGGCGGACCGACGGCGGAGCAGAAAGAGGAATGAAACAGGGGTGGGGAATGCGTTCCTCACCGCAGATTCAGCCGTCGTGCGCCGTGAACCGGAACGCGCCACCACAAGCAATCGTCGCACGCGAGGGGGAGGGGAGCGAGAGGAGATTCGAATGGAAACGCCCGAAGCAGAGGAGGAAGAAGTACTGCGGGCAAACATGGAGAGGGGGCGAGTGGGGATCGTGCGCGCATTGGGTGAGAAGGGCGGTTTCGAGTGGACCCACAAGACAGCGACAGAGAGCGAAAGTAATGGCTATCGCCACCCGCGCTGCGCGCACCAGGGGCGACGCGGGCCGTTGGATGCGGATCGAACGGCTATCGAGTCGTGCGGATTTGTTGCAAACTGCGAGTCGGCAGGTATTTAGCTTTCTCGTTGTATTATACATGCGCTTACCTGATTGACGATGGGTTAGCGCATGGTTCTCTGAAAAAAAATAGTTATGTTGTTTGTTTTCTGGAAGGCGCTACTCTTCCATTTTCATCACCTCGTGCCTAAAAGTTTGAGTGTAGCGTTGGACGACTCCACACGCATTGACGTAAGATTAAATTTCCATTTTCATCACCTCGTGCGTAAAAGTTCGAGTGTAGCGCCGGACGACTCCACACGCATCGACGTAAGATTAAATCCTGGGACTGAACGGGAATTGGACATAACAGCCAGTAAGTTGGTCTCGGCGCCTGTTGTGACTGCATTGGACGTGCTCTTAAACAATAAAACAAAGTACAACTGAATTGCATACATACATGTAAAAACTACCAAAAAGACCGGAACATGACATGTGTCAAAAAAACTTTCCAGAAAGAAGGACACCCAACAGAATATTTCTAATAAATCCATTTCAAATCTTCAAGTGGACCAAGCATAGTAGTATGGCTCTACAATTTCTTCTTGACATACACATCTATGGAATGTCATGTACAAGTTCGCAAGGCATGTGTAAAACAAGAATAGGTTGTATTTTGCATCAATCAATCTCGAAGATTCTCGAGCAAAGGACGACTTCAAGGAAGCTCTTGAGGATTGCAATCCCTTCAAACTCTCCGACGACCATCACAACAAGATGATTGAAGAATACATATGCACCAGATCAGCAGCATATGCATCCTTCTGAGTTTGTTGTGCGGATTCACCGGCTCATTAAACTCCATGGTCAAACATCTTAGCTGTGGGGTGATGTCCCTATGCCACCCATGCCCATATCTGTTGCTAGCTTTGCTTGAAGAAAAAGAAAAAAATGTAGGTGCTCAAGCGCCGAGATGCTCAGGTCCATCCCTTCTTGCAAGCCTGTCTACTTTGAGATATGACTGTCATATATATTACCCTACCAGGCCATGTCGGGCACGAGTTTCTCTTCCTGTGCACCAACCCCAAATGCCACAATTAATCATCCCATGTCTGCTTGTCACCTACCTCTCCCACCTTAAAATTGGCTAGTCGCGACATTGAGAATGTATCGTGTACTCTAAGACGTGGAGTACTCCTAGTATAAAAAAACCTCGATCCAAAATTCATGAAAATAATACTTGGCGAAATCGACATATAAGACATACTAGTCATGTCACAAAGATCAAATCTAGGTTTGTAACGCATAACTAGAAACAAAAAAGGAAGACAAATCTTATTTGGAATAGTAGCTATTCCAATTTGGTCCATAAATTTGGAGCATGGACAATAGTATTAATCTTGGGTTTTTATATTTTCTTTCTCGAACAATTATGGAGCCTGGACTTGAAATCTATTGTAGTATTGTGTTGTTTTTTTCCTTCAGATTTTTAGCAACTTTTTAATGGACCAAAATATATGGGAGTATTTGGAGTACCCCATGTCAGGAAGTACGGGATACGGGATACCCAGTCATTCATCTAAACATTTTTTTTGAAACGGAATTCATCTAAACATTTTTAGTTATGTTTGCGTTCCACCAGCTATATGTTAGGTGGGCCATAAGCTCTGTTGACATTTATGCATTTGACTGTTTCTTTAACTGCATATCATGGATGGTCATATCGTTATAATATCTAGAGGTTTTGGATAAGGCGCGTATGTCACTAGAAATTTTGAGTGTTACATTTAAACGACTTAGACATAGATCAATATAACCTTATACGAGTACTTTTTGTGATATCGTTGATTGATGAGCCTCGTGCGCGTAGTGATATGAGTTCTTTGATCAATAACCCACAAGGGCAAGCAATTTAGAGATCTCTTATGATACTGCCATTTCAATGTAATGTCATTGACAAGTTGATATAGATCATCAATCTTGTAGATCTAGGAGTCCCAATGAATCTAAACTAGTTCCTAACATGGCTTGAATTAGCAACTTCAGGGTAATACCAAGGCAGAAGCAGTTCTAGTGTGTTCTTATATATCAAGGTTGAGGAGAGGAATTGATTAATGCAGGTGCAACCACATGAGTAAGTAAGGTGTAATTCATCCAAAACTGCTGCCGCATGTACGAAGCTCAGCCAACACATGAATTCGCCTATGCAATGTGGCCCAATGTGAAGGGAAGAAGTATTTGATGCTTGGGATTGGTTTTCCAACTGCGGTAATAATGGCTATCCTAGTTAATCTATGAGGTGACGATGGAAAAAACACATTAATTACGTTGAGCAAAAGGAGCAGCCTTATATTTGTGCAATTTTCAAGTTCCCATAGTGATCTTCTATGTAAAAAGGAAGAGAGTATGTAGCTGCTATAAAAAAACATCACGTCCTCTTACCATCGTAATACATTGGTAGACACATGGCGAGCAAGTCATCAGTTCTAGGTTTTTTTATATGGCTAAAGGACGGAACAAACTCCAAGTGCAGCAAGATCAAGAGTCTATTCTCACTCCATCGATGTGCCAATTTGCGATTAGGTTGACAAAGTTGGTGAAGATGAGACACAGGAGCCTCAAACTCTGTCTTTCCATGGTTCGCTACATAGAGAAATACTGGAATATTTGTTTTCCAGCATGGTTGAAGATCAGGATGAGCCTCATAGATATTTCTTTTTTTTATGAACACCCTTTATAAGACAAAAAACACGTTCCTGGTTGGATTTACTCTTTAATGCAATGTTCTCTTTGCTGTCCATCTGTGAAGGTCTCTGGTTGTATGCCTTCGTTTCACCCAATTTTTGTAATACTCCTATTTTTCCATGTAGATCATAAACACCTATTTTTCCATGTAAATTTTCTTGTACATCATAAATTTTGTTAGCGTGCTTATTCCTATTAATTTTGCTGGAACATGATGTTGACTTCTTGAGTCCGTTGTAGATCATGTCACCAACTCTGTAAATGAGTTCCTTCTAACTCTAGTGGTTGTTCGTCAACCTATGAAGACAACAGAAATGCACAAATTTAGAGTTATGTTTTCCCAAATTGCTACCCAGATCTCCGTGCTATCCCAACCACTAGAGGAGAACTAGTACTCATCGAACCCAACATGCACCTGGACTGATGTCGTCTTTCTGTTGCGTATCTTTTACAGTCCCCATTAGTGAAAATTGCCACAGAACAAATTAAACCTCTAAGCTTGGAGCTGATATGCAGTGGGACTTCCTTTGTAGCATTGGAAAGTTTGCTTCCTAATGCCTCTCATGCCCAATGTACTATAAATGTATGCCTAGCCAGTGACTATTGGAAACCTTGCTAGCTAGGCACATGTCTGTAGCTTAACACACGGGGAAGGCATTGGATATTCTATGGAGTATGGACTATGTGCGTGCGTATATATACGCACACACCATGCACTCTTACAAGTCATAACTAGAATGCGAAGTCTGTGTTGAATATTGCAAATACGCATTGATTATTTAATGCTCGGAGATAAAAGGTATGATGAGGCGCCACCGTGTGCATAAATTAAATCGGTAGCATGAATTGTACCTGAAATAGGATCGATACAATCAAGACGGTGGAGTCTACTTATGGAGCTATGGGATTCTAATAAATTCTCTCAGTACGTTCAACAAGAACGGCTATGTTTGTTGTTAAGGCAAATTTACTATACAAAAGTTTGACCACCGGACAAACCCATAGCCATCTCGTCACGGAAATGTTTATTTCGGCTACTAACCGTAAGGATAAGCCAGTCCACTCTCAGCTACGACCCTCGCCTGTGTCCTTGACATTGAGCTCCTCTATGTCTCTCTCCCACCCAGACAAGATGATGTCGCAGCCCCTATGGGATTCACTGACAAACCTAAGACATCCTACACCAACTGACCAACAGCTGCCCGAATGGCCACAACATGCTCATCGCATCGCACGACCTGAAGATAGTTGTAGTTGTAGGGATATGCTCGTGGTGGTCGCCACCTCCGCAAATGTAGCAGGTGTGTAGGTTTGGATATCTCCACTAGGAATGGATCAGATTCTCAAGGAGTCCATATTAACTTTTCACTTATCTCCCGAATTCTAATAAGCACAAATAGCTCAATATAGTGTCAATTTGTTGAATTTGGAAAAGATATATTTGATTCATTTGGCACGTGGAGACTAATCTTCATATAGCAGGTCTGGATGGTACATAAGTAGATGTATGATGCCAACTTGCAAGATCAACATATAATATGGTGTGATTTCATAGCGTTCCTTTCATTGGAGTTACAAGTCATACCTGCATATATGCTATTCTAGGGACATATATGTTGCAAAATGCAACTCACACATGTGTGCTTGATAACCGAGGGCAGAACCTAGAATTCCAAGACTGATAGGAAGTTATAGATTATGACTAGATTGGAATGTAGATTACTGTTTGGGAGATTGAATATGTAACTATACTACAAAAAATGAAATCCATGTGAGGTTCAAAAAGTGTCATTTAGAGACGACAAATATATCTCTCAAAACAATCAAACTCGAGATTTAAGTGACCATCATATTATAAAGTGAAAAAGGTATCTTGTGCTCAATCAACCACATATGGTTCTTCCCATGTACCTTTTCTCTTTCCCTGTTCTTTTTAACATTTGCCAAGATCTACAATGAAAACTATCATTGCTTATGGTTGCGATGCTACCTTTAGGTGCATGCTCCATTCCGATTTGTTTGAGCAACTAAATGCTATAGTTGAGCATCCTAGAGACTTACATCTAAGTGATCTTCCTGATAGTGTAACCTAGTCCTTATACAATAATGGTCTTGTTTCTACTATATCAGTTTATACTTAGTTGGAGCATCATATTTCTGGTGCACATAATAAGTGGATAACCGTGTCCTAAACTGGCACTGAAGACACAACTTGACCGGGGCCAACTTTCTGTTTTCCATCTTTCACAATCCCATCAATGAACATGGCAGCAACTATAAATGAAAACGCGCCTAACAGCTGGGTCCAGATTCAGAAATCAGTAGAAGAAAGTTGATTTCCTAACGCCTCCCATGCCAAATATATTGCATATGCATGCCTGCCTGGTTCATGGCCGCCGCGATAATGCTCGCTAGTTACTTGCTATAGCCAGGATTACAGGCATGGTGTGACTTGGGAGTGCATATACACAATCCTTTTAGAAGGCATAACTCGTCGGTGGTCTCACTTTATCAACGATATTAAGGCTCAAAATAATAATGTGGCCACTAATTTGAATTCATACTTGGTGCCCACGAGTAGTCATCTCGGGCGATGAATAAATTAAATGATTGCATGTATCACTTAATCAACTTCAATAGCAGAAATTGTACCCGAAACAAGATCAATTTCAATCCATCAGTGGAGCCTACTTATGATGCTCTGATAAATTTTATATGTACTTTGTTGTTGAAAGTTGATGTTTGTGGTTGGTGAAAATATTACTATACGTCGACTGCAGAATGTATTACCACCGGAGAAAGGCATCGACATCTCATCACCTCTGAACATCCCACGCCAGCATCTAACTATGACAAACAGGTAATACAGAAATGACGCATCGGAAGTTGAGAAAGAAATGATACAAGCAGACTATGTATGATTCTTCAGAAGTTGTGACAAAACCGACTCTTCAGAAGTTGTGACAAAACCGACACTTCAGAAATCTCACTTAAAAAGATGGAGCTACTCCTTGTCCAGTGTGATATTCAACTGTCTAGGTGATTCACCAGCACTAACACATGCAGTAATCTATTATCGCGAAAAAACAAATCTAGAAGCAGTTGTGCAAAGAATTGTTTGTTTACCTCTTTCCAGTTCATGAGAGTAACTTCAACTAGACCCTCTGTTCTCCACCATTTGTTCGTATGGACAGCACGGACACGACCCGAATCGAAAAAGGTCACCCAACTGAACTTCTCATTTCAAGCCTAAATGTCCATGGTGTATGACAATCCCCAAACCCAGCTCATATGCGATTTGGGATGGTTCAGACGCGTCCGCCATATCGGACCGGTCCGGCCTGCCCCTTGATGACCCCCACAAAACCCCACTTTTTGCCCACCCGGACCAAATCCTAGCTCACTCTTGTCGGCTCCGCTCCCTTCCTCGTCCTTTTCTCTTCCCTCCACTCTGGTTCGTCCCGCCCCGCCATCCCGCACCACCATGTCCGGCTCTGGCAGCGTATCCGAATCCGAGCTAATCGCCGTTGACTGGGATGCTCTGGCGGCGAGAGCATAGCCATCGCGATACACAACCGTCCTTGGTTTGATATGGCGTGCCGAGCTAAATGTAAAGGAGACCCGAACATTTTCTCAAATTCCTAACGCGAAAATTATTTTGAAAAGGTGTTTCTTAAAAAGCGAACACTTTCCAAATTTTAGAAGAAAAACTAAAAGGCTTGAACAAATTTTTGATAAACTGAACACTTTTTAAAATCCCGAACATTTTTTGAATTTAGAGAACAAAATTTGAACATGAACATTTTTTAAAGCACGAACATTTTTTTAATCTTGAGAACAAATTTTGAAACAGAGAACAAATTTGTAAGCGAGGAAATTTGAGAACAAAATTTGAACATGAACATTTTTTAAAGAACGAACATTATTTTAATCTTGAGAACAAAATTTGAAACAGAGAACAAACTTGGAAGCATGGATTTTTTTTTCAAAGCATGAACATTTTTTTTTTGAATCTTGAGAACAATTTTTGACACGAGAACAAATTTGGAAGCGCGAATTTCTTAAAGCACGAACATTTTTTGGATATTGAGAACAAAATTTGAAATGGAGAACAAATTTGGAAGCTCGAACACTTTTTGAAAGCACGAATAATTTTTGAATGTTGAGAACAAATTTTAAAATGAAGAACAAATTTGCAACCGTGAACAATTTTTGGAAGCACGAACAATTTTTGAATGTTGAGAACAAATTTTGAAATGGAGAACAAATTTAGAAGCGCGAATAATTTTTTAAAGCACGAACAAATTTTGAAATGGAGAACAAATTTGGAAGCGTGAACAATTTTTTAAAGCACGAACAATTTTTGAATGTTGAGAACAAATTTTGAAATGGGGAACAAATTTGGAAGTGCGAATTTGAAATTGGAAGATTTTTTGAAACTCCCAAACATAATTTGAAATGTGAACAAAAAGAAAAAAAAAGAAGAAAAAGGAATTGAAAGATGAAATAAAGAAACAGAAAAACGAAGAAAGAAAAAGAAAAAAACAGGAAAAACAACAAAGAAAAAGAAAAAAGAAAAAACCAGTGAAAACCCGGTTCAAGAATCTTCTAGAAGGTTCCCAAAACCGTTGAGGAACCCTCCAGAAGGTTCCCAAAACCGGAAGCTGCAGCGCAGCGCTATCTCCTAACTGGGCCGGCCCATCTTGATCGCTGTCCCTAACTTCTCTGTGCGAAGCCTCGACAAGTCGACACAGCGAGCGTCCAATAGGATTTTCCCCGTTGCGGCTCATCAAGGCCTACACCATTCCACGGTGCCCAACGGGGCTCTTGCAGCTCTGGGCCGTCACCGTCGGCCCACACTCCCGGGCACCCCTCCTGGGTGCTTGTTCGAAAGTCGAAGTCGTTTCGTTAAGTCAATTGAAAGGGAGCTCCTAACGGGAAAATACGCTCCCGTTAGGAATCGAACTTGAAACCTTCGCCATTTACAGTGGCTCGGCTAACCGCTACGCCATGTACTTACTAGTGATTGAATGCAGCTCGAACTCTATAAAAATACCTACCCATACATGCGTTTCTTTAAAAAATATTGAAACTTCACAGATTTCGGAAAAAAGTTCATGGACATGCAAAAAACGTTGCCCTATTTAAGGAAAGTTCATTGAATTTGTAAAACGTTCATCTTTTTTTTTAAATAGTTCACAGGAAATGAAAAAGTTCATGAAAAATTGAAACAAATTCATCAATACTGATTTTTTTCACAAAACTGAAAAAATTTCTTCAATTTTCAAAAAAGTTCAACAATTTCAAAAAAAGTTCATTGAATTTGAGAAAAGTTCATCGAATTTGAAAAAAATTCATCGAATTTGATGAAAAGTTCACCGAATTTGAAAAAGAAATTCGTCGAATTGAAAACAGTTCATCCAATTTGAAAATCATTGATGAACTTTTTTCATCGAATTGAAAAAAGTTCACTGAATTTGAAAAAAGTTCACCGAAATAGAAAAAAGGTCATCGAATTTTTAAAAGTTCATCAATTCCGGAAAAAGTTCACAAGTTTGAATTTTTTTATCAGTTTTGAAAAACAAAACTCAATGACTTGAAAAAAGTTCACGGATTTTGATACAGTTCACGGATTTAAGAAAAAAACAATAGAAAAGAAAGGAAAAAAACAATCAGATAAGTAAGAAGAAAAGAAGGAGAAACTAAGTAATACCACAAGAAGCGGTGTGGGAAGGTGTGCGCTGCTTTGCGTTTAACACATTAACAGGCGCAGCGGGCGCCAAATAGGAAACGCCCCTGCCAAGTCCTGCGAGCCTGCGACAGCTCCCGAAGCCTGAGGCACGGATAGCTCGTTGGACCAGGCAAACAAGCCAGGCTGCGGCCTCGTTTATATGTATGAACTTGTCCGTGGATGGCCTATCGTGGTCCTACATGTGTATGAACTTGATGTCTATCTATTACTAGAAGAACGCCCGTGCGTTGCAACGGGGCCACATTAACTTTAAGAGTTCAATATTAATCATGTTAATATTACATTTAATATTCTCATACATATATCAAGTGACATTGGCGACCTTTTTACCATCAAATCCTCACACACACATTTTCTCCCTCCCTCTTCCTCACACTCTCTCCCCCCCCCCTCTCTCTCTCTCTCTAACACACACACACATCCATCTTAGTGGGTACGGGACCATAATCCATCTATTTCACACGCCCCCACACACACGCGCGCTAGTTCTATTTGCCACCATAACTGAGAGAATTAATTTCATGTAAATCGGTCAGCCACAGTTCCATGACAAACAATACATCTAAATTCTCAGCGTTATTTTTATGTATTATGCATTATCTTTATATTATTTCTTGAATGTGTTCAAACTATTACTTGAACTTGCTACCACCAAATGATATCTAAATTCTCTCTCTCTCTCACTCTCTCTCTCTCTCTCTCTCTCTCTCTCTCTCTCTCTCTCTGATATTATAGGACCAAAAACTTTTACCAATTACCATACTGTTACTTTTGTTGTCCACAAAATGCAGTGAGGTAATTCTGAGAAAATAAAATGCAGAGTTGACCAAAACAGTTAATCACTATACTTGATGTAGAAGATGATGAAAGTATAAGCCTGCTGATAGCAGCACCAAATGAAACTTCAAGAACACCACCCGCAAAAGGATTAAAATCTATAACCATACAAACTCAACTGCTTCAACATGACTCTCCCTCCTTAATTGCCTTCTCTAATCTTTCTCTTGCCCGTGTGTTGTAGCTCGTTCCAGAACGAAATAAAACATGAGCTGCTGTGACTTGCAAGGAGCATCAACGTATGTATAGACAAATTTTCAGGGCCACCTTCTTGTTCTTTCTTTATAGAGTTCCCCTCTACTTCTCCTTTGCACTTATAATAACCATCTATGGTAGTATTCTTGTTGTCAATATACACAATTGATAAATTTTATGCTAATAACAAATATGCAAGGTACATAAGTGCTTCTATAGCAAAAAAGATTTTTCTGTCGTCAGTATGCACAACTGATAAATTTTATGCTAATAAAAAATATGCAAGGTAAATAAGTGCGTCTTTAGCAAAAAAAAGGAAGAAGCATCATTGTGTGTAGAACACGACAAGTACATTTTTTATTTTCAGAGGAGGGCGCTGCACCATTATTATTATTTATCAGCATTTGCCTCATGTTTTGTCTCACAAACCCAGATGCAACAAAGGAAGCACATTAGCCCACAAAGTCCCTTGTACTCTAAACCTAGCATGACCTAGTACTTTTCCATAGCAGGAGGACATGTCAGAGAGAGTTTATGTAGGGTAGTTGAAAATCAAATAACTAATGAAAGATTGCCAGATAGGTTGATGGCAGACACCAGAGATATAGATGAATACATTGCCCATAAAGAGAATCCCAAAGAGGATGTATACCCCCCAAATAAACAGTAGAGTGGATTGGAGAAGAATGACCTGACTATGGGCCCGGGTTCACTTATCTCAAGGCTGGGCATGATTACCACACAGGCTCATGTTTTATGCAAATTTTGGTTCTTCGTGAACATTGTGTACTCAATGAATTACTTGCGAAAAAATAGAACTGTGACAGTATACGGTGAGCACAATAATTAAAGCAAGTGTACAGGTCATGTCAATTTAAAGTTACGTACAGCTCCAATTCTCAGTGTATATGTCATGTCAATTAAAGTTGCGTAGAACTCCAATCCATAGTGTTTTTGACCATCAATTTAAAGTTGTGTAGAACTATAAACAGGATTCATAGGTTAGTGTGGATGAAAATAATTCATCACCACATCCTAGTCTCTCATTGTCATCACTCGTCACAATGGAAGCAAGAAAAAAAGGCATGCATAACAAATATAAATATGGGAATTTTGATCTCTAGCTAGTTCTCTTCTTCATTGAGAGGACAGAAGGATTGAATGATCAATGAGGGGCAATATAAAGTATTGATTCTATATTAGATGGATCAACTAATGTACAGAGCAGCTGTTGTACCTTACTAATTCAAACAGTGGAGTAACAAGTAATGTCATAGTTAATTCAGCATCAAGAGGCGTCCATCATGTAAATATTTTTTTAATAGCACGTTCTAAGATCCATTAATCCAATGAAATGGAAATGACAACAGGTCATAATACACAACATAGTACGCAAGGTCTCGGTTATATTCCAAGTTTCCAACACATTACTAACTTAACCTAACTTGAAACTATTCTTTAGTGACTCCCTGTAAGTATGCATTCATATCGAACATGTTACCTTAATTTTAATTAGATCAAGTAGGATTGAACATTGACTCCATGTACATATGCATTCATATAGAGCATGTTACCTTAATTATAATTAGATCAAGTAGGATTGTACAGTAACTCCATGTACGCATGCATTCATATAGAGCATGTCTCCTTAATTTGAATTAGACCAAGTAGGACTGCAGTGATTGTAGAAAGATTCCATGAATGAAGAAATGACCATAGTTAACTTGGTCTATGAATTACACAAGTTGTACCCGACTCCAGTGAGGGAGGGGCGATGACGGCTCGCATCAATGCTTAGTGCTTGTAGTCGTCGCTAGGTGGTCTACGAATTTAGATGTAATTTTTATTTTTTGGTGTTCGTTGTACTACCAGGATTGAAGATGAATAGATCGAAAGTTTTCCGCATTAAAAAAAAACCATGCTGTGTGGTTCGTATGGATTTGAAGGTTTGAATATGGTGTGTGTGTTTGTGCGCGCGCAATGTGTCTTTGAACATACAGGGATCAAATTTGGCAAAAGTGCCTAAAGATGCTCTGACAATCTATGACCAACTGGGCAGTGAACAATAATTCGTGTCCACTTGATCAACAAGAAAGAAGAGGCATTTCATGTGGAGCAAGTACTGCTTAAGCAACTAAATTACTAATCCACAAAAGAAATGTCACACATGCAGTACAAATTTTGTTAACATGTAAGGCCCCCACGGCTGGTTGCTTTGTATAGCATAATGGTTCGGTTGTTGGTTGCTTTGTATACAAAGCAAGGGGAAACCCTTTTTCGGTAAGGCCCCCACGAAAACGGAAATTCACCGGCGCGGACGAACCCGCGCACTATCGATATCTAGAGGCGTTCGTTTCCATCGAGATGCGTAATTTCTGATGTGGGACCGATGGGTGGTTAGGGGAGTTAATGTGTGTGCGTGACGGGCACTGACGACATGGGAGATGGTGTTTGTGGCCGACCGCAGATGGGTTTGACGGCGATCTAGCGACGGGTCGTTACTTTCCTGTTATCACTGGAACGGGACGCAATGGCCCCCGCCAGATGTTTTTAACCCAGCCCACGGGTACGTTGTTCTGTTCCCCATTCGATCCCCAAATCGAGAGAAGAAACCCTAGCGGCGCAGCAGTGTTTCCTTTAGGTTGTCACAAAATCGGAGCAGAGAGATCAGTTAGGTCGAAGAGATGGCAGATCCAGGTGCTGATCCAGATCCAGGAGCAGGTGGGAGGAGAAGGTGCAGGTGCTGGTTTCGATCCATGGTCCGCCTTGCAGGAGGCGGCGGCGTGATCCGGTGGAGCCCCAACTCTGGTGCGCGACGCCCAAACCCTAGCGCCGGCGCCTCCACCTCTCTCCTCCTCCTCATCTCCTTGCGCGCAGGTATCTTCCTCCCTCCCCTGCCACTGCCACTCCATGTGCCTGCTCGTTGCTGATCCATGCGTGCTCTGCGAATCCTTTCGTCTGCAGAAGGGTGGTTGGGGTTTCTGTAGGGGCAAGGAGAGATCTGTGATGCGCGCATCGCCGGCTAGCGATGACTTCGTGGACTGGCTGCCGGAGATTGCCGAGGCCACCTGTGGGAAGGAAAGCCTCATCTTCCAGTACAGCCTCAGCCAGGTGAGGTCTCATCTTTACTTCCTCCTTCAAAAGTCATCTCATGTACTACCTTCTTGATTCCTCCAACGTCATTTGCTTAGCCAAATAACATAGTAGTATAACAGAAGAAAGGTACTTTTCGTGGATCTAGAATTTTTTCACCGGATTATGACTTGAGACTAGACCTCTGAATTTATCTCTGTAAGTACGCTTCAGTATAAAAGAAAAGGGTACACAAACATTTCCATGTACCAAAAGAATAATATGTAGTAGATAGTTTATCAAAAAGGCTGCTATGATGTGTAAAATATATACCAGGTCTTAGTCAACCGGCTAGCAACTGCAGCAACAGGGGTCGCATATCTAAAAATAAATTAAATCATTAGTTTTTATGCGTGATGATTTTTTGTAAGACCGGATTATCTTTATTGACGATTACCTTAGGTTGTAAAAATCATATGCAATTTTTAATCTTAATCCACACTTTCAACTTCCAAATATGATGTCTGCCAAACACTGGCCCAATATTTGAGATATCGCAGCAGTGTTTAGCTGTAGAGATATCACGGTTGCATGTCTGTAGCTTCTATGGTCTCCATCGGGATTTTCAGAACTTTTTAGGAAAAGTGGCAGTTCCATCCAAATCGATTAGGTCAGAATCGTGGGTGAATTGATATTTTTATTCAATTCGATGGGAATAGCTATGCACATGTAAAGTTCTAAATCTCCAACTTACTATGTCTTTGTTTTCTGAGATTTTTATACTTCCACCTTTAATTGGTTCTCGCTACTCGGGTTTGCCCTTAGTTTTTCGATCTACACAATCTCAATCTTCAGAGAGATTCGGAAGTCTTCATCAGCAAGTGACCCTTGCTGAAACAATGATATAGGAGTTAGCGAACATAAGGAGGTAACTCATGTTTCTCTGAAACTTCCAAGAAACCGCAAAACAAAATGTTACCTTTAGCTACCAAGAAACCGAGCCTAATCGAGTCACATCACCGCAGTCCGAGAGATTAGTACCTTCTTTCCCCAAATATACAGTTTATATCCACTGAATTTTGCATGCTATTGCAGCTAGTCAGTCACACTAGCCCTGTTTTAGCTCGATTTGGTTCACAAGACATACACCAATCTTGCTGCCACTGCCAGGAATTCGACTTAATTTCGGAAGTACTAAGTATTCAATTAATGTATACGTCACTCTTCGCTAATTATACTTGGATTGTTGGTAGGTCGAAGAAGAAACTGGTATAAAGTTAAATCTAGAGGGCATGGTTGATCTTACTGCTTCGCCGGACCCTGCTACTGGGTGCAGAATGCTACCATCACCGGTAAGTGGCCTGCATTCCCTTCAGTTCACAATTAAGGCATAACTTCTGTTTCAAAAAAGAATAACATAACTTGACTCAGATTGGCTTCCGTGCACTGGGCAGACCTGATGATAACACTTGATATACGTAGTTTGGGTTCCTTGTCTCATTATACCCATATGTTTTTGTTGAGAATCACACGCAACACAAAAAAGCAGAAGACAAACGGATGAATTCAATTTGCAATAACTTTACAGATCTGTAATAATCCTGCTTGGAAACATAGCAAAGTGTACTGCATAGCAATTTTGTCATGTGATTCAACAAAACTTCTATAAATGGGATGTTCATTTGGCATCATATACCTGGAATGGAAAAGTTCTCTTGATCCATGCTGACGCAATTTCAACACCTGTTCTAAGAACTTACACTTGCTCCTGGTTGTGCAATACCTCGACTAAACATCTTCCTCTTTTTACCAGGGTGGCTGTGACGAAGAGATTTGCATGTTCCTTTATAGGGGGCACGTGGGCGAGGAGACTATTAGGCTCTCCAAGGGAAGGAAACGGGCCTGCGGGACCATGGCGAGCTGATCAAGCTGCGTGTGGTCCCCTATGACCAGCTCTGGCGCACGACGTCAGATGCAAAGGCGCTCTCGGCAATAGCTCTGTACGAGATGGGTGCCAATAGACTGCATAAAGCTTCATCAGTTATACTCATCCTTCGTCTAGGAAACTTGCATGTTCAGCAAGCATGTCCTAAAGACAAAGGATATTCTCCTCCCACTTGGATGACACGGATGCTCTAGAACACCCTAAGTCCCAGATTTCCAGCTCTATATCCCAAGGAGATTTCCTGCATCCATGCACATCCAGGGACATGTTCTAGCAGGCTTCTCCAAGAGAATCAAATTTTGTCCCCATAGTAGGAACTACGACAGTGTCATTTTTTTTTTCTCTGCATAGCTTCTTAGTGTTGCTTCCAAAGCACTCATCCTGTCAGCGCATGGGTGGCGCTCGCTAGATGAACTTCCGACTCGCATTCTGCATCAATTGGATTGAATTTCTTAGGCCCCATCGTTGAATGCAGTGTTTAATTACATGTGATACACGACTGAATTTGAATATCCGACATTTCGTCTCAAGATAACGCAAGAACAGGTCATCTGCACATATAATGCTAACTGAAGATTTGGCAAACTGTTGTGCCTCTTCCTCCAGCCTAGGGCTTCAGGGGTGTCTTTGCCTGTAGAATGCTCAGATGCTGCTGCAGACAAGGCAATCACATCGCAATTACTGTTGACCGGAGCGTCTCCCACATCACCAATGCTGGACTCAGCAGGCTCACACTCCATGGATTTGTACGTCTCGTAAGCAACCAAGGGCTGTGCGGCAGCGAGATCTGGCAGTGGAAATCTTTTTCGAGAAGGATACAACAGATCAGCTGCTAAACATGTACCTGTCGACGGGAAGAGAAACTGGTAGCGGAAAAGTGTACCTGTCGACGGGATTTGACAAAAACTCGACTTCAACACCTCCGGCGGCCGACATCTGCATCGCCATGAGCTCCTGCTCTGTAGGCGGCTATGGGAGAAGGAAGATATATTTCTTTTACTGGTCAGCGACGCCGAGACGACCATGGGCCCAAACATGGGTACCCATTTACTTTTCAGAGTTGGGCACCCAAGTACCCTTTCGGAGGACGCCGTCTCAGTAGCGGAAGTTGACGGCGGCATTCGGTTATGGGCCGCTCCGACATTCATGTTCCAACGAAACAACACGAAGCTGAGCCGCTACTTTCGGGTTAGTTTGGACGGTGGAGCACCTGTACTCGACGTCAATGCACACCATAGCAGTAAATACACTGTGCTACGCGTCATGGAGTCGTTCGTCCAGCTAGCGGGAGCGCACCAGCTCGTCCACACCGTCGCCGTTCTCCCACGGAAAGATCAATAACAGAATGTAATAACATGTTAGAAGGTCCGTTACATGTCGCGATATCCTGTAAAAGCTAGTAGAACCACGTTTGCTTGATGTCCCTTCCTATGCTTTGCGCTTTCCTGTGTCACTGCCCAGCTTGTCACTGCCCAGCTTGCTTGAATGCTTCATCACATAAGATTCTTGCAGCAATAGACTAGTTCTAGCGTGCATCTTTCACGGTGCTATCACCAAACAAGGCCGAAAAGTAAAACCAAAACAAGGATAGCAACTAAGTCCGGGATTCTAAAATCAATAAACTGCATGAACGGCTGGAACTGAAAGTTGAGTTCCCAAGGCCACCATTCCCAATATCCTGTATATGCCTGGCCGGTTGAAGTATGTTAGGCGAGGTAAATATCGATAGCTCAAGAAGCCAGACATGGCAGGATTGCATGCATGGTGTGACTTGTGAGTGCGTATATATAATATACACATCCTTTTACAAGGCATAAATCTAGTGTGATCCCATTTTATTAATTATTGATCTAAAGGTTGACTATATTAATTTTGAATTGTACCTGGTGTTCACTATGGGGATTTTATCTTGCTGGATGATCAATGCATGAGATATGTTGTTGTTTGTTCTGTTGCTTTGCACTTATATCATGGATTGGTTGAAATGGAGACCGGGGTTGATCCTCCTTTTCCGAAAATATACTCTACTGAAAATAAGCATTTATTGTCAAGAGATAAAAGATTAAGATTAGATGAGGTGCCAATAGAAAACATTTACTTCAAGTCTAGAAAGTGAGGTCTACTTGTGATGTTCTAATGAACTTCATCTGTACGCTGTTGTTGAAACAGTGAGGTTTGTGGTTGGTGAAGTCTTACTTTATGTCGACTGCGGACAGTCTTTTACCACCAGAGACAACCATAGACGTTTCATCACCTCAAAACATTCCACACCAGCAGCAGCGTGTACGGCTTCAAGAGGCTGGCGAGGCTGGCGACGCCACATGGCCTGAATCTATATATACATGGAGCTGCAGGAGTAGAAGCATAGCAGATACACGGCCTAACTAGTGTCGTCCATATGCTAGATAAGTACGTGCCAATATCAAGGATTGCAAATATGGTGTGAGTTGTGAGTCCTTTTAGAAGGCATAACTTGACAGTGGGTTATCAATGTTTGAAGGCTGAATATAATAGCATGGCCACTAATTGAATTCATACTCGTTGCCGACGAGTTGTCATCGGACAATGAATAAGCTAAATGATTGCATGCATCAATTGATATAGAGGCCGGGAATTATCCTCCTTTACAGAAAAGAGATTGAAAATAGAGTCAAGGGATAAAAGATTTGATGAGGCGCCACTATTATACATGAGTTAATCTGATCAACGTCAATATCAGAAATTGTACCTGAAACAAGATCAATTGCAATCCAGCAGTGAAGTCTACTTATGATGCCTGATAATTTACCAGTACTTCGTTCATGAACATGATGTTTGTGGTGGGTGAAAATTTTGATACTTGTAGACTGCATAAACTTTTACCGCTAGAGACAGCCACACAAACATCTCATCACCTCGAAACACAAGAAGTTGCCTGAACGGCTTGAAGAGCTGACATTGCACGACTTGAAGTACATGCAGTTGTAGGGGGAAATAGGCAAATGATTGCATTCCCAAGAAGCTCAGGCTCCCTTTCTCTTTTGTCCCGACAATAGTCGGCACAAACAACATTTTCTAGAATGTCTTGCAGTCAAATTTGCAAAAAGAGTTGATTCACTTGGCACGTGGAAACTAGTCTGCATATGAGATATGTGGTGTTAACTTGCACGATCAAGAGGTCATATGATGTGCTTTCATAGACTCATAGTGTTTCCCTAACTCGAATAGCAAGATATATGCTGCTCTAGGAAATGGTATGTTTCAAAATGTGACTACAAACATGTCTGCTTGATAAATATTGTTGGAATCGTAGCCCACTAGTATTCCAAGAAAACAAAGCAAGTACTGTCATTCAGAGATGACATATCCGTATCCCACAATGATCAAACCATACAATTAAGTAGCTTCATATTCTGAAGCATATACAGAATCTAAGACTACTTATTATTCTTAGAAAGTTTCACTTACACAGATGGAGCTAGCTCTCAACCAGTATAAAATCTAACCGTGTCATTGATCCACTGGCACTAGCACCAAAACACAGAAGTGATATAGAACCTACGTGTTTTTAGGAGATGGAAAAGCGACATTTTGTTTGCCCCATCCAGTTTTCGAATCACATTCGTCATTAATGACTATAGTCTCGGCTATGCTTTGTGACCTACTTGGTTAATGCTTAGTGCCATTGGTTCATGCCACCTTGATCAGCAACAACTAAACAACAATGCAACATGCATTTGCGTTGATTACTAGTGCAACCCGGACTAAAAAAAGAATCGAGGAGGGGATCGTTTTTGCTGATCAATGAAGTTAAGCAACTAAGGTAACTAGAGGAGACACCGTGCATTGCTGCAGAATCGTTTGTAATATTATTCCATATGAACATATAAGGGGTATATCTCCCTCTACATCGAAAACATCTCCTTAGATCAGTTGGCTAGCTAGTGCCTTACTGGAGGTTGTGGTCTTGGGTTCAAAACCCCATGGCGCCATTTTTGTTCTCTTTTCATGCGCCCCTTACAAATGGTCCCACAAGTCAACAGAGAGAGAAGGTGTTCACAAACGGGGATAGGGGTATTTCTGTCATCTACCTCCAGTCAACGTGCATTGACCAAACGGTAACGGTGAAAAATGGTATTTCTGAGTATTTCTGTCATCTACCTCCAGTCAACGTGCATTGACCAAACGGTAACGGTGAAAAATGGTATTTCTGAGTTTGTATCTAACGGAACAGTGGCATTTTTTATTAGTGAAAACATTTAGTGGCAAAACTGAGTAGCGTTATACAGCCGATGGCAAAACTGATAAAAACCCTATATTTTAAATGATTTGATGGTATGAAACATGAATAGTCAAATTTATGATATACAAACTAAATATATATGTACATATTATCTATTGTATTTGATTATTATAATAAAAAGGAATATAAGTAGCATACTGTAATTAAAAAAAATCGCATGCATGGTGAGTGGACCTTTCTAATGAGCTGACATGTGTGGTGATGTAGTATGTGTGCATGAGTTCAACTAATAATAATAAAAAAATCACATGCATGTCGTTGTGGTGACCCTTTGATGAGGTGGCATGTGTTCATGTTAAGATAATAAAGGTAGTGGGGTTCAAAAATCCCTTTTGGAGGCCGAGCTCCAATGAGGCCGGTTTTTGAAAAAAATATTCATTAAATTCAACGTTTCAAAAAATTCTGAAAAAATATAGATATACATGTAGGCATGATGCACAAGTGTGTAAATTTTCAGGACGAAATACATTGAAATGAGGGCTGTGCAAAAAAGACAAATCTGTGGCTTTTTAACGCATGATACTATTCATCCTCTCATGCCATGAATTTGTCTTTTTTGTAAAGATCGCATTTCAAGGTATTTCATCCTGAAATTTTACACATGTATGCATAACATTCTTGTTTACTTGTACAATTTTTTTCAGAATTTTTTAAAACAGAAAAGTTCAAATTTTGAATTTTCAGAAAAATGGCCTCCATGGAGGCTGAGAGTCAAAACGCCTCACTCTACTGGGGATGAACTATTTAAATATATACTTCCTCCGTTCCTAAATATAAGTATTTTTAAATATTCCAATATAGACTACATACAGAGCAAAATGAGTGATTCTACATCAAAAATGCGTAGGAATCCTTGAAAAGACTTATATTTAGGAACGGAGGGGGTATGACTCACTGGAAAAAGACTTAAAAGTTGGTCTATGCACTCCAAAGATCAGTCGCAGAACCTAGTGAACATGTTACAGCTCTGTTACATAGCGTCATTCTCCAAGCTTGTAGATTCCTGCAGGGATCTTCACGTTGGCACCACGCTCTGCGCCTTGCCGTGTCACTGTCCAGTTAGCTTGATCACCTAGGGTTCTTTTAGCGATAGACTAGTTCCGATGTTCATCTTTCTTGGTCCTATCACTGAACATGGCCGCAAAGCAAAACCAAAACATGACTAGCAGCTAAGGTCAAGATTCGGAAATCGATAGAACCAGGTCTTCAAGTGAAACTAAATGTTGAGTTCCTAAGGCCACCCATGCCCAATGTATTGTATATGCCTGCCCAGTTCATGACCATCGGGAATATGCTAAGGCTAGGTATGTCTCAATAGCTCAGAAAGCCGGGTAAGGCGAGATTGCATGCATTGTATGACTTGTGCGTGCGTATATATACACATCCTTTTACAAGGCATAAATCAACTGTGATCTCATCCTATTAATTAATGATATAAAGGCTGACTATATTAATATTGAATTGTACCTGGTGTCCGCTCTGGGGATTTTATCTTACTGGACGATCAATGCATGAGATATGTAGTTGTCTCCGGTGCTTTGCGCTTATTTTTGAGTTATGAGTTGTAACTGTACGATGAATAACTTCATAAATGATTGCATGTATTGGTTTATACGGAGACTGAGGTTGATCCTAATTTTCAATAATATACTCCCTCCGTCCGGAAATACTTGTCCTTAAAATGAAAATACTTGTCCTTAAAATGGATGTAACGGATGTATCTATAACTAAAATAAGTCTAGATACAACCATTTCGAGGACAAGTATTCCCAGACGGAGGGAGTACTACGTAAAAAATAAGCCTTTCTTTTTTTTTTGAGCAGAAAAATAAGCCTTTGTTGGCAGGAGATAAAAGATTCAGTGAGGCCCCAATATGCAGAAATTAAATCTGATGAATAGCAAAAATTGTAGTTGTAGTATGTTAGCAGCAAGTCATGCCCGTGATGGCAGCGTTCGCGTCGGGTGCACCAGGGGCGTGCACGGGCGCGCATCGGGCGAGTCGGGCGCGGCCGGCTCGGTGGCGTGGGTGTATGTAGGTGTGTGTGTGTGTGTCGCGATGGCGCATGAGCCAGGCTCATGTTCGAGTCCACTGTGTAGGTTAGGTCGTTGCCGAGAGTAGCGGGAGCTCGTTGGGGTAGCCGTTGGACGCCGGCCGCATCGTGCGCGTGAGCGCGTCGTGCATGCGGACCGGGCGGAGCGGATCGTGAGCTGAGCAGGCGTGCGTACGTGCGCATGTGGTTTAGCCCAGGTATAAATCCCGTGTACTACTGCTTGTCGATGTGTCCGGGCTGAGTTCGTGCTCAGGGAAAAAGGTGTTCGTGCGCATGAAAACATGCCGTGTCCTTGTTCTTCCTTCTCCTTCCTCCTTCTTCTGTTGATCTAGTTCAGAGAAAGAGAGAGAGGTGCAGCGTGAGAGAGAGGTAAAGCTAGGGCATAGCTACGGTTCCAACAATTGGTACCACAAGTTCGGGGGGCGGCCGGGGCGTGCGGCCGCGTCCGCGGCGCGCACGACGAGCGCGGCGGAGATGGAGGCTGTGGCGGCGGCGTCCGCGGCGAGCGCGGAGGACATGGACGCGTCGGTGGCGATGCGCGGCCATGCACGGTGATGCCGTGCGTGTAATGAGCAGCGGCGATCACGGAGACGAGGAGGCCGCGGAGGATCTGCGTGGTGGCGCAGAGGCTGCGGCGGCTCGGCGCGACGACTGTGGAGGCGCTACGCTGCGGTTGACGGTGCAGCGGTGCAGGGCAATAAGCGCGGCGGCGAGCCGGGCACGACCAGTGCGTGTTATGGGTGCGCACCGAACGCGCCGGGGCGTCGGGACCGCGGGAGTGGACCGCGTCGAGGCGCTGGACCTGATTGCGCAGATCGCGTACGTGCGCGGCGGGAGCGCGGGCCGGGAGCGCCGGGACGTGGGGAGTGTGGCTACGATGACGACGGCGTGGCGAAGGCAGCGGAGGACTGACCACGTCGGGGCACTGGACTCGGGCCGTGGTGACTGCGTGCGTGCGCGTCGTGTACACGAGCTTGGGAGAGCGGGACGTGCGGTGCTGCGCGGTGGAGACTGTAGCAGCGGCCATGGCACTACGTCGACGACAAGCCTGACATGTGCAAGGGACATGGCTTGGGACGTGAATGTTAGCAGCAAGCCATGCCCGTGATGGCAGCGTTTGCGTCGGGTGCACCAGGGGCGTGCACGGGCGCGCATCGGGCGAGTCGGGCGCGGCCGGCTCGGTGGCGTGGGTGTATGTAGGTGTGTGTGTCGCGATGGCGCGTGAGCCAGGCTCATGTTCGAGTCCACTGTGTAGGTTAGGTCGTTGCCGAGAGTAGCGGGAGCTCGTTGGAGTAGCCGTTGGACGCCGGCCGCATCGTGCGCGTGAGCGTGTCGTGCATGCGGACCGGGCGGAGCGGATCATGAGCTGGGCAGGCGTGCGTACGTGCGCATGTGGTTTAGCCCAGGTATAAATCCCGTGTACTACTGCTTGTCGATGTGGCCGGGCTGAGTTCGTGCTCAGGGAAAAAGGTGTTCGTGCGCATGAAAACTTGCCGTGTCCTTGTTCTTCCTTCTCCTTCCTCCTTCTGTTGATCTAGTTCAGAGAAAGAGAGAGAGGTGCAGCGTGAGAGAGAGGTAAAGCTAGGGCATAGCTGCGGTTCCAAAATAGTAGTCCTGAAGTCTTGCTTGTGATGTTCAAATGAATTTCATACGTACTTTGTTGTTGAACGGTAGGGGTTTGTGGTCGGTGAAATTTTACTCTACATGGACAGCAGAAAATTTTACCACAAAGGCAACCATAGACATTTCGTGGGCCCGAAACATCCGCACCATCAGCAACAGCTTGAAGAGGTTGGTGACGCTGCACGGCCTGAATCTCTATATACATGGAGTCGTAGGGGCACAAGAGTAGCAGAGGCATGGATTGGATCCCCAAGGAGTTTGCTGTTGGACCTGCAAATCGTCAGCACAGATAACATATTCCACATGCACTCGAATTTGCACAATACCAGTTGATCACCGGCACGTGTAAACTTAATTAGTACACGTTGGGTTGTGATTCCTGAGCGGCCGGGCGGGTTCGTATCTAGAGGTCAGTTTGCTTGATCACATGTCGACGCCACATTCAGTTTGCTCGATCGCGTGAGATTGCAGACACAAGATACTGGTACTATATATAGATGGATTACGAAATAGTAGTACAGTATATAACACGGTGCCGGGTGTAGCCACCGTGTCTCGCCTTCCCTCCTTTGCGCCAATTTTCTTGGTAAAAGGAAACGCGCATGCATGATTGAATCTCCAGCCGCCTCGATCGGCGTGCCTCGTGATTCAGCCGTCCATCCAGCGCACACACACCCATTTGCGTTGTATACGTACAGTAGTAGAGACCGAACGGCGACGCGTGGCCCTGGATCTGGATGGACGGCGCTGGCCGCTTCCACGAAGCTTCTGGACCTCGGAAGAGACAAGCCAACAAATTCGGCTGTCTGTTGAGTGAATCTCGCACCGCATGGTGCTAGTCACCCATGCCTTGTCTTCGTTCAGTTTTTGTATTTGTATTGTATCTTTGCAGTTTTTGTATTTGAAAAGTTAAGGTGCCTTTGAAGAGAAAAGTTTTTATGTGGTTTGTGCATAAGGGTGTCATTCTCACTAAAGATAATTTAGTTAAGCGTAACTGAGAAGGAAGTAAAAGATGTTGCTTTTGTGATCAGGATGAAACAATAGAGCATCTATTTATCAATTGTCCACTTGCTAAACTGCTTTAGCGAACAATTCACGTTAGCTTCAATATAACTCCACCTCTCACGATATCACATTTGTTTGATAACTGGTTGGCTGGAGTGGAGCCAAAGTCTGCGGCGCATATCCGAGTGGGAGCATGTGCATTACTTTGGTCTTTGTGGAATTGTCGCAATGACGTTGCCTTTAACAGACAAACCATCACTAATTTTTTGCAGGTCATCTTCAGAGCGTCTACTTGGATTCGTACGTGGTCATTACTCAGCCGTGCGGACCACAAGGAGCATATGGATATTGGGTGCAGCCGATGGAAGATGGTTGCACGGAATACATACAACCGGTTTGGATGGGGATCCACTAATAGGATAGGCGTTTAGTCTCCTAGTCTTTGGGCGCCGGTTGTGATTTTATTTTTTGGGCCGCTTGTGGAATTTCTTTCGTTACTAAGACCTTTGTTTATTTTTAAGACTTCTTGTTGGAAACCTTCGGGCAACTTTTTTAATAAATGGTTGTGTGCATTAAGAGATGCAAAGGCCGGGGGTAAGCATCCTTTTCGAATAAATAAATAAATCTTTGCAGCTTTTGTGATGCTGCGTGTATCGGCACAGATGAGCCGGTGGCACGTCAGCCAAGTTTGATCGGACGCATGTGGGGTGCCTAGCACCGGCAAAATGCTAGTACAACTATGCATCAATATATAGTCACACCGTACTCGAATTAGGTCAAGGTGATGGAAGGGCCATGCATCACATATATAGCCTACAAGCGCGCTCAATTAAATTGGTGAAAAGAGAAGGCGAAATTCGATTTGCAGGGCGACGGATCCATCTCAGGTGTAGGCGTGTAGAGCTTGGCTCTTTGATCTCATGTCGTTTTCTTTAATCGCCTTGCGTCGTGCACGACATCATGTAAAATTTCGATGATGACCTTATGCTGTTACCATTGCTATATGTTAGAGCATCTACACCCGGACCTAGAAAAATACTCCCTTCAAACGTGCGCATGTGCCGCCTCGCCGTGCTCCCTTCGTCCTCTTCTGACTCCGACGGTCCCCTAGAAGACAAACCATATGCCGTCTTCGCAATATTACTACCGCCGCCCCAATGATGACAAGGGCAAGGGCAAGGCGAAGCGGTGAACATCTTCATCCTAACTTTATCCTAGAACATCATCTTCATCTATAGTTTACGTGTATGAATTTGTTGTCCACGTATGTCTTATCCTAGTCCCATGTGTATTAACTTGCTATCTGTCTTTTATGTGTTGTTTAAATGTGTTGATCAACGTTGCGTGATTTGTGGGGGTTCAAATGTGTGTGTTGTCTATGGAAGTGTCCACGATCATATAGAGGGTCAAATTAGGCAAATCCTGTTGGAGAGGCTCTGAATATCTATGACCAACTGGGTACTGAATATCTATGACCAACTGGGTATTGAATAGTGGTTCATCTCCACTTCTTTTATACAAAGACAAGTCAACAAAGCTTCATTTCTATCAGGGGCTTATGTGTTATTTTCTGTTTATTTGAGTCAACTAAGTTAATCCACTGAAGAAATGTGGCACATGCAGTCCCTACTTTATTAATAAGTAGGTCCCCATAGAAAGATTGATCACAAATGTAATAATCGGTTACACGTCTGCTACACGTTGTGTCGTTCTGTAAGCCGGTAGGTCGAAGGGATCTTCACAACTTCTCTGGAAAGCAGAGGAAGAATTTTAGTCTACTTTAGATGGTTCGCACCACGTTTGCTTGATCGCATGCCAGTGTCCCGCTTACATTTCCCTTCCCACGCTCTACGCCTTGTCATGTCACTGTCCAGTTAGCTCGGTCTCGTAAGATTCTTATAGCAATAGACTAGTTCCTACGTGCATCTTTCAAGATTCTATAACTGAACATGTCCGCAAAGTAAAACCAAAACATGGCTTGCAGCTAAGGCTAGGATTCGGAAATCTCTAGAACTAAGAGTTCCGTTGGTACTGGAAGCTGAGTTCCCAAGGCCACCCATGCCCAATGCACTGTATATGTGTGCCCGGTTGATGACCGCTGGGAGTATGCCAAGGCTAAGTATATGTCAATAGCTCAAGAAGGCATGCAAATTCAAGCAAGACGGGATTGCATGCATGGTGTGAAGGATATAAATGTTGAATATATTAATCTTGGTACTCATATGAACTATACCTGGTGCCTACTGCAGATATTTTACTTTACTGGATAACCAATGCATGGGATATGTTGTTTGCTCACTTCTTCTGAGTTGTAATCGGTTGATATGAATAAATTCATAAATGATTGTGTGGATTGGTTGATACGGAGATCGGAGTTGATCCTCGTCTAAAACAACATACTGAAAATAAGCCTTTATTGCCAAGAGAAAAATATTTGATGCTGTCCCATTATGCATCAATTAAATCTGATGAATCATGAATGCCACAAAAGTTGAACTTGAAGTCCAGACGGTGAAGTCTACTTATGACGTTCGAATGAATTTCGTGAGTAGTACTTTGTTGTTGTATGGTGAGGTTTGTGGTTGGTGAAGTCTTACTTTACAATCGATTTGCAGACAATTTTATCACCGGAGAGAACCATAGACATTTCCATCACCTTGAAACATCCCACACCAGCAGCGGCCTGACGAAGAGGTTGGCGATGCCACACGGCGGTCTGAATCTACACACGGAGTTATAGGAGTGGAAGAGTAGTAGATGCTAGGCACGATGATTGGATTGTAAAGCAGTTTACCCCGCCTTTCACTCAAACATATTCCGCGAATAAAAAAACATAATAATATGTTGCAGATCTGTTAAACGTTGGGTCATGGTTCCTAAGTGGGCGGGTGCGGATCTCCAGGTCGGTTGCTCGATCACATGTCGGCCCTCCCCTCGCTTTTCGTTGTGCCGTGACTCGTGTCACTAGCTCGCTCGATGGTGTGAGATTCTTGCGGACACGAACAAATATACTATTTCTTTCGGTTTTAAATATAAGACATTTTAAAGATTTCAATAAAAATTATATACAGACGTATATAGATATATTTAAGAGTATAGATTTATTTATTTTACTTCATATGTAGTCCGTGTTGGAATCTCTGAAAATGCTTATATTTACAAGCGGAGGGAGTAGTAGATAAATTACAAAATGCTCCAACACGGTGCCACCACGTCTTGCCTTCCTTCCTTTGCATCCTTTTCTTGGTAAAAAGAAACACACTGAGTACGAAGCATGCATGATTGAATCTCTGGCTGTCTCGATCGACTTGTCTCCTGATTCAGCCATCCACACTGATACAATCACACGTCTGATCGTCAGCGTTGGTACATACTTCCTCCGTCCGAAAATACTTATTAAAAAAATTGAATGTATCTAGACATATTTTCGGACAGAGGGAGTACGTAGTAAAGACCGAACGGCAACGCGTGGCCCTGAATGTACGGCGCCGGGCACTTCCATGAAGCTTCTGGAGACGAAGCCAACAAATTCAACTATCTGTTGAGTGATGAATCTCGCATCGTTGGTGCTATTCACCATGCCTTATCTGCCTGCCTATCTTCGCTGCGTTTTGTATCTTTGCAGCTTTTGTGATGCTGCGTGCAGACGAGCTAGCCGGTGGCACGTCAGCCTGTTTTGATCGTACAAATAATATAGAGCCTGCCAGCGCGCTTGTCGGCCACTCAAATTATATTGCTAAAAAGAGAAGGCGAGATCCGATTTCCAAGTTGCCACGGATCCATGCATGATGCATCTTAGGTGCAGCGCGTGTAGAGCTTGTTTTCATGTCGTTTGCTTAAATCGCCTTGCGTGACCTGCGTCGCGCACGACCGCATGTACGCGTGCACCACGTCGACGACCTTACATGCTGTTATGCTGTTATGCATGACACGACGCGTGGAAAGTATATGTTCCAAAATGTGACTGCAAACATGTTTGCTTGACAAATATTGCTTTTGGAAAAGGCTTGACAAATATTGCTGGAATCATGGCCCACTGACTAACGATATTTCAATAAACAAAGCAAGTATTGTCATTCAGAGATGACACATCCGTCTCCCATGATGACCAAACCATTATGGATGGGGAAGTGAGCCTACATCAACTGTTTGCGGGAGTGGATGTAAAAACCCAACATCCGGGGTCAAATCCTCACGGTGGAGAATTTAGGTTCCTATTTATTCTTGAAGATCAAGCTATCCTGGTACGCACGCATTTGTCATTAAGGACTAGGCTCGGTGCGTTGCCGAGATTAAAAATCCTAGTACTCATACTTCAAAGGCTGTATGCATCCCTAGTTGATGTAGAGGCCGGGGAAGTGAAATTCTTCCTCAATATAAATGTGACAGATAGCTTCCACGCACGTCTCTCGATCGGATCGGCGGTCTCATGCATGTCTCCGCAGCGACCGACCGGGCCGTCATCCCGCGACACGCCGCTGCTCCCTCCTTCGAAGGGTCCTTACCCATGCTCCAGTGCCACACCGGGGCATCCCCGTCTCCGTCCTCTTATCACCCCGCCACCACTCTTCTCTTTGCCGCCGCTGACGATGACGCCAGGGCAAAGCCCGAGCGGCTGGGGGGCAGCGGGCTTCTTCTCCCGCGTCAGCTGCTCAAGATCGTTGTGGCGGTTCCGATCTTGATCTCCTCGATGGTAATGGCGGACAACGACGACTGGAGTGTGGCGACGGGTCAATAGTTGCTGCTCCAGGTGGCGACGGTGGCCATGCTACACTAGTGCAGAACCGGGCAATAGCACCGGTTCGTAAGGCCCTTTAGTGCCGGTTCCATAACCGGCACTAAAGTGTGGGCACTAAAGGCCCCCCCTTTAGTACCGATTCAGCACGAACCGGTGGTAAAGGGCAACCACGTGGCACGAGCCAGCTCCGGGGGGCTGGAGCCCTTTAGTACCGGTTGGTAATACCAACCGGTACTATAAGGTTTGTTTTTTTTTAGTTTTATGATTTTTTTTCATTTAATTTTGTGTTTCCATTTTAATTCTTTTTCGTTTGCTGGTATTTTACGATACTACACATTGTACACGTTATGCATATATATATATATATATATATATATATATATATATATATATATATATATATATATAAATAGAATTTCTAGTAGAACCAATCATGCATATATATATCATCAATGTCTCACAAACCACCATATTAATTAATTCACACATACACAAATGTATAGCTAGCTATATACAATTTCTCCTACATATGCATGTTGCTTTCGGAGCCAGTGACATTAGCCTAATTGGTGCCTTCGTAGCACAATGACAATTGGAAGTGGTTTTCATGGGGGCGGTAGCGGGTAATAGTATTCTCCCTTCGGATTTATGACCTGGTCGAGCAAAAATCCCGCTATTTCCTCTTGAAGTGCTTCTACGCGCTCCGTTTCTAGGAGCTTCTCCCGCACCTCTCTGAACTGTTAAGAAGGAGATCAATATGCATGTGTATTAGTTGTGTGACTAGATATCAATAATGGTGTAAAAATTGTGAATAGTGTTCTGACAAGCGTATCCATTCCTGTCTTTGAGATCTGCTCCTTTCGGACGCCATCATGCGAATGTTCTCGCAAATGCAGAATGCACACAGATCAGTCCCCTGCGCCTGCTTCAGGGCCTTTACGAGAATGGAATTTGATCAGATAATAATTAATCAAGCATGATAATTAAAGAGATGGCAGCTAGCTAGCTAGCTAGTACTACTTAATTACTTACCTTGGGTCGAAACCATTGAAGCTTTTTTTCCATTCGCCATCCGTGACGCTGATGAACCTTGCCCAAGCCCTGCCCGCCGACAAAGAAATGAATAAAGGGGTTATTAAATAGTTCATATCATGAAATGACGAACTAAATAGGCCGAGATATATAGTTAATAATGATTGAAATTACCTGTTGACTATCCCAAACAAGATGTTATAGTCAGTTTTAACTTTGAGTAGTGAGTCCAGTATTTCAACTGTTCCGTCGTCAACTTTAATGATAGACAAGACCCAGTGAAATCTGCATGCACACACGTTTGCATGTCTTAATTAAGCGGGCATATGTAAGCAAAAACATGTAGCTAGCTAGTAGGCAAAAACAGAGAATTTGTAGTACAAGACAGTGTGACTCACTGGAAGTTGTAAGGAAGTAGTATATCTTCATTGTATTTGAGGCGCTTCAAGAACTCTAGCATGTTGTCCTCTACATCCTTTTTGTGATGTCGATTTATCCGCCATGTGTATTCATTAACGGTGTTTGGGTCAATGAACCCAATGCCATAGCGTCCAGCTTTTCTCATTTCATACATCTTCATCCTGCATAATACCACAGAAAAGAATATAGTGAGGATAATTACAGGTAATGATTGATCAAAAGGATCACTACAGCTAGCTTGAGACTTAAATTACAGAAAGAAATCACTTACAGACAATAGCAACTGACGATAGATTTGTCGAGAGCGTCTTGATTGTATAACTGAAACAGTTCAGAATACTCAACGGACAGAGCTTTCTCATGGAAGTAATGATCCTCCTTGACATTCACCATGAGGGACAATCGATCTGAAATCTTGGTAATGTTCATGTACCATTGATGCAATTCATACATTCTCGTTGGGAGGTTCTTGACCTTGTCTGGCTTGACCAAAGGTTGGCCCCGGACATATTTCCGTTTTATTTCATCCTCTCTAAGCACAGGCATGGGCTCGACCTCGAGGAGTTGTCCAACAGTGATTTTGAGAACTTCAGCCTGCATTATATGCTCCTCCGTTATTACCACATTGCCCACCTCAGGAACGTAAACTGTTTGCCCACAATAATATTGGGCGCACGTACTGTCACGTGTTGTTGGCACAACAAGCGAGGGGATCGATTGCGCCGCCTGTTCTCCCAGCTGGGGAATGGTTTTCCCGCATTTTTTGACAGCTGCTTTTTGTTTGCTCGATCCAGAGCTCGCCTCCTTACGTAGACGTGCTCGATTTAACTTCCTGATGTGGCGCTCATAGTCTGTGTCAACAGGCTTGGGAGCTGGTGGTTGAGCCATACGAATGAAGTGGTCAATCGTTTCCTCAGGCACTTTCTCCCTTGGCGGCGGTGGTGGTTTTGGTGCAAAATGGGCTTCCACCTCGGCCTTCGATATGGCTACGATTTCCTCCTCGGACCTGTCATAAGCCCTCTGCGGAAGAGGCGTGAGGCTTGGACCATATTTATATCGCTTGCCTCCGCCTGTACTTCCTATACTACCTTGACTCGTACCGCTACGCACCATAGCAGCCGGGTGTCTCTTCTGCGATTGCTGAGGCGGCGGAGACGACTGACGGGGCTAAGTTGGACGAGGAGGAGTGGCCGCCTGAAGCTGTGCCGGACTTGGAGGAGGAGTGGCCTGAGGTTGTGCCGGACTTGGAGGAGGAGTGGACGTCTGACACTGTGGCGGACTTGGAGGAGGAGGAGTGGCCTGACACTTTGCCGGACTTGGAGGAGGAGTGGCCTGACACTTTGCCGGACTTGGTGGACTTGCAGGAGCGGGAGACTGCTGACTCGGTGGCGGACTTCGATGAGAAGTCGGCTGACACGGTGTCGGTGGCCTTCGAAAGATGATGCAATCCTTTTTCCATAGGATGATACGATGTTTGGCCTCTCCGAGAAAGCGCTCGTTGTCACCTCCAGGAATGTCAAGCTGTAGCTCCGAATATGGTGGGTCCACCACCTCATCAACCAAGACACGAGCATAGCCCGCTGGAATCGGGTTGCAATGGAAGGTTGCCTCGGAGGGATTTGTAAAAGCAACGGCGTCCGCCACCTTCATGGATATGTTCGCTATTTTGATATGTAGCTCGCAGTTAGTGTTCTTCGTGATGTCATCCACGGGGTATCTACCCAGCATTGCGTCATCCGGGGCGGAACCCGCTGCTTCTCGGCATGGATGGGGCGGTGCTATCCAATGCTGGATCATCCGCTAGAAGCTGCAGCTGCTGAGACCCCCTTTGCTGGGTAAGTGAGTTGATCTGCTCCTGCTGCCGCTGGAATTTGACTGCCAATTCCGCTTGACTTGCTTCTAGGCCTTGAAGGCGTTCATAGTCCCGCTTCCTCTGCTCCTCCTCCATCTTCCTCTTCTTCTCCTCCGCAATCTTCTCTCTCGCACGGGTTCTGTAGTCGGTGTTCCAGTCTGAAAACCCCTCATACCACGGAATAGCGCCCATGCCTCATGTTCTTCCCGGGTGTTCAGGATTTACCAGGGCACGCGTAAGCTCATCGTTCTCTCTGTTGGGCTGGAACACTCCCGATCGTGCCTCTTCTATTGCAACAAGTATCGCATTGTCGGCTCCCTTCAGACTTGCCTTCGTCGAAACATTGCCTGTCTTCGGGTCCAACTCCCCCCCATGCGCATAGAACCAAGTCCTGCACCTGGGGGGCCAGCTCTTAGTAACCGGAGTGACACTTGCATCCTCCATCTCTTTCTCAGACTTATCCCACTTAGGCATTGCCACCGCATAGCCACCTGGCCCCAGCTTATGGAACTTATCCTTTTTTTCGGCATTCTTCTTGTTTATTCTCGACCGTTCCTTAGCTAATTCCGAATCCTTGAATTTCACAAAATCGTCCCAATGAGCATGTTGGTTCTCTAGTGTTCCCTCGAATACTGGAGTCTTCCTTCCTCCCTTGACGTACTTGTCCCATTCACGATTCTTGTGGTTCTTGAATGCAACCGCCATCTTCCTAAGAGCAGCGTCCTTGACTTTCTGCACATCTGCTTCTATGAAATGATCTGGTAGGGTGAAATGTTCCATGAGAGTATCCCAAAGCAGATCTTTTTGATTCTTGTCGACAAAAGTAACATCTGGACGTGGAGCAGCGTCCTCTTTGCCTTTTTGTCTTTTGTCTTTTGCTGGCTCTCTCCATTCTTGAAGGGAGATCGGGAGTTGGTCCTTCACAAGAACTCCGCACTGACGAACGAACTTGTCCGCAATCTTCTTAGGCGCTAATGGTTCGCCATTAGGTCTGACTGCCTCGATATTGTACTTTACGCCCTCCTTCAACTTTTTGTTTGGGCCTCATTTCGTTCTTTTGCCTGAAGATTTGCTCGATCCGGATGGCTGAAAGAACAAAGATCGATTCGTTAATATATCTTCAAGTCATTTAAAACATGTGATGATCACCAGATACCTGCTTATATAAATTTATATACCTCGCCGGTCTTTGTTGTTTCAGGATCAACATGTTCTTCGTCATCGTCATAATCGTAGTTCATGACTTCATCAATTCGGTCGTCGCGATCGAATATCATATCACCCTCTCTGGTGTTGTTTAGAAATTCGGAGCCGTCATAATCTTCTTCATTCTGATCATCATCTGGCCCGCGTATCATATCGAACATGGTCTGTTCTCCCTCTCTGTCGGTATTGTCTGCCATAGCTTTTATTTAACTAATCCAAAAGAAATATAAAACAATTTAGTATTCAAATTACATCGTCTCGAATAATAGATATAATCTCGAATACTTCGTCTAGAATAATAGATATAATCTCGAATACATCGTCTCGAATAATATATAATATTGAATACTACATCACTGGCTAGCTAATTAAAGATCGAATACTACAGAAGAATCTAGGACACTCGCGGTTCCTGCGGCGCGGGCGGTGGACACCCAAAGAGAAGGAACCCTCACAGGATCATAGCTGAAGTGAGATCCCCGAAGATACTGCCAGGTATTGGAGAACCTGCCGCCCTCTAATGCAACCATGTAGCGATGGACGTGCTCGTCCTCCTCCCTGACATGGCGACGTACCACCACCGGCGGGGCCGGGTCCCTCCGCACTGAAACTGGCCCACGCGAACGCCACCAAACGAGATCAGGGTCGACGATGGGACCCGGGGCCGGGTTCCTCATCAAGCGGCGCGCCCCTCCAGGCAGCACCTCCCAGTGCCAGCCCGGTGGAGCCCAGTCCCGAACATGGGTCGGCTGGACGTCGTTGCGGACGGGTCGACGGCGAGGATGCGGGCCGGGCATCGTCGAGAACAAATACTAGCTATATGCCCGCAAAAAGTAACATTTTTTTAATAATTGGATTTTGATAACTAAAATTTCTAACATTTCTACTATTTTAAAAATCTATATACTATTTCATACTAATTAAGCATCTAACACTAAAAACAGAAAACACAACTTCTATACATCCATTAAAAAACTGAAAAACAACATTATATAAAAAATTTCCATACTAATTAAACACTAATTATATCCATCTAACATGCATTCATACATATATAATAGTGAAAAAATAATAATCTAAATAATCTAAACTAATTAAACATACAAAATACGTATATACTAATATATACATGCATTAATTCATACATATGTGTGTGTGTGTGTGTGTGTGTTCATCATGCTTGTGTGTGTGTGTGTATGGGCTCGGGGAGGGGCGGCGCCCATGGTGGCCGCCGGGGGCGAGGGAGAGGGGTTAGAGGGGGAGAGCTCACAGCGGGGCGACGACGACGACGAGGCGACGGCCGGGGCCGGTGACGGGCCGGGGCGGC
>NC_041387.1:34141788-34169754 GCF_002162155.2 Triticum dicoccoides | reverse complement strand
CGGGGACGGCGCGACAGGGACGGGCCCGGGGCGGCGACGGAGACCAGGGCGGCGACGGGGACGGGGCGGCGACGGGGACGGGGGCAGCGACGGAGACGAGGGCGGCGACGGAGACGAGGGCAGCGACGGGATGGGGGCGGCGACGGCGACGGAGACGACGGAAACAGAGGAAGAAACAGAGGGAGAATGAAATTTTCGCAAGTGTTGTTTATATAGGAGGGGCCTTTAGTACCGGTTTGTGCCACCAACCGGTACTAAAGGTCAGTTTTGGCCAGCCCAAGCGGCGGGAAGCGACCCCCTTTAGTACCGGGTGGTGGCACAAACTGGTACTAAAGGCCCCCCCCCTTTAGTACCGGTTGGTGGCTCCAACCGGTACTAAAGGCCTTGCGTTGCCACCCCAAAGTTTAGTCCCACCTCGCCGGGCGAAGGGCAGCCGCACTGGTTTATAAACCCAGCCGCGGCTACCACTTCGAACTCCTCTGTATAGCAGGCTTGTGGGCCTAAACTCTGCGCGCTGCCCTGTGAGTCTGCTGGGCCTTTAAGGCCTGTAATTACACACCTGTGGCCTATCAGGCCCACAGGGCAGCGCCCTAATTTTTTTATAGTTTTTTTTCTTTTCTGCTTTATTTTCTTCTATTTATTTTTGCGTAGTTTTTTGTATAGTTTTTTTTTCTGTTATATTTATTTTCTTCTATTTATTTGTGAGTAGTTTTTCATCTAGTTTGCCAAAATTCAACATTTTCAGAGTTTATTTTGTAGTGATTTTCAATTTCACGGTCATTTTGTAAACGACTGAAAAATAGCAAATATAATTTTTTTTCTTTTTTGCTTTATTTTTTCTTCTATTTATTTCTGAGTAGTTTTTTCTTTTCTGTTATATTTATTTTCTTCTATTTATTTTTGAGTAGTTTTTTTATATAGTTTTTTTCTTTTCAGCTATAGTTTTTCTTTCTTTTCTACTATTTTTTCTTTTTTGCAAAACTTGATGGTCAAAGTCTGGAGTTATAACTTAAAAAAAAAGAAATGTCGACGTGCAATTAGTTTTTGCCATAACAGAAGAAGTCCGGAGTTGTAATAAGTTATTAAAAATAAAAAAGAGGTGCAATGCTCGTTAATTTGCTTCAAGCCTTTCGGAATAGTGTAAACTGCACTGCGCATAGCTCCGTGCAGTCTACCGTATTCCTGAAGGCTTGAAGCTAAGCAACGTGAGCATTGATCCTCTTCTTCATCGTCTCTGCACTCAGGGCTTATAAACCGCTCCTAGTCCCTCTCACTTCGTGAGGTGGGACTAAAAAACAGCTTACGTCTGGTTCATCCATGAACTGGTACTAAAGGTGCTCGTGGGGCCCCAGCCTTACCTGACACAACCTCATTAGTACCAGTTCGTGGTACGAACCGGCACTAAATGATGATGGTGGGGCCATAGCCTGACCGGAGGCTGACACAACCTCTTTAGGTACAAAAAATTACAAACTTTCTGTTAGTGCCCGTAGTTTTCAAATTTGAATAGTTTAAATTTTGAATTATTTGAAATTAGTGTGAATTTTTTTGCACATAAAATTTCTTCGCGTTTCAAATGCCAAAACACATAACCACCCTAACTATTACAGAGATTCCCCTCTGGGTGCGAAACACAGAAGAAAGTGATGATAGCTAGTGAAGCCGATCACATCCCAGATCTTTGGGTGTTAAACTTTTTCTTCGCATGTGTCCCTTTGCGCCGTAACCATGGAAAATCTTCATCATTTAACGGGATGCTCGGGTCAATATTCACTGTGAATGGAGCAATTTCATCAAACTTTTCATAATCTTCTGACTTGTCTGTCTTGTCATCCACTCCCACGATGTTTCTCTTCCCAGAAAGAACTATGTGCCGCTTTGGCTCATCGTACGATGCATTCGCTTCCTTATCTTTTCTTTTTCTTGGCTTGGTAGACATGTCCTTCACATAGAAAACCTGTGCCACATCATTGGCTAGGACGAATGGTTCGTCTACATACGCAAGATTGTTGAGATCCACTGTTGTCATTCCATACTGCGGGTCTTCCGTTACCCCGCCTCGTGTCATATTGACCCATTTGCACCGAAACAAAGGGACCTTTAAACCACGTCGATAGTCAAGTTCCCATATGTCCTGTATATAACCATAATATGTTTCCTTTACCGTCTTGGTTTCTGCATCAAAGCGGACACCACTGTTTTGGTTGGTGCTCTTCTTATCTTGGGCGATCGTGTAAAATGTATTACCATTTATCTCGTACCCTTTGAAAGTCATTATATTCGAAGATGGTAACTGGGACAGCAAGTACAGGTCATCTTCAATAGAGGTGTCATGCATGGTACGTGTCTGCAACCAGCTGGCGAAACTCCTGGTTTGTTCACATGTAATCCAGTCATCAGACCGCTCCGGGTGTTTGGAGTGTAGCAAATTCTTGTGTTCATCCATATACGGAGCCACCAAGGCAGAATTCTGTAGAACTGTGTAGTGTGCTTCAGTGAGAGAATGTCCGTCCATACATATTATTTGTTCCCCTCCTAGCGTGCCTTTTCCATCCAGTCTGCCCTTATGCCGCGATTCAGGAACACCAATCGGCTTAAGGTCAGGAATAAAGTCAATACAAAACTCAATGACCTCCTCATTTTGATGGCCCTTGGAGATGCTTCCTTCTGGCCTAGCACGGTTATGAACATATTTCTTTAAGACTCCCATGAACCTCTCAAAGGGGAACATATTGTGTAGAAATATAGGACCCAAAACGTTAATCTCTTCGCATAGGTGAACTAGGACGTGCGTCATGATGTTGAAGAAGGATGGTGGGAACACCAACTCGAAACTGACAAGACATTGCACCAAATCATTCTGTAACCTTGGTATGATTTCTTGACCGATTACCTTCTGAGAGATTGCATTGAGAAATGCACATAGCTTCACAATGGCTAATCGAACGTTTTTTGGTAGAAGCCCCCTCTATGCAACCGGAAGCAGTTGCGTCATAATCACGTGGCAGTCATGAGACTTTAGGTTCTGGAACTTTTTCTCTGCCATGTTTATTATTCCCATTATATTCGACGAGAAGCCAGACGGTACCTTAATACTGAGCAGGCATTCAAAGGAGATTTCCTTCTCTTCTTTGGTAAGAGCGTAGCTTGCATGACCCTGATGTATGCCGTCTTCTCTGTGCATACGTTGCTGGTCCTCCCGTGCCTCAGGTGCATCTTTTGTCTTCCGGCCCATACACGCCCAAGAAGCCAAGCAGGGTCACACAAAGATTCTTCGTCACGTGCATCACGTCGATTGTGGAGCGGACCTCTAGGTCTTTCCAATATGGCAGGTCCCAAAATATAGATTTCTTCTTCCACATGGGTGCGCGTCCGTCAGCGTCCTTTGGAACAGGTTGTCCGCCAGGACCCTTTCCAAATATCACCTTCAAATCCTTGACCATATCATGTACATCAGCACCAGTACGGTGGCGAGGCTTCGTCCGGTGATCCGCCTCACCTTTGAAATACTTGCCTTTCTTTCTTATGGGATGCCTGCTCGGAAGAAATCGACGATGTCCTAGGTACACATTCTTCTTACAACTATTCAAATATATACTGTCGGTATCATCCAAACAGTGCGTGCATCCGCGGTATCCCTTGTTTGTCTGTTCTGAAAGGTTACTGAGAGCAGGCCAATCACTGATGGTCACGAACAGCAATGCCTTTAGGTCAAATTCTTCCCCCATGTGCTCATCCCACGCACGTACACCTGTTCCATTCCACAGTTGTAAGAGTTCTTCAACTAATGGCCTTAGGTACACATCAATGTCGTTGCCGGGTTGCTTAGGGCCTTGGATGAGCACTGGCATCATAATGAACTTCCGCTTCATGCACAACCAAGGAGGAAGGTTATACAAACATAGAGTCACATGCCAGGTGCTATGGTTGCTGCTCTGCTCCCCAAAAGGATTAATGCCATCTGCGCTTAGACCAAACCATACGCTCCTTGCGTCATCTGCAAACTCCTTCCCGTACTTTCTTTCGATTTTTCTCCACTGCGACCCGTCAGCGTGTACTCTCAACTTTCCATCTTTCTTACGGTCTTCTCTATGCCATCGCATCGCCTTGGCATGCTCTTTGTTTTGGAACAAACATTTCAACTGTGGTATTATAGGAGAATACCACATCACCTTGGCAGGAATCTTCCTCCTGGGGCACTCGCCCTCGACATCACCATGCTCATCGCGGCTGATCTTATAGCGCAATGCACCACATACCGGCCAAGCGTTCAAATCCTCGTACTCACCGCGGTAGAGGATGCAATCATTAGGGCATGCATGTATCTTCTGCACCTCTAACCCTAGAGGGCAGACAGCCTTCTTTGCTTCGTACGTACTCTCGGGCAATTCGTTGTCCTTTGGAAGCATATCCTTTATCATTACCAGCAACTTTCCAAATCCCTTGTCAGATACACCATTCTCTGCCTTCCATTGCAGCAATTCCAGTGTGGTGCCCAGCCTTTTCTTGTCACCTACGCAATTCAGGTACAACAATTTTTTGTGATCCTCTAACATGCGCTGCAACTTCTTCTTCTCCAAATCACTTGCGCAGTTTCTCTTTGCATCGACAATGGCCCGACCTAGATCATCAACGGGCTCATCTGATGCCTCTTCTTCAGCTTCTTCCCGCATTGCCGGCTCAGCTTCTTCCCGCATTACCGGCTCAGCTTCTTCCCCCATTGTTGTATCATCGTATTCAGGGAACCCATGGCCAGGATAGCTGTCGTCGTCCTCTTCTTCTTCATTGTCTTCCATCATAACCCCTCTTTCTCCGTGCTTGGTCCAAACATTATAGTGGGGCATGAAACCGGACTCAAACAGGTGGACGTGAATGGTTCTTGACGTAGAGTAATTGCGACCATTCTTACAGCCAGCACATGGACAAGGCATAAAACCATCCGCCCGCTTGTTTGCCTCAGCCGCAAGCAGAAAAGTATGCACGCCCTCAACGAACTGGGGAGAGCATCGGTCATCGTACATCCATTGTCGGCTCATCTTCATTACACAACACCGAATAGACCAAATTAATACAAGTTCATACATAAAGTTCATACAACACTTAAATGCAACAAACAAATAACTCTCTAGCTAAAGCATTTAAATGCAACAACAAATGCGATCAAGATCGCAACTAAGGTAACAATTGATCCAACAGCATAATGATACCAAAGCTCACTATCGATGGCATATTTTCTAATCTTTCTAATCTTCAAGCGCATTTTCTCCATCTCGATCTTGTGATCATCGACGACATCGGCAACATGCAACTCCAATTCCATCTTCTCCCCCTCAATTCTTTTCAATTTTTCTTTCAAGTACTCATTTTCTCTTTCAACTAAATTTAACCTCTCGACAATAGGGTCGGTTGGAATTTCCGGTTCACATACCTCCTAGATAAAAATATCTATGTCAACTTGATGGGCATAATTTGTCATAAACACGAAATGCAACAAATAGTTTTAAAAGAGAATATACCACATCCGAATCATAACAAGGACGAGGGCCGACGGGGACGGATATCAAAACCATGGCACTCTGTATAACAAACAACGTACGGGTAAGATAATTATTATACGAGTAACTATATATCCAAATCACACAAACATCAATTTTCTATATAAAATTTCATGAACAAGAGGCTCACCACAAGGTGGTGCCGGCGACGGGACGATGCAGGCGATCAACGGTGGTTACGACGGAGATTTAGAAGGCACTAAGTAAACCACACCTACATATGCAAACTAAGTGTTATTTTGACCTCAAATTGCATATAAATCAAATACTACCACATATAATTCCTCCCAAATTACTAAAACCCACAATTAATCACTATATAAACCAATGCAAGAGATAATCTAGCAATGAGAGATGAAAGGACAAAGTTGCTAAACTTGGTGATCATTTGAATGGATGAGGGCCTGCAAGTCTTGACAAATTTGGGGCAAATTTTGTGATGAACTCGAGAGGAAGAAGGGAAGAACAGAGGAGAGGGAGAGGGGAAAGGGGGAAGAACAGAGTGCGGGTGGACGAAGGATTTATATAGGATGACCTTTAGTACCGGTTCATGCCACGAACCGGTACTAAAGGTGCTGGAAGGGCCCCACTCTGACAACATCCTGCCACCACTCTCATTAGTACCGGTTCGTGGCATGAACCGGTGCTAAAGGTTTGCCACGAACCGGTACTAAAGAGCTCCTCCCGGCTAGCCGTTGGAACCGGCACTAATGGACACATTAGTGCCGGTTCTGTTACAAACCGGGACTAATGTGTCTCACATTTGACCCTTTTTCTACTAGTGCTATAGCCGCTCAACCTCTGGTTCAGCTTCGGATCACGGTGGTGCTCCTAGCGGCGACCCTGGGCTTAGCGGTGGTGGTCATCTCCTTAGTCGGAGATGGTCGACCTGAGGCTGGGTGGTCGGATCTCGAGATCCATCATCTAGTCCCAGCTGCAAGTCAGGGAGACATAGTTGCCAGTGAAAACCGAGCCGACGACGGGCAATGGTGGCATTCTGCGTCGTTACCTTGATGAAGGCGTTGTCGTGTAACTACTGTCGACCCACTCATGCTGCTCCGGGGGAAACCCTAGGATCTGGTCTTCCGGATCAGACGATGGCGACACTGTATTGTCGTTTCTCTCTTGGGAGCATCATTTATGGAGCAGCACTGGAAAACACAGGCAGGAGATGGAGCGGATTCGTCTTGCATGGAGCTTCAGTGAAGATGTCAAGTCATGCCTGACCGACAGGTGCTACGATGTGTCATGCCTGTTCCGCAGGCGCTACGCACGACAGATCTTACAGAAACTTCAAGCTCTGTCCGCTGGTGGTACTTGGCGGCATGGTGCTGCGACGTATTGGCGGCGACCGCGACGTGCTCAGAAGTTTGTGCGCGGGGAGGTGGTGTTGTTGGGCGCCGTGGTGGCGTCGACGGATGGCTGGACTGGCAAGGATGATGCGGATCTCTTTCCTGAAGATGGGTCTGCATTTCGATGATGATGGCGGCTTCTAAAACATATGCATGTCATGTACTCTTTAGATTATGCGGATGGATCAGCGACGACACCAGTTTTAGATATGACAAGTAAGAGCATTCCACATTATCGAGTTTGTATGTGTAAGTGGGGGCTTCGGGTGGTTTGATGCATGTTCTTGTCATAACTTTGTTGAATAATTAGTAAAGATGCCTGTATACATCAATTGATGTAGAGGCCCGGGTTTAACCTCCTTCTTCAAAAAAATAATGATTAAACCATACATTTAAGTGACTACATATTATTCTTAGAAAATGTCACTTACGCCCTCGACCAGTATAGAATTTAACTGTGTAAACTGATCCACTAGCACTAGCACCAAAACACAAAGTGATATGGAACCTATGTGTTTTCAGGAGATGGAAAAGCACAATTTGTTAACCTCCTTCCAGTTTTCAACTCACTGTCGCCTCCTTTAATGACTACTAGATGACCCGGTTGCGCCAATGATGCAAGAAGCCAGTTAGAATAGATGTTAGTAGTGAGTAAGTAGGAAGATGTAGATGGAGCCATAATGCAATGTCGATTGTATTGCAGATAGTAGAATGACTTAAATTGGTTTACAACAGTAGAATGACTTAGATGACACATTGCGCCCTAACACAAATAGCAAGAACAAACCAAGTATTTAAGCGAGGACCCAATTTCTACATATATGTTTATTATTTGAGAAAGTTCACGACACATGATTACACAATTACTAATATAAATTAGCAATTTTCCTAAATCTCAACACATTACTACTTTGTACAGTTAAAATTTTCTCATACATTGTATATATGGGAAAAGCAATTTACTCAACATCGTATATTTGGGTGAAATAGTTCCAAAATACAAAAAATCCATACATAGTTGCCAATTATATTAGTGAATAAACAGAGGCAAACATTGCTCATTGCTCGGCTACCAAAGTATTTGGCCCCATGAAAACATAGATGGCGAAGAGAGCAACTCGGTATGATAAAGCTATGAAGTACGGAGTATAAACCAAGTACAAAATACTGTTTTGCTACTTTACCAATTAAACTCTGCAAGTATTCATACTCTGTACTCGTAAGCTAGAATAAACTAAACCATAAATAGAGTTATGATTCAATACCACACTCAGCGGGGTGAAACTTTCATACTCAAATCTGTAAACTTCTTAAGTATCTATCTTTTGTTATCTATCGATTATTCCACAATTCAATAATATAAAAGCAAGACCCATCCTTCCTGAAGAATCTGAACTTCCATTGACAATGTTGAGTGTTACAAAACTATAGATAACTAATAAACAGTCTGGTAACATAAAAACTGCCAGTATCTTGTCTCCAAATACCAAGAAAGGAGCATAGTTCAACTTAAGAGCATCTCTAGCCGTTGGCCCCCCAGGGGGCTCGTAAAATCGCCGCCTTGGGGCGAACCGGCATAAAAATCGGCGTGGGGGCTTTGGCGTTCCCAGTCGCCGGCCCCAGGGTCGCCCCCAGACGGTGTTTTAATTTTTTTTAAATCAATTCGGCTAAAATTTGGCAAACTGGACGAAGATTCGGCAAAAATTCGGCAAACATGTCATTTCTTAGGCGACTTAAACAATTTTTTACATAGGAAAGTGAAATACTTAAAACAAAGGCCGCAACTACAGGCCGAAGAATGCGCTGAGTGCGGAGAAGTCGCCGACGTCGCCGCCATCGCCGTTGTCGTCGTGGTCCTTCTCCTCCTTCACGCGGCCGCCCGTGCTGGACTCTTGCCCGTGGTCGCCCTGGCAGACCGGTGGTGGCGCGTCCTCATCGCTGTCGTCATTGAGAAGAATGAGGCCTCCCTCGTCGCGACCACAGCGCCGAGCGGCGATCTGCTCTAGGGCGCGACACTGGCACTCCAGCTCCATCCGCGCCCAGTCTTCATGCGCCCACTTCAAGGCCGCACGTCGGAGAGCTCCGGCTCCGTCTTCATGGTGGCGAGCCCTGGCTTTGTCTTCACGGAGGCGAGCCCGGGCTCCGTCTTCACAGCGGCGCCGAGCCATGGCTCCGTCTTCACGGCAGCGGCGAGCCCTGGCTCTGTCTTCGGCTTGACGAAGCGGAGAGGAGCCGAGGAGGAGGCACTGCCGGCACTGCAGGTGCGCCGGCCAAGCAGCGTCTCCGCGGGCTCGGCCTTGACGCTGAACAGCGCAAGCAACCTGGAGGAGTGTGAGGAGGAGCGAGAGAAGGAAGAGGAAGATGACGCCGCCCTCCTCGGCATCCATTGTCGTGGCGGGGCGGCAGGGTAGGTCAACGGCGGGTCATTGCCGTCCTCGAGGTGCTGGAGGACGGCGTGGAGAGTGCAGCCTGGGGCGCCCCACCACAGGCGGTGGCCCTCGCTGTTCTTTGTCCCCCGCACCACCGGCACCCCATTGGTGGAGGCCAGCCGCTGCGCCTGACGGTGCTGGAAGTACGCCGCCCACGCCTCGTGGTTGCCGGCTGCTCCTGCGTCAGGGACGCCTGCATGCGGTCGACCTCGTCGGCGAAGTAGTCAGCGCGCACGGTGACGTTGGGCAGCGGGGGGATAGGGACGCCACCGGCGCTGAGCTTCCACCACCACGGCGCGCGCATGTCAGGAGGCGCCGTGATGTTGGCCTCGGACAGCAAGCGGGCTTCCCACTCATGCAACGAGCGGCAGCCGAAGCCATTGGCCGCCGCCCCATCGCCGGGGAACCGCTCGGCCATGGGTATGGGGAGAGAGGGGGGAGGAGCGTCGGCTGCGGCTACGCACGGCGGGAGAGAGGGAGAGGCGGAGCTCGGCGGCAATGGGCGGGGTGTGGCCACAGGCAGGGGGCGTCGCTTTTATAGCGGCCTGGGCACCGTGTGTACGCGTGGAGGGAGGGGGGCATCGCCACGCCGCCCGTGAGGAATCAATGAAACCGAGGCGCTGTGAGGATGACGAGGCGAGTGTCGCTGACTCGGTGAGCCTGTAGTTTGTTCACGCCAAAATTTCTTGCCCCGACGCGTCGGGTTCGGCCTGGGTCCGGCAACGCCAGTTTCGACCCAAACCGGCGAAAAACTGACTCATGAGGGGGCGACTGGGCCGACTTTTGGGCGCCGGCGGTAAAAAATCGTCTGGGGGGGCCTGTTAGGGGCGCGGCTGGAGATGCTCTAATATGCCCACAGATTATACAATTGACCAATGAAACAAGGACGCGTCTAGCGGGCAATCGTTTGCCCACTAGCGCCCCCTGGCAGCCTCCCGTTTTTGGTATGTTTTGGTCCCCCTTGCTCCAGATTTGGAAAGAAAGGGGCCACCGTCTCCTGCATCCCTTTGCCTGCCCCACCCACCCTGCAAGACGCAAACGTGTTGCACTTCTCACGCTTCTCTCCTCCCGACCGCAAAGAGTAGGACGGGCAGCGAAACCTTTTCCCTGGCTCCACCCCATCACAAGGACCTACAATGGCTGCGCCATTAGAGGTTAAAAACTGAAGAAAGTGATTTACGAATCTACAACCAAAAATAGATCGAGAGAAGATGTAACTTTTCTCTCCTTGTGGTTCCCCTTGTTTCTCTAATCACCTGCAGGGATTTTGGACTGCGCCCATGTTGCAAGAAAAACACAATAAGGGGGAAAGAAGTGAGCAACTATAGTGGTTTTTGTAAGCAAGAAATAAGCAAATCCTACAAACTACTGAATTTGTTTGTACATTCAGAGAAACCCCTGTTGTTTTCTTTAGATTTGCTATGGGAACAGATGTGTGTTTTATAGCGAGCAATTCTTATGATTAAGCAAATCCTGCCAACCACTGGGTTTGTTTTCCTTAGGATTAAAAGGCAACAACTTATAGGGTTTGTTTAAGCAAAAAAAAAATAGTGTTTGACAGTGAGCAACTCTTGTGTGCTCATGAGTGTGCTAGAGACTTAATGTGCAAAAATAATTGTCAGCAGCTTTTAGGGGTTGTTTTTAAGCAAGAACATTGCTACCAGCGAGCAACTCCTATATTCTTCAGGCTGGTAGAGAGTTAATGTGCAAAAGAAAAGGTTGTGAGAAACTACTTGAGCACTTTTAAGCACAAAAAAAAGAAGTGGACTGAAGTGAGCAACTCATGTATCCCCTCAAAAAACTGCAGGTAAGTCGTGCGGTTCTTTAAGCAAATTCAGTGCTACCATTAAGCAAAATTTTGTAGCTTTGTTGTCGTGTATTGACCTGGCCACTCTTGTTTTACTTAAATTTTGAACTAGAAATTGTGTTAGGAAAAAAAATTAAAAAGCAGCAACTTATAGAGGTTGTTTAGGCAAAAAACATGTATTACTAGCAAGGAACTCCCTGTGTGCTCATGGGTGCTAGAAAACTTTATGTGTAGAAAGAATAAGTTTGTGAGCAACTACTTGAGCACTTTAAAAGAAAATAAAATGGGTTAAAAGTGAGCAAACTCATGTATCCCCCAAAACTTTAGGCAAGTAGTGAGGTTGTTTAAAGCAAATCAAGTGCTACCGTTAAGCAAAACATCTATATGGGACTTGCTTCAGTTTTATGTGTGAGTTGCCTATTATTTTGTAGACACGAACAGATTTGTGAATAGTCCGTTTCCACATTCCGAACATCCCAAAACCACTTCGTACCACCTAAAAAAATATGTGCCTATGAGAAAAGCATGACTTGCTTGACAACTATATGGGACTTGTAAGGTATTTTATATGTGACTTGCGACAATCCAAAACATCAGGATTTGCTTAACCACTGCATGGGACTTGTGTCAAATCTGCTTCCATAATTCTGATCATCCCAAAAAACTTCCCTGCCACCTAAAAATGTGTGCCCAAAATGTCATTTACCTGACTTTCACCACTCTAAAAAATGTTACATATTTTACACAACCAAAGAAATAGCAGTACTTGCTTGACAACTATATGGGGTTTGCAAACAATTTTAATGTGTGACTTGCAACTACAGAAATCAGGATCTGCTTGCCAAACTATATGGGCTTGCTGTAGTTTTATGTGTAACTTGACTATACTTTTTTGATATGTGCCTAATGTTTTTGAAGTTGACTAACCCAGATTGTCTGTGCTTTATGAATTATTATAACTGAATCAAACAAGTGAAACGAAAATAAGCTTACCCGCAGCTTGTACCCAATTATGTGTGACTTGCCTACTATTGCATGTGATTTGCCTATACTTTTTTTATATTTGCCCAATGGTTTTGAAGTTGGCTAACCCAAAATGTCTGTGCTTTCTGAATTATTATAAGAACTGAATCAAACCAAGTTTACCCGCGGCTTGTACCCAATTATGGGCATTATGGGCACAACTTCTTGGGATAAATTCTCACTCATGTTGATATATGTGGGATGCTTCCCCCGGATCACGATTTCCTTTGTCCCTCTCTGACAATTGTACCCAATAATGGGCAAACTACTTTGTGCCTGCAGAGAAACCCAGAGAGCATGTGGGCGTCATTCTAAAAAATAAAGAGAAAAAAAACCTGGGATAAAAACAGCTTGCAAAAAAATATATCATTTCGGTTATATATTTTCTCTATGCAGCTCTGTGTGATGCTCTTCGATGGCAGGAGATGGATCAGTGTCGAGAGTAACTGTTGGGGCTTGCTGGAGTTTTATGTGTGACTTGCCTATTATTATAAGAACAGGCAAGTCACAAGAAACAGCAAGGAAGTCACATGCTTAACACTAGCAAGTCACGGCCAAATGTCAAGCAAGTCCTACTCATCAGTAGCTGCAATGCAGTGTCTAATGCATTCTAACTTGCTAGGGTAGACAAGAAACCTTGTGTTCATTTGGAAAAAAATGTGGACAATGAAATACACAATCTATAGGTTGGTTTGTTTGAAAAAACTTAGAAATAATTTTCCTAAACAAACTTCAAGTGTGGAGGGAGAGGGGGTTGTGTGTTAGGTAAATCACACATTGAGAAACATGCAAAGTCACAAAGTTTGCCTATAAAACATCAGGCAAATCACATACTTAACACTAGCAAGTCACATTCAAATGTCAAGCAAGTCCTCCTCAAATGTCAAAAAAATCACGTGGGTGTTTGAAAAGGGAAAAATAAAAAGAGCTTACCTGCAGCTAGTATTGAGTATGCTACTTGCCTGACATTTGAATGTGACTTGCCTGTTCTACATGTGTGATTTGCCTGACACACAACCCCCTATTCCCTCCCCCTGGCGAGTTTTCCCCTGACACTAAACTATTGGGCAAGTCGAAAAGCGAAAACAACCAACTACTTATCAATTGTTATGCAATTTTTGTGAGGGGGGAGGGGGGCACACTAGTGTCAAGCTCAAAAAACCGCAGATCTGACAACTCGTACCACACATCTAGCAACTCATGCCCACAGATCTTGCAACTCGTAACCTCTGCCTGGCAACTTTCCACCCCGCACTCCTCTCAAACATCGCCAGAAAAAGGTACTATAATAATCAACCCTTTCTACTACCTAGTGTCTATCCATTTAAAAAAATACAAAATGTTATGACTACTACAACACCAATCAAATCAACAACCTAGGAGGCACGTCATACACACTGGTTATCTACGCCAACATTCCAGAAAACAGCCCCATATCGATAGTACAACCCTCCTTGCTTTGAGCTACTGTTACATGACCGTGAGAAACTAATAGTACCACCATATGTAAGTTCTTATGCAAGTTCCTATTATTTTTAGGCACCTCTTCTATCCCACTACATGCAATTTCTCCCGGCTCATCAATCAACAATGAAAAATAGTAGACAAGGAGTACTAAAAGTTAGCAATTCTCAATTGCTAACACTATCAGCCGTTGATCAAAAAATGGCAGCTTAAATAACAAACTGAACACACTACGAGCACAAATTAGGGGCATTCTTTCAGCCAACTCAAGTAGGAAAATAGTACTTGCCAGGTTAGAAGGGGATTCCTGAAGTGGTGATTTTACCATGTGACCAACTAATGCACTGGGAGTCTGGGACATCCTTCCGGGAGGGCTTCAGCATCAGCGGCACCAAACACGGAAGAGCGGCATCGAAAGGCACGGCTCGCCAGAGAAGAACACACGGGGGCTGGCTCCTCCGCAGCGCGCGGACGTGGGGAAGGAGGTGACCTGAGCACCTTCGTTGTGGCCCAGGTCGACCGCACGGATGGGCAGCATCTCCGCGATGTTGCAAGAGATGCGGAGCTCCTGCAGCCACCCGAATAGCACACCGCGGGGCATGGATGCGGCATGGAGGGGCACCTTGCGAGGAGTCGGCGACGAATCTGAGGACGTGGCCGTCAGCCGCGACGACGAGACAACGGTGTGCGTCGTGGATCTGGCCGTCGGCTCACCTGCTCAATCTTAAAGCCCCACGGGGCAAGGGAGAGAGGCTGAGGGGAGTGAGGAGATGGTGGGAGTGGTGGCTGGGCAAGAAGATGTGGGCGGTGGCGACGCATCCGGAGATGGTGCGGCGGCGCATCCGAAGATGGTGTGGCACCGCATCAGGGGAAGAAGAGCGAGAGAGGAAGAGTGGCTGCATCGGGAGAGTGAAAAGGAGGGGGTGGGTGGGTTGTTTCAGAAATCCGACCATCGGACACCTGACGCCTCGATCTGGATCCGACGGCTCCCGCGGGCGTGTGCTCTGTAAGACAATAGAGCCCGCGACCACTTTTTAGGTTTTAGGATGAAACAAATACTAGTGAACTTGTTATATGTGAACACCTCCAGCATGGACCATGCAACGCCCCAATCCCCACCCACGACAGCCAGCCAATCGCCTTGTGCGTAAGGAACCAGCCAACCAGCAACTGGTGCAGTTTGCCCCACTGGGCGACGCGGACTTGAGCGCACAGCGCCCACTGAACAGCGGCCCTACAAACGAGTGGTCCCATCAGTCATGCACGGCAACAACCAGCATGCGTGTGGAAAAAACGAACGGCTGTACAGCCAACAGACAGTTTAACCTATGAGCAGTAACTCAATCAAACGGCCCTAGATCAAAACACGAGCAGGGAGCCCTTCTATAGCCGGGTTGCCCTCTGCCACTATTCATAGCCGGGTTGCCCTTCATCCTATATTTTTGTTATTGTTGTATATGATAGCTCTGCCTGAACCTATGTTCATGTTTTTAAAGATTATTATTCATGTATGATAGCTCTGCCCGACTGGTTCGTCCTCTCCCACTCTACAAGGGGCAGCAACAATCTAAAAGAAAACATAAGCTTATATGAGGGAACTATTTCAGATCATACAAACATCATGAAATTTTACCAAATTACTCACCAGTGAGAAGGTCGCCACTTCATGTTGTTTAACAGCGCCTGTAAGTCACGAAGGTAACCTGCAAAAACAGACAATACCAATGGCAACATCACTTCCTGAACCAAATGACAGATCAAGTGGTGCGGGTGGTAATCTACAGGAAGTCGAGCGCTAAAAAGAAATTGCGAAGAAAGAAAATAAGAAGAGATACTGCTGAGGCTGAGCAGGTGGTGAACATCGATGCGGCAGCTCGGAAGACCGCTGTCCATGGCCACTATACCTCTGTCGAAGTTCTTGCAGTGTAACTCAATATTGCAAGCCCAGCTACACACATAAAAGAAAACTATATGCACAAGAGCCCAAAGGGGGAAGAATTGGCAAATGTGTTCGTTGAAGATAACGGTTGTTGGGTTGATCTATTGGGCGAAGGCGCGAAGTAGCCCATTTCAGAACTCTTTTAACACACATTATATTAGGCCATCTCCATTGCATGACGCTTGTGTATGCGCTTAACTAATTATAATAAATAATTTAATTACTTGATGTCTGTCTAAGATTCCATAACTGCAATGCTAATTGTATTATATTATACATGCGCTTACCTGATTGACGATGGGTTAGCGCATGGTTCCGTGGCTCCATTCTGGTCCATACTAGTCATGTCATAAAGATCAATCTAGATTTGTAACACATAACTAGAAACAGAAAAAGGAAGACAAATCTAATTTGGAATAGTAGCTATTCCAATTTGGTCCATAAATTTGGAGGATGGAAAATAGTATTAATCTTGGATTTTTGTTTTTGTTTCTCGAACAATTAATGGAGCTTGGACTTGAAATCTGTTGTAGTATTATGTTGTTTTCTTCCTTCATAATTTTTAGCAACTTTTTAATGGACCAAAATATATGGGAGTATTTGGAGTACTCCATGTTAGGGAGTACGGGATACGGGATACCCAGTCATTCATCTAAACATTTTTAGTTATGTTTGCGTTCCACCAGCTATATGTTACGTGGCACTAGTAGAAAACAAGTCTTTGGTTCAGGCCGGGCCAGCCCATTATCCCGGTTCAGCCCAGAACCAGGACCCATGGGGGCATAGGTCCCGGTTCGTGAGGCCAGGGGGCCGACAGGGCCATCGTGGGGCATTGGTCCTTGTTCATTTGGCACCTTTGGTCCCGGTTCTAGGCACGAACCGGGACCAATATGCCTCGCTCCTAGCCCACCACCATTGGTCCCGCTTGATGGCTTGAACCGGGACCAAAGGGTGTCCTTTAGTCCCGGTTCCAGCCACGAACCGGGACCAATGAAATGCCTATATATACCCCCTCGCCCACGAGCAGAGCACTCCACTGCTTTGTTTTTCTGGCTGGCCATTGGAGAGCTTTGTGGTGCTCTAGCTCACCTCCTATGCACATTAGGTGTTCGATGAAATGCCCGAGCCACACATAAGCTTTCTCCTCTCGAAGCTCCTTCTCCAAGCTCCATTTTCTTCGAGATTTGTTTAGATTTGGCGGTCCGTCCTCTCCTGTCCCCGTCCTCACCGCCGTTGATCGCCCGCGCCGATCTCGTCACCTGCACAACCGTGGTGAGCCTCTTGATCTTATCTTCTTTCTAAAAGAAAGAAGTTCTTACTTGTATGATTTAGATAGATACTTGTGTAGTTTTCTTACTTATTATTGTTTGTTATTATATAGTGCGATGGTTTTGGTATCCGCCTCCGTCGTCCCTCGTCCTGTCTACGATTCAGATGTGGTATATATATTTTCTTTTATAACTATTAGTTTCATTTAGTGTTTATGACAATTATGCCGAGCAACGTGGCATAGATTTTTTTATCTAGGAGGTATGTGAACCGGAAATTCCAGCCGACCCTATTGTCGAGAGGTTAAATTTAGTTGAAGAAGAAAACAATTACTTGGAGGAAAAATTGAAAACAAAATTGAGGAGGTGTTGGGGAAATAACTATTAGGTATGACCAGCCCAGGAGGGGCCGGGTTATACCTATGGCGACTCATGATATGAAGCCCACGAAGACACTGAAGATGGTGGTTCACAGGCGAGGGCCCAAGGCCCAAGGGTGACTCTAGGCCCATAGAAATAAACCGCCATACGTGTAAGAATTGTATTGTAAGACATGTATAGGTAGTCATCGAGCCGGACACGTTGTCTATGAGTCGGCCGGGACTCCGTCAGCCGCTGGGCGTCAACCTGCGTATATAAAGGGATGACCCGACGGCGGTTCAGGGCAAGAAACAACAGATCGAAAGCTAGGTCAAACGGATTCGCTCCGTGGTAATCGAGACATAAGCAATACCACCTCAAAACTAGAGTAGGCCTTTACCTTCACCGCAAGGGGCCGAACCAGTATAAACTCATGTGTCCTTTGTCTCATTTAACCCCCTTAAGCTAACCTAGTTGCGATGGCTCCATGACTAAGTCCTTTCGCTAGGACATCTGACGTGACTATTCCACGACAGTTGGCGCCCACCATGGGGCCAGCGCATGATGGTTTCGAGTTCTTAAAAGGGCACCTTCGAAGGGCTTAAGGGATGTGCGGTGGGCCGGATGACCAAGAGTAGTCACGACAAGCTCTACATCGACAATGCAGGCTGGGGCCCCGAGGCCGGCTCAATTGAGTACGGGTATCGGGTCCCCTTTGGCGGAATGCATGTATTCATTGGCAAGATCGGCGAGCCGGGCCGTGAGCCAGAATCTACACTGACAGCACCAAAATGGCTCAGCGTGCGAGACCCGCCTGAGCTCAGCCTGCCGTGAAGCATGCCTTTGTGGGATTCATCCATGGAGCAGAATTTGATGAAGGGTCAATGTCTGGCAGTGAGACGGCCATCTATTCTGACGGTGAGTCGTCCACAGGCGAGACTACTTCCTTGTACCAATTGTAAGATGGCGGGCTTGGGGGCCGTTCCGATAGCGACATTATTCCAGACCCCTATGAGGCGCCTAACCGGGTTGCAATCTTCATGGCTGGTATGTAGCCTGGGCAAAATTCTTCAACTTCGGCAGCGATGACTTCTGGGTCAGCAGCGGTGATGGCAGCCGGGGTAGGAGGCCCTGTGCGCCCATCGGCACATGTGTTGACGGAGTTGCTGGATAGACTCACAACCTTGTTAATAGCAGAAGTTAACCCGACAAATCAAGCTCAGCATAGCATGGAAATTGCAAAGCTGCATGATGAGGTAGCGCAAGCCAAGGAGAACCTGGCGGCAGAGGACATCAGGATGGCCACGGAACGGGCTGCCCTGGATGCTCAGGCCCAGTGGATTCAATCAGAGGCTTTCCGGCTTACGATGGATCAAAACGCTTCAAATGAAATCATGAGGAGGAGGCACAAGTCTCGTCTACCTCTGGTTTATGAGGGGAGAAACCTTTTTTGCACGCCTGGAGCGGGGACCAGTAACCTGCCGGAGATAAACCGGGCTGCAGCACCTGGGGTTGGAACTCCGGTTCAACCACGCATGACGGAGCCCCCTCGTCTGAATAGCGCTCCACCTCAACATGTACCAACACCACCGGGTCATTATTCCAATCATTTGGAGAACATGATTGCTGCGGAGGCACGATTGGCGGCTCTCCCAATGGATGGCGACTCTCCAGCGGTGGTTGAAACACGAAGGGCTAAAGAGCTTCTTCAGACAACATTGGTGCAGCAGGAGGCATATTCTTACAGTCAAGATAGGATTCACTCGACCCCTCGCCCAAGTTGGAGTTATAGCAGGCACATGGACTCACCAACCGTTTCAAGCAATGCTCGGTACCGTAACCAGCCGCATGGGCATGACCCGGCGCGTGATGGAGCTCATAACTTGGTCGATCAGGACAGAATGCGTCAAGAGGCTGAGCAGGCGGCTCAGCGGGCGGCTCACCAGTCCCTTCCGTTTTATCCAACGACTTTGATAGAGGCAGGCGTGGCCTCTAGAACTACAGGTATACCCTGTTTGGTGTCGGCTCTGCGTAATGAGCGTTTGCCCAAGGATTTCAAAGGACCTCATAAGGTGCCTAATTACACAGCCGATTTACCCCTTGAGGCGTGGATTGAGAGTTATGAGATGGCCATGGAACTGTTGGAGGTCAGTGATGCCGCGTGTGCTAAATACTTCACCATGATGCTGGATGGAACGACCCGTACTTGGTTAAAAGGGCTACCAGCTAATTCCATCGGGTCGTGGGCTGAGCTAAAGGGCCGGTTTATTCGGAACTTTAAAGACACATGCAAACAGCCCATGTCGATTGTGGACTTAGCTGTTTGCGCCCAAGAGGAGGGTGAATCAACGATCCATTGGGTGCACCGGGTCAAAGCTATCATACACTCATCCGATAACATGAATGCCGGCTCTGTAGTCTTAATGTTGGAGAAAAAATGCCGTTTTTTTGCCTCTTAAGTAGAAGCTGGGGCGGCTCAAGCGTGATTGCAATGATATGGGGCATCTGATGGCGGCTCTAATCAAATATGCCGACTCTGATAGTACGAAGGACACCGAGTCTGATGATGACAAACCGGGAAAGGGAAAGAAGAATGGCAACGCCAAGGCTCCGCAGCATAACTCGGCGAATCAGGGGGGCAACGGTAAGCGCAAGGCTGATGGTAACTCGGAGTTTGTGGCTAACACCAATGCACAAAGCAATAATTAGCGTCATAAGGGGAGGCCGCCTCCTCGGACCGGTGGATCAGGTCCTAATCTTGAGCAGTTGCTGAATGAGCCATGTCTAAAGCATGGCACACAGGAGAAGCCAGCTACTCACCTTTGGAAAGATTGTTCAATTATGAGGGATTTCAAAAATTCTAATTTGTTTCATAGCAACCATGGGTCGAGCGGTGGCTCAGGTTCCGGTAGCGGCGGTTCCCATGGCCCGGGCTACGAGGTGGTGGTCCTAATTCTGGCTTCCAGGGCCACCAACACCATTAGAGTAATCAGGGTGGTTATAATCGAAGTAATCAAGGTGGTTATAATCAAGGTAATTAGGGTGTTTACAATCAACAATCCGGCCAAGGGAGTCAGGAACAGCAATAGTCTGGATATCAAAGTTAACCGAAGCAGTTGAATAGCGGGAAGTACAACGTTTTCACCACGAGTCTATGCAAGAGGGACCAGAAGCTCCACAAGAGGGCTGTAAACGCCGTTGAGCCGGCAGTTCACCAATACTTGCGATAATCTGAGCAACCCATTATGTGGAGCCGAGAGGATCACTCGCCCCGGGTTGATAATCCGGGTCACTTAGCTTTGGTGGTGGCGCCTCAGGTTGGTGGATACATATTCACTAAGGTACTCATGGATGGAGGTAGCAACATTAATATCCTTTACTATGATACTTTCCGTCGCATGGGATTAACTGATAAAAATCTTAAGACGTCCAATACTGTTTTCCATGGAGTGGTGCCTGGTAAGTCCACATACCCTGTAGGCAAGATTGAGCTGGAGGTGGCCTTTGGAGATGAGTATGATTCCAGGGCCGAGAAGTTAAATTTTGAAGTGATCAAGATCAGAAGCCCGTACCACACTCTGTTTGGACGGTCGACTTATGCTAAGTTCATGGCACGACCTTGTTATGTTTATTTGCAGCTCAAGATGCCGGGTTACAAAGGGACCATTACAGTGCATGGGAGTCAGAAGATAGCTTTGGAATGTGAAGAGGGTGATGCTTTTTACGCTGAGTCTGTCTGTGCAATAGAGGAGTTGACGTTCTATAAAGATAATGTTGACCCGGCTGATATGACATCTCTAAAAAAAGCCTACTATAGAGCATGATCCAGTGCTGAAGTTTAAATCGGCCGATGACACTAAGCTGGTTGATTTTGTTCCTGGCGACTCATCCAAGCAGTTCAATATCAGTGCTAACCTGGATCCAAAATAGGAAAGCGCCCTCATCGAGTTCATCCATGAGAACCGGGACATCTTTGCATGGAAACCTTCTGACATGCCAGGTGTACCGCGGGAACTCGCTGAGCACACTCTTAACATTGATCCGAAGTTTAAGCCGGTCAAGCAATTCCTTCGTCGCTTCAATGAGGAGAGGCGTAAGGCCATCAGTGAAGAAGTGGCCCGGCTCTTGGCAGCTGGGTTCATTGTTGAAGTCTTTCATCCTGAGTGGTTGGCTAACCCAGTGCTGGTGCTTAAGAAGAACGACACTTGGCGTTTGTGTGTGGACTACTGCTACTTTTTGAGCTTGCGTTGGTTTTCCTTGAAGAGGAAAGGGTGATGCAACAATAGTAGCGTAAGTATTTCCCTCAGTTTTTGAGAACCAAGGTATCAATCTAGTAGGAGGCTCCTCAAAAGTCCCACGCACCTACACAAACAAACAAAGAACTCGCAACCAACGCAATAAAGGGGTTGTCAATCCCTTCACGGCCACTTGCGAAAGTGAGATCTGATAGATATAGTATGATAAGATAAATAATTTTTTGGTATTTTATGATATAGATTGGAAAAGTAAAGATGCAAATAAAAGTAGATTGAAAGCTTATATGATAAGAGATAGACCTCGGGGCCATAGGTTTCACTAGTGGCTTCTCTCAAGATAGCATAAGTATTACAGTGGGTGAACAAATTACTGTCGAGCAATTGATGGAAAAGCGAATAATTATGAGATTATCTAGGCATGATCATGTATATAGGCATCACGTTCGCGACAAGTAGACCGACTCCTGCCTGCATCTACTACTAGTACTCCACACATCGACCGCTATCTAGCATGCATCTAGAGTATTAAGTTCATAAGAACAGAGTTACGCATTAAGAAAGATGACATGATGTATAGGGATAAACTCATGCAATATGATATAAACCCCATCTTTTTATCCTCGATGGCAACAATACAATACGTGCCTTGCTGCCCCTGCTGTCACTGGGAAAGGACACCGCAAGATTGAACCCAAAGCTAAGCACTTCTCCCATTACAAGAAAGATCAATCCAGTAGGCCAAACCAAGCTGATAATTCGAAGAGACTTGCAAAGATAACTCAATAATACATAAAAGAATTCAGAGGATATTCAAATATTTATCATAGATAAACTTGATCATGAACCCACAATTCATCAGATATCGACAAACACACCGCAAAAAGAGTTACATCAAATAGATCTCCACAAGAGAGGGGAGAACATGGTATTGAGATCCAAAAAGAGAGAAGAAGCCATCTAGCTAATAACTATGGACCCGAAGGTCTGTGGTAAACTACTCACAACTCATCGGAGGGGCTATGGTGTTGATGTAGAAGCCCTCCATGGTCGATTCCCCCTCCGACGGAGCACCGGCGAAGGCTCCAAGATGGGATCTCGCGGATACAGAAGGTTGCGGTGGTGGAAATTGTTTTTCGTTGGCTCTCTGGATATTTTCGGGGTACGTGGGTATATATAGGAGGAAGAAGTACGTTGGTGGAAGCCCGAGGGGCCCACGAGACAGGGGGCGCGCCCTATAGGGGTGGGCGCGCCCTCCACCCTCGTGGCCGCCTCAGCTGCTTCTTGGCTTGCACTCCAAGTCCTATGGATCACGTTTGTTCCAAAAATCACGCTCCCGAAGGTTTCATTCCATTTGGACTCCGTTTGATATTCCTTTTCTTCGAAATACTGAAATAGGCAAAAAAAACAGCAATACGGGTTGGGCCTCCGGTTAGTAGGTTAGCCTCAAAAATGATATAAACGTGTAAAATAAAGCCCATAGACATCCAAAACAGGTAATATAACAACATGGAACAATCAAAAATTATAGATACGTTGGAGACGTATCAAGCATCTCCAAGCTTAATTCCTACTCGTCCTCGAGTAGGTAAATGATAAAAACAGAATTTTTGATGTGGAATGCTACCTAGCATAATTCTCAATGTAATTTTCTTTATTGTGGCATGAATGTTGAGATCCAAATGATTCAAAATAAAAGTTCATATTGACATAAGAAATAGTAATACTTCAAGCATACTAATAAAAGCAATCATGTCTTATTAAAATAACATGGCTAAAGAAAGTTCATCCCTACAAAATCATATAGTTAGGTTATGCTTCATTTTCGTCACACAAAAATGTTCCCAAATTCTACACCCCCATGACAAGCCAAGCAATTGTTTCGTACTTAAATAATCTCAAACTTTTTCAACTTTCACGCAATACATGAGCGTGAGCCATGGATATAGCACTATGTGTGGAATAGAATATGATAATGGGGATTGTGTGGAGAAGACAAAAAAAAGAGAAAGTCTCACATTGACGAGGATAATTAACGGGCTATGGAGATGCCCATCAATTGATGTCAACATGAAGAGTAGGGATTGCCATGCAACGGATGCACTAGAGCTATAAATGTATGAAAGCTCAACAAAAGAAAAACTAGTGGGTGTGCATCCAACTTGATTGCTCACGAAGACCTAGGGCATTTTGAGGAAGCCCATCGTAGGAATATACAAGCCAAGTTCTATAATGAAAAATTCCCAGTAGTATATGAAAGTGACAACATATGAGACTCTCTATATGAAGAACATGGTGCTACTTTGAAGCACAAGTGTGGAAAAAGAGATAGTAACATTGCCCCCCTTTTTATTTATTTTCTTTCTTTTTTCTTTTTTTTTCTTCTTTTTTTTATTTTTTTTCTTTTGGCCTTTATCTTTTTTTGGCCTTTCCTTTTTTTTCTTTGGCCTTTTTTTTGGCCTTTCCTTTTTTTCTGGGGACAATGCTCTAATAATGATCCTCACACTTTTATTGATTTACAACTCATGAATTACAACTCGAAACTAAAACAAGATATGACTATATGAATGCCTCCGGCGGTGTACCGGGATGGGCAATGAATCAAGAGTGACATGTATGAAAAACTATGCAAAGTGGCCTTGCCACAAATACGATGTCAACTACATGATCATGTAATGGCAATATGACAAAAGTAATGCGTGTCATGATGATAAACGGAAAGGTGGAAAGTTGCATGGCAATATATCTCGGAATGGCTATGGAAATGCCATAATAGGTAGGTATGGTGGCTGTTTTGAGGAAGATATAAGGAGGTTTATGTGTGATAGAGCGTATCATATCACGGGGCTTGGATGTACCGGCGAAGTTTGCACCAACTCTCAAGGTGAGAAAGGGCAATGCACGGTACCGAAGAGGCTAGCAATGATGGAAAGGTAAAAGTGCGTATAATCCATGGACTCAACATTAGTCAAAAGAACTCATATACTTATTGCAAAAATTTAGAAGTCATCAAAAACCAAGCACTACGCGCATGCTCCTAGAGGGATAGATTGGTAGGAAAAGACCATCGCTCGTCCCCGACCGCCACTCATAAGGATGCACAATCCAAGGACACTTCATGTTTCAAATTTGTTACACAACTTTAACCATACGTGCATGCTACAGGACTTGCTAACTTCAACACAAGTATTCTTTAAATTCATAATCACCCAACTAGCATGACTTTAATATCACTACCTCCATATCTCAAAACAATTATCAAGTATCAAATTGATCATAGCATCCAATTCACTTCCTATGATAGTTTTTATTATACCCAACTTGGATGCCTACCATTCTAGGACCAATTTTATAACCATAGTAAATACCATGCTGTTCTAAGATACTCTCAAAATAATATATGTGAAGCATGAGAGACTAGCAAGTTCTACAAAATTAAGCCACTGCCGTGCTCTAAAAGATATAAGTGAAGCACTAGAGCAAAAACTATCTAGCTCAAAAGATATAAGTGAAGCACATAGAGTATTCTAATAAATTTCAATCAAGTGGGCTTCTCCCAAAAGGTGTGTACAGCAAGGATGATTGTGGTAAACTAAAAATCAAATACTCATATCATACACGACGCTCCAAGCAAAACACATATCATGTGGCGAATAAAAATATAGCTCCAAGTAAAGTTACCAATGAACGAAGACGAAAGAGGGGATGCCTTCCGGGGGCATCCCCAAGCTTAGGCTTTTGGCTACTCTTGAATATCTTAGGGTTCCATGGGCGTCCCCAAGCTTAGGCTTTTTCCACTCCTTATTCCATAGTCCATCAAATCTTTACCCAAAACTTGAAAACTTCACAACACAAATCTCAACAGGAAATCTCATAAGCTCCGTTAGTGAAAGAAAGCAAAACCACCACATAAGGTACTGTAATGAACTCATTCTTTATTTATATTGGTGTTAAGCCTACTGTATTCCAAGTTCTCTATGGTTCATACCCTTACATACTAGCCATAGATGCATCAAAATAAGCAAACAACACACGAAAGGCAGAATCTGTCAAAAACAGAATAGTCCGTAGCAATCTGTAACTAACACAAACTTCTGGAACTCTAAAAATCCTACCAAAATAGTAAGTCCTGGAAAATTTGTCGATTGATCTACATCAAAAAGAATCAATGCCAAATCACGTCTCTGTGATTTATTGAAGTTTTTCTCGTGAACGCAAAGTTTCTGTTTTTCAGCAGAATCAAATTAACTATATCATAGGTTATCCTATAGGTTCTACTTGGCACAAACACTAATTAAAACATGAAAACACATCTAAACAGAAGGTAGATGCAAAATTTATTACTAAACAGGAACAAAAACAAAGAACACAAAGAAAATTGGGTTGCCTCCCAACTAGCGCTGTCGTTTAACGCCCCTAGCTAGGCATAAAAGCGAAGATAGATCTAAGTAGTGCCATCTTTGACACTCGATTCATAAGTAGCTCGCATGATAGATTCATAAGGTAATTTAATTTTCTTTTTGGAAAGTGCTCCATGCCCTTCCTTAATGGGAATTGGAATCTAATATTCCATTCCTTCATATCAATAATTGCATCAATCGTTATAAGGAAAGGTCTACCAAGTATAATAGGGCAAGAAAGATTGCAATCTATATCAAGAATGATAAAATCTACGGGCACCAAATTTCTATTTGCAAAAATGAGAACATCATTGATCCTTCCCATTGGCTTCTTAATGGTGGAATCTGCAAGGTGCAAATTTAAAGAGCAATCATCAAGATCATGGAAACCTAGAATATCACATAAAGTTCTCGGAATCGTGGAAACACTAGCACCCAAATCACACAAAGCAAAACACTCATGATCTTTATAATCTTTATAGTAGGTTCCCACTCATCATTAAGTTTTCTAGGTATAGAAACTTCCAAATTAAGTTTTTCATCATAAGATTGCATCAAGGCTTCAACGATATGTTTGGTAAAAGCTTTATTTTGACTATAAGCATGAGGAGAATTCACAACGGATTGTAACAAGGAAATACAACTTTCTAAAGAACAATTATCATAATCAAATTCCTTGAAATCCGAGATAGTGGGTTCCATGCTATTTAGAGTCATGACCTCTCCAATCCCACTTTAACCAAATTTAGCATCAAGATCTAAAAACTCCGAATTATTGGGACGCCTTCTAACTAAAGTTGACTCATCTCTAGTCCCATTATTATTAAGATTCATATTGCAAAACAAAGATCTAATAGGGGACACATCAATAACTTTAAGATCTTCATTATTATTTTCATCTAATTTTTCTGGTTTGGCAGCCATCTTATTGACTAAGGTAGCTTGCTTATCAGAAATTTGGGCTATAGAATTTTCAAGCCGGGTAATTTGAGAGTTCAAACCATAAAATTATTTAGACATATCATCAAGCTCCTTGTTCATAACCCCCCAAAAACCTTTGAGCCTGGGTGGCGGTCCATAGGAAAATCACACGGTAACCCCGGGATTTCCAAAAATAAACAGACAATCACCGGTATCCCCAGGTGCCTCAATCCACCCAGAAGTGTATTAAAGTTGCCACCTTAGATTGAACCATTAATTAACAATCTCACATCTATCATGGAATACACTCAAACCCAAACCATGTCTACAAGCATAGCATTGCGGTATAAGCATAACGTAGAAGTAACTCCCAAGGGTTTGATAATAAACAGGGCAATAGGTTCTACCTCATCAACTACTTCCCAAAACCCACATGTTAAAGACATCCTAATCATGCAATGTTTGAGGGTGGAAACTAATGTATAAAAACTGGGTATGAAAAGAGTATGATCAATGTGTTACTTGCCTTGCTGACGATCCGCGAAACCTAGAGACTCGTAGTAACACGCTTCGCACTCCGGGAATTCTATCGCAAACAAACAATAACATACATAAGCAACTAGCAAAGATGCACGGGCAAAACTTCAACTGAAAGCAAAGAACCAGCAAGTTCAACTTAAGAACTCTGGTTAGCAAAAAGAATCGAATCAAACGGAGCAACGAAACTCAAACGGCAAAAGAAACAAAATCCGTTTACTAATCTGGACTAAGGTCAAATTTTTAAGTACCAAAACTTAGTTTAAGTTGGTTAAGCAGAAAGAGGGTTTCGAGATGAAACTCCAGGCTTTTGAATCACCCGATTCCGACTAACAGCGAAAAGATAAACAGAAACTAAGATTGGATTGGAAATCGCGATCAGAAAAATCGCGGAATAAATCCGACAAAAGAAAAAGTGACGAACAGATTAACGAACGAGCGTTCGTTATCTGAAACAAAACGAAGAACATGTTCATTAAAACGAACAGACGAGCGAACGCTCGCTAAATAAATAAACCGGAGAATAAAACCGACCTATATTAAAAAAACGGAACTAGGGTTTTTCAAAAAAACGAAGTGGTTTTTTTTTTAAAACGGCGACTCGGGCGGTACCTCCGGCGAGGTCCTCCGGCGGGGCGGGGCGGCTCCAGCGGGGCTA
>NC_041387.1:34132910-34141125 GCF_002162155.2 Triticum dicoccoides | reverse complement strand
CGGTGGTGGTGGTGGTTAGCGGCGGGGCGGGCGGTATTTAAGGAGGGGAGGGGGCGGCGGTGGCTTGGGGAAGGGGGCGCCCGGGGAGGAGTCCGGCTCGGGCTCCCCTCGGCGTCCGTGCGGCGCATGGCGGCACGCGTGGGGAAGGCGGCGGCGAGGCGGGCTGGCCTGGCTGGGCCTTGGGCCTGGTCGGGCGCGGGCGCAAGTTTTTTTTTTAAATAAATTTCGCCGGAACTTAGAAAAAACCTAAATAAATAAAAAAAAATCTAAAAATACCAAAATAAATTTTCACCGTCTAAATGAAATATTTAGGACAAGGTGAACATTTTCTTGGCCCTAAATGCAATTTTGGAAAGCGTGCAAATTTTTCTAATGCAAATAAAATCCGAATAAAATCAACTAAGACCAAATAAATGATTTTAACATTTTCCCTCCAATATTTCAATTATTTTGGAGAAGTCATATTATCTCCTCTCATTTATTTTTGGTACGAAATATTTTTCAGAGAAAGAATAATTAAAATAAAAAATCCTCGTTTCATTATTTGGTACGAATATCCAAATATGAGACCAAGAAATCCCCAACTCTCTCCGAGGGTCCTTGAGTCGCTTAGGATTTTGAGGATTGCAAAACGGAAAAGAATTAAAATATGATATGCATGAATGACCTATGTATAACATTCCAAATTAAGAATTTGGGATGTTACAAACCTACCCCCCTTAAGATTAATCTCACCCTCGAGATTCGGGTTGGTTAGAAAATAGGTGCGGGTGGTCCTTGCGAAGATCATCCTCTCTTTCCCAGGTGGCTTCATCCTCCGTATGGTGGCTCCACTGAACTTTACAGAACTTGATGACCTTACTGCGAGTTACTCGGCTGGCAAACTCAAGAATCTTCACTGGCTTCTCCTCATAGGTCAAATCATTGTCTAGCTGAATTGTCTCCAAGGGTACGGTATCTCTTAATGGTATATCAGCCATCTCCGCATGGCATTTCTTCAGTTGTGAGACGTGGAACACTTCGTGAACTCCAGATAGTCCTTCGGGTAATTCGAACTTGTAGGCAACTTCTCCCATCCGTTCCAAAACGCGATACGGTCCTACAAATCTCGGGGCTAATTTACCCTTAACTCCAAAACGTTTCACACCTCGCAAGGGTGATACTCGCAGATATGCTCTATCTCCAATTTCATAAGTTACCTCCTTGCGTTTCGAGTCTGCGTAGCTTTTCTGCCTCGACTGAGCTACCTTCAGTCTATCGCGAATCAATTTAACTTTCTCCTCAGACTCCTTGATCAAGTCTGGTCCAAACAACTGACGGTCTCCTACCTCATCCCACATTAACGGGGTCCTGCATCTGCGTCCATACAAAGCTTCGAACGGTGCCATCTTCAAACTGGCTTGGTAGCTGTTGTTGTATGAAAATTCTGCGTAAGGCAAATTGTCATCCCAACTAGATCCATAATCTAGCGCGCACGCTCTTAACATATCTTCCAGTATCTGGTTAACTCTCTTAGTCTGACCATCAGTCTGTGGGTGGAAGGCTGTACTGAACTCCAATCTTGTACCCAAGGTCTGGTGTAACTGATGCCAAAACTTTCAAGTGAACCGAGTCCCTCTATCTGATACGATGCTCCTCGGAACTCCATGCAAACATACAATTCTGGTCATATATATCTTGGCCAACTTAGCACTTGTATAGGTAGTTTTCACCGGAATAAAGTGAGCCACTTTAGTCAAACGATCCACTACTACCCATATTGAGTCATATCCTGCCTTGGTCCTCCGGTGATAAAGTCCATACCAAGTTTATCCCACTTCCATTCGGGTATCGACATTGGCTGTAACAGTCCGGCTGGTTTCTGATGCTCTGCCTTCACTCTCTGACATACATCACACACGGCTACGTACTCGGCAATATCCTTTTTCATACCAGTCCACCAAAAACGTTCCTTCAAATCCAAATACATCTTGGTGTTTCCGGGGTGTATCGAGTATGGTGAGTCATGTGCCTCCTGAAGTATTAACTTCCTGATCTCAGCGTTATTGGGTACATAAACCTGGTCCTCAAACCACAAGGTATCGTGCTCATCTTCGCGAAAACCTTTGGCCTTTCCTTCGCTCATCTTCTCCTTTATTTCGGCAATCTCTGGGTCTTCCTTCTGAGCTTCTCGAATTTTGTTCAACAAAGTCGACTGAACCTCCAATGTTGCCACAAAACCTCTTGGAACAATCTCCAATCGAAGTTCCATGATATCCTTAGCTAACTCCTTTGGCAAACCCTTGCTCTCAAGCATATTGGCATAACTCTTCCAGCTCAAAGCGTCTGCTACAACATTAGCTTTTCCCGGGTGATAGTGTAGCTTCATGTCATAATCCTTTATAAGTTCCAACCATCTCCTTTGTCTAAGGTTCAGCTCCTTTTGCGTGAAAATGTACTTCAAACTTTTATGATCCGTGTACACATCACAATGATTTCCAATAAGATAATGTCTCCAAGTCTTCAATGCATGCACTACGGCTGCTAGTTCCAAATCATGCGTGGCATAGTTCAACTCATGGGGCTTCAGTTGTCGTGAGGCATATGAAACAACTTTACCATCCTGCATAAGCACACATCCCAGTCCCAAACGAGAGGCGTCGCAATACACTTGAAACTCCTTATGAATATCTGGCAATGTTAACACTGGGGCTGTAGTCAAGCGTTTCTTCAACTCCTGGAAACTTGCCTCGCAATCCTCTGTCCATATAAACTTATTATCCTTCTTCAATAGTTCAGTCATTGGTTTTGCCAGCTTGGAAAAATTCTCAATGAATCTCCGATAATATCCTGCAAGTCCAAGGAAACTGCGGATCTCGCCAACTGAAGTGGGTGCCAACCATTCAGTGACTGACTGAACCTTGCTGGGGTCCACTACTATACCTTCTCCTGATATAACATGCCCAAGAAATCCAACCTCCTTCAACCAAAATTCACACTTGCTGAATTTGACGTATAACTGGTGTTCTCTGAGTTTCTCGAGAACTAACCGCAAATGCTCCTTGTGCTCATCTTCATTTTTCGAGTATACCATGATATCATCGATAAACACTACTACAAACTTGTCCACATACTCCATGAACACTTTGTTCATCATACTCATAAAATAGGCAGGGGCGTTTGTCAGTCCAAACGACATGACCGTATACTCATATAATCCATACCGCGTAGTGAATGCTGTCTTTGGTATATCCTTCTCCCGGATCTTTAACTGATGGTATCCTGATCACAGATCAATCTTCGAAAACACCTTAGCTCCTTGCAGCTGATCAAACAGGTCATTGATCAATGGTAATGGATATTTGTTCTTAATCGTTACTTCATTCAAGGCTCGATAATCCACAACCATCCTTAGGGATTTATCCTTCTTTTCGACCAGGAGTACTGGGGCTCCCCAAGGTGATGAACTCCTCCGAATATAACCTTTCTCCAACAACTCCTTGATCTATTTCTTAATTTCCTCCAGATCATTTGCGGGCATCCAATAGGGTCTCTTGGATATAGGCCTTGTACCTGGCAACAATTCTATCAAAAACTCAATGTCGCGATCCGGTGGCATCCCTGGTAACTCTTCTGGAAAAACATCCGGGTAATCCTTTACTACAGGCACTTCCTCCTGCACAACTCCCGTGAGGGTATTCACTTGGGTCCTCCTAGGCACATGCCTAGATACGTACTTAATCCTTTTACCCTCCGGGGTGGTGAGATGAATTGACTTGCTAGCACAGTCAATATTTCCTCCATACCTTGACATCCAGTCCATACCTAATATCACATCCAATCCTTGTGACTCCAAGATAATTAGGTCGGACGGAAAAACATGTGTCCCAATGGTTAAAGGTATCTGGTTGCACCACCGGCTAGCCATATACTCAGCTCCAGGCAAGCTTACTAAAAGAGGGGTCCTTAGAGTTTGGGTTGGTAGCTTAAACTTGTCCACAAATCCCCTTGATATGTATGAATGCGAGGCACCAGTATCGAAAAGAATAAGAGCGGTAAATGACTTAACCAAAAACTTACCTATCACCGCGTCTGGCTGATCTTCAACCTCCTCCACGTTAACGTGGTTCACCTATCCTTTGTTGAATGGATTAGGCTTCTTTCCGGCACTCCCGTTTCCATTCCCATTCCTTCCTTCAGGGCAATCATTCGCATAATGCCCAGTCTTTTCGCACTTATAACAAGTAACTTGACTCAGGTCTCTCTTGGAGGGTGTGGCTGGATTGGAGCGATTCTGATTATTGTTAGCTCCGTTCCCATTCCCATTCTTACCACTGTTGTGATTATGCGTTCCTCCTCCAGTGTGGTTGTGACCTCCATGATTATGAACAAGCCCTCCCGCATTCGGGGTTAAGCGAGGCTTATGCTGAGCTCCTGAGTTATACTTCCGCTGACCATACTTCCTCTTACGGCTCTCAATCTGCTGTTGCTTCCCTTCGATCATAAGGGCCTTATCTACCAACTCCTGGTAGTTGTTGAAAGTTGCCACCATCAACTGCATACTCATCTCATCATTCAACCCTTCCATAAACTTCTCCTACTTCGCGGCATCCGTGGCCACATCATCAGGGGCATAGCGCGATAGTTTGCTAAAATCATCCACGTACTGACCTACAATACGGTTCCCCTGACGTAAATTGCGGAACTCCTGCTTCTTCATCTGCATAGCTCCAGTGGAAACATGGGCAGTACGAAAAGCCTGCTGAAACTGTGCCCATGTGACTGTGTCGATAGGATAGGTGGCTGTGAAATTCTCCCACCATGCTGCTGTTGGTCCATCCAATTGGTGTGCGGCAAAACGCACCTTCTCCGCATCTGTGCATCCAGCGGTGGTCAACTCCCTTCCGATACGGCATAGCCAATCATCAGCAACTATTGGCTCGGTGCTACTGGAAAACACCGGCGGTTGTAACCTTAGAAAGCGGGCTAGGTTGTCTACTGGTGGAGGGTTGTTGTTGTTATTGTTGTTGCCCTGGTTCTGAACTAGCAATTGCATCAAAGTATTCTGCTGCTGGATCAACTGGGTGAGCTCCGGCGGGAAAGCAAAACCGGTGTCACGTCTCAGAGGCATCTGAGGGGTTTTTAGAGGGAAGAGATTAGAATAGAAGAAAGGTCTAGTGAGAAAGCACTACCCATATGCACATGAGACAAACACAATCATAACACTCAATCAATCAAGCAAGGGCTTACAACGATCTAGAACTATCGCAAAAGTGCTCTATTACATGGGGAAAATACTACTAGTATATGGTGGTCATCTAGAAATTTTGATCGGTGGAAGATTCCATGATGTCAGCTCCAGCTTCATCTTCATAATCATCATCACTAGGGTCCGAATCGGTGTCATCGATGATGATGTAGTTGTCCGGGCAAGTGGGGTCGTCATCTTCGTCTTCTGGTGCTGGTTGTCCCATGAATACTCCGATCTTCTTAACCAGGTCGTCGTTCTTCTCCAGTAGCGTCTTGATTTCCTCCTCATATCCGTCGCAGGTGAACTTGAGTTCTTCCTCCAGCTCGATGATCCTAGTCTTTGCCTTCTTCAACTCCATCATGTCTGCGCACATCTGGTTCTCCTGTCGTCGAATGTGCTGGTTTTGCTCCTGGATAAAAGCTGCAATGGATCTATCCTTCTTGGTGCTGATCATCTCCCATTGCTCGTCTCGGCGCCCACATATTTGATAGATGGTGTCCTTGAGTTCCTTATTGTAGACTTCTCCAATGCATCCCATGGTAATGTGGGCTGCCATGCTCTTGCCTAGGCTCCAGGTTGGTGCATCGAAAGAAAATTCTATGGGTTTAGAAGTTGGCGAAAATGTCCTTCCTAGTACTTGTACTTGAATCATCCAGCGCTCCTCTTCTGGTAGGGTGGCGTTGTACGTCCTGGTGAAACTGGGTATTCCAATGTTCAGGTATCTAGTAACTTCCTTCAAGTGGCGTCCAAAAGGTGTATCCTCGTCTGGTTGCGCAAACTTGTTCTTCATCTCCGGCATCCTAAAGAGTGGAAAAGAGAAGAGGAATCAGAAATGAGTAGAGAAGAGTTACCTATGGTTTGTCTTACTGGTCGTGTCATACACTCAGCGTGTGCTCTGATACCATCTTGTAACGACCCGACCTCAGACGGTCAAGTCTCTGTGCATCAGTGTCATCCCTGGATCAGTAATGCTGACACGCACAGTACTCGAAGGATTTATAACAGAGTAGCAATCACACACTTATTACATCGAATGTCTCAAAAGAGAACTTATCACAATAATATGGCTTAAGGCCATCTAATACGAAAACAGCGGAAGGCTTGGAAGATAAAGTGAGTCCATCAACTCCAACGGCATAGCTGAGCTGCACGGCAGCGACCTAACGAACCTTACTCCTCGTCTGAAAAGTCTACAACATAATACGTTGCAGCCCGAGAACGGGTCAGCACATGGAATATGCTGGCAACATAACAAAGTAGAATGAAAATAGAATAATGCTAACACTACATGCATATTTGGCTGGTGGAAAGCTCTACGGTTATAGTTTTGCATAAAGCCAATTTTTCCCTACTACAAAGGAATAAATTTTATTTAACTATCATGGTAGTTGAACAACATTGAGAAGGTAACCCCAACTCAATCCCAATTAAAAGTGATTAACAACCCAACAATATTAATTAGGGGTGATGAGATACATAAGATACTTCAAATACTAGACACTAAGAATTGTCCATAACCGGGGACACGGCTAACCATGATTAGATTGTACACTCTGCAGAGGTTTGCGCACTTTTCCCCACAAGACTCGATCGCCTCCATTGATTTCTCGCACTGCATGGTGTTTGAGAAACGGATGACCGAGACATAGTCTTTCAGAAACATTAACTCTCTACACCGGGTAGACCATACCAAACCTACAAAACCCACTACCTGCTGATCTACCTGTTCAAGAGCTTCACGTAACTTACTCAGCTATGCTAGAGCCCATAATAGCTTGTGGCTGCACACGGAAGTTACTAGCATGAATCATCTTATGATCCCTTTGAGCCTGGGTGGCGGTCCATAGGAAAATCACACGGTAACCCCGGGATTTCCAAAAATAAACAGGCAATCACTGGTATCCCCAGGTGCCTCAATCCACCCAGAAGTGTATTAAAGTTGCCTCCTTAGATTGAACCATTAATTAACAATCTCACATCTGTCATGGAATACACTCAAACCCTAACCATGTCTACAAGCATAGCATTGCGGTATAAGCATAACGTAGAAGTAACTCCCAAGGGTTTGATAATAAACAGGGAAATAGGTTCTACCTCATCAACTACTTCCCAAAACCCACATGTTAAAGACATCCTAATCATGCAATATTTGAGGGTGTAAACTAATGCATAAAACTAGGTATGAAAAGAGTATGATCAATGTGTTACTTGCCTTACTGACGATCCGTGAAACCTAGAGACTCGTAGTAACACGCTTCGCACTCCAGGAATTCTATCGCAAACAAACAATAACATACATAAGCAACTAGCAAAGATGCACGAGCAAAACTTCAACTGAAAGCAAAGAACCAGCAAGTTCAACTTAAGAACTCTGGTTAGCAAAAAGAATCGAATCAAACGGAGCAACGAAACTCAAACGGCAAAAGAAACAAAATCCATTTACTAATCTGGACTAAGGTCAAATTTTTATAGTACCAAAACTTAGTTTAAGTTGGTTAAGCAGAAAGAGGGTTTCGAGACGAAACTCCAGGCTTTTGAATCACCTGATTCCGACTAACGAGCGAAAAGATAAACAGAAACTAAGATTGGATCGGAAATCGCGATCAGAAAAATCACAGAATAAATCCGACAAAAGAAAAAGCGACGAACAGATTAACAAACGAGCGTTCGTTATCTGAAACTAAACGAGGAAGACGTTCGTTAAAACGAACGGACGAGCGAACGCTCGCTAAATAAATAAACCAGAGAATAAAACCGATCTATATAAAAAACGAAACTAGGGTTTTTCAAAAATAACGAAGTGGTTTTTTCTTCTTTTTTTTTAAAAAAAAACGGCGACTCGGGCGGTACCTCCGGCGAGGTCCTCCGGAGGGGCGGGGTGGCGCAGGAGGCGGCGGCGGCGGCTAAAGGCGGCGGCGGCGGCTAAAGGCGGCGGCGGCGACTCGGGCAGGGCGCGGGCGGCGGCGGCTTGGCTCGGCTCGGGGC
>NC_041387.1:34110993-34132764 GCF_002162155.2 Triticum dicoccoides | reverse complement strand
GGGGCGCGGCGGGAGGCGGTGGTGGTGGTGGTGGTTGGCGGCATGGTGGGTGGTATTTAAGGAGGGGAGGGGGCGGCGGTAGCTTGGGGAAGGGGGCACCCGGGGAGGAGTCCGGCTCGGGCTCTCCTCGGCGTCCGTGCAGTGCACGGCGGCACGCGCGGGGAAGGCGGCGGTGAGGCGGGCCGGCCTGGCTGGGCCTTGGGCCTGGTCGGGCGCGGGCCCAATTTTTTTTTAAAAAATAAATTCCGCCGGAACTTAGAAAAGTCCTAAAAAAATAAATAAAAATCTAAAAATACCAAAATAAATTTTCACCGTCTAAATGAAATATTTAGGACGAGGTGAACATTTTCTTGGCCCTAAACGCAATTTTGGAAAGTGTGCATATTTTTCTAGTGCAAATAAAATCTGAATAAAATAACCTAATATCAAATAAATGATTTTAACATTTTTCCTCCAATACTTCAATTATTTTGGAGAAGTCATATTATCTCCTCTCATTTATTTTTGGTACGAGATATTTTTCGGAGAAAGAATAATTAAAATCAAAAATCCTTGTTTCATTATTTGGTACGAAAATCCAAATATGAGACCGAGAAATCCCCAACTCTCTCCGAGGGTCCTTGAGTCGCTTAGGATTTCGAGGATTGCAAAACGGAAAAGAATTAAAATATGATATGCATGAATGACCTATGTATAACATTCCAAATTAAGAATTTGGGATGTTACAAGTTTGTAATGGGTACTTGGTATGTCTTGACTTGAGCGAAGACCTCCCCGGCAACGGCGCCAGAAATCCTTCCAGCTACTTCTTGAGCTTGCGTTGGTTTTCCTTGAAGAGGAAAGGGTGATGCAGCAATAGTAGCATAAGTATTTCCCTCAGTTTTTGAGAACCAAGGTATCAATCCAGTAGGAGGCTCCTCAAAAGTCCCACGCACCTACACAAACAAACAAAGAACTCGCAACCAACGCAATAAAGGGGTTGTCAATCCCTTCACGGCCACTTGCGAAAGTGAGATCTGATATAGATAGTATGCTAAGATAAATATATTTTTGGTATTTTATGATATAGATTGGAAAAGTAAAGATGCAAATAAAAGTAGATTGAAAGCTTAGATGATAAGAGATAGACCCGGGGGCCATAGGTTTCACTAGTGGCTTCTCTCAAGATAGCATAAGTATTACAATGGGTGAACAAATTACTGTCGAGCAATTGATAGAAAAGCGAATAATTATGAGATTATCTAGGCATGATCTTGTATATAGGCATCACGTCCACGACAAGTGGACCGACTCCTGCCTGCATCTACTACTATTACTCCACACATCGATCGCTATCCAGCATGCATCTAGAGTATTAAGTTCATAAGAACAGAGTAACGCATTAAGAAAGATGACATGATGTAGAGGGATAAACTCATGCAATATGATATAAACCCCATCTTTTTATCCTCGATGGCAACAATACAATACGTGCGTTGCTTCCCCTGCTGTCACTGGGAAAGGACACCGCAAGATTGAACCCAAAGCTAAGCACTTCTCCCATTACAAGAAAGATCAATCTAGTAGGCCAAACCAAACTGATAATTCGAAGAGACTTGCAAAGATAACTCAATCATACATAAAAGAATTCAGAGGAGATTCAAATATTTCTCATAGATAAACTTGATCATAAACCCACAATTCATCGGATCTCGACAAACACACCACAAAAAGAGTTACATCAAATAGATCTCCACAAGAGAGGGGGATAACATAGTATTGAGATCCAAAAAGAGAGAAGAAGCCATCTAGCTAATAACTATGGACCCAAAGGTCTGTGGTAAACTACCCACAACTCATCGGAGGGGCTATGGTGTTGATGTAGAAGCCCTCCATGGTCGATTCCCCCTCTGACAGAGCGCCCGCGAAGGCTCCAAGATGGGATCTCGCGGATACAGAAGGTTACGGCGGTGGAAATTGTTTTTTGTTGGCTCTTTGGATGTTTTCGGGGTACGTGGGTATATATAGGAGGAAGAATTACATCGGTGGAAGCCCGAGGGGCCCACAAGACAGGGAGGCGCGCCCTCCACCCTTTTGGCCGCCTCGGCTGCTTCTTGGCTTGCACTCCAAGTCCTCTGGATCACGTTTGTTCCAAAAATCACGCTCCCGAAGGTTTCATTCCGTTTGGACTCCGTTTGATATTCCTTTTCTTCGAAATACTGAAATAGGCAAAAAAACAGCAATACGTGCTAGGCCTTTGGCTACTAGGTTAGTCCCAAAAATGATATAAATGTGTAAAATAAAGCCCATAAACATCCAAAATAGGTAATATAATAGCATGGAACAATCAAAAATTATAGATACATTGGAGATGTATCAACTACATGGACTTAAATAAGGCTTGTCCGACTAATCCTTTTGCTCTCCCTCGTATTGATCAAATCATTGATGCTATGGTGGGTTGTGAGCGTTTGAGTTTTTTTGATGTTTATTATGGTTATCATCAGATCAAGATAGCAGTTAAGGACAGGGAGAACACATCTTTAATCACTCCCGTTGGAGCCTTCTGCTATGTGTCTATGCCCTTTGGGCTTAAGAGTGCCTAGGCGACTTACCAGCAGTGTGTGCAGAACTGTTTCCACAGTCAGATGGGCACAATGTTCATGCTTATGTGGATGATATTGTGGTGAAATCCAGAGAGAAGGAAACTTTGATAGATGATTTGAAGGAGACCTTCGACAATCTCCGGGTCTACAAGATGATGCTTAACCCGACCAAGTGCGTTTTTGGTGTGCCATCAGGCAAGCTTTTGGGTTTTCTGGTTTCTAATAGAGGCATTGAGGCTAACCCGGAGAAGATCAAGGCCATTACCTCCCTGGCAAAGCCGGCGTGTATTAATGATGTTCAGCGTCTGGCGGGTCATATTGCTGCCTTAAGCCGGTTCATAAGCCGGTTGGGTGAGAAGGCCATACTGCTGTACTAGATGATGAAGAAAACATATGACTTTGTCTGGAGTGATGATGCTAACGACTTGTTTGAGGCTTTGAAGAGACAGCTAGCTGAGCCGCCAGTCCTTGCTGCTCATATTGACAAGGAGTCATTATTGTTATATGGGGATGCTAACGCCCGGGCTGTCAGTGTAGCTATCATGGTGGAACGAAAGGAAGCAGGCAAGGAATATACGGTTCAACGACCGGTTTACTATATCAGTGAAGTACTCATTGAGTCCAAGCAGAGGTATCCACACTGGCGGAAGCTTGTTTATGGGGTGTTCATGGCCAGCCGGAAGCTTAAGCAATATTTTCTGGGTCATCCCATTACTGTGGTCAGTTCTACTCCCTTAGGGGATATTATTCAAAACAGAGAAGCCACAGGGCGGGTAGCCAAGTGGGCTATTGAGCTTGGACCTCATGGTTTGAAATATATGCCTCGTACCGCCATCAAGTCTCAAGCACTTGTGGATTTCATCAACGACTGGACAGAACTGCAGATGCCTGAAGAGAAACCAGATAACATATATTGGACTATTCACTTTGATGGGTCCAGGCAATTGGAGGGCTCGGGGGCTGGAGTTGTCTTAGCTTCCCCTCGAGGTGACAAGTTTTGTTATGTTCTAAGGTTGATGTTTCCCTGTACTAGCAATGCAGCTGAGTATGAAGCCTTGATCCATGGACTTCAGATAGCTAAGGAGATGAACTTAAGCCGGGTGAGATGTTTTGGCGACTCAGACTTGGTTGCTCAGCAAGTCTCAGGCACATGGGATTCTAAGGATCCACTCATGGCGGGTTATCGCTGCGACGTTGACGCTATTGCTGGGCACTTCCAGGGTTATCAAGTGGAACACATTGATCGCAGGAAAATGAGGCGGCTGATGCCTTAAGCCGGTTGGGGTCTCAGCGTAAGCTGGTGCCCCCTAACACTTTCTTGGATATTCTGCATAACCCTTCTGTCAAGTTGCCTACAGAAGAAGATCTGGCTATTCCTGACCCGGAGGCACAATTGGTGGCGGCTCTTCACGCCATCCCAGATTGGACAGTACCATATTTAGCTTATATGACCCGGGGTGAATTACCTGAGGATGAAACTCTGGCCAGACAGATAACCCGGCGGTCTAAGTCAATGACAATTGCCAATGGCGAGTTGCACCATCGCAGTGTCATTGGGTCGTTTCAGCGTTGCATATCTCCTGAGGACGGCCATGAGATTCTTTGTGAGATTCATGAAGCGGATTGTGGTCATCATGCTGGTTCAAAGTCCCTTGTGGCCAAGGCTTTTCGTCATGGATTTTATTGGCTGACGGCTCATGCTGATGCAGAGGATTTGGTCAGTAAATGTGATGGTTGTCAGAAATTTTCACGGCAAGCTCATGTGCCGGCTCAAGAATTTGGAATGATTCCAATTACTTGGCCATTCGTAGTCTGGGGGCTTGATATGGTTGGGCCTTTTAATAGGTCCAAGGATAAAAAGACCCACCTTTTGGTGGCGGTTGACAAATTCACAAAGTGGGTCGAAGCAGAGCCAACCAGTAAGTGTGACGCAGCAACGGCGGTTCAATTCATTAAAATGTGATTTTTTGCTTTGACTTTCCCCACAACATCCTAACTAATAATGGCACTAATCTGTCCAAGGGTGCTATGAAAGAGTTTTGTCAACGTGAACATATTCAACTTGACGTGTCATCAGTAGCTCACCCCCAATCCAAATGGTCAAGTTGAAAGAGCCAATCAAGAAATTTTGAGAGGCATCAAGCCCCGGCTTATGGTTTCTTTGCAAAGGACGCCGGGTTGTTGGGTGGAGGAGTTACCTTCAGTGCTATGGAGTCTCAATACTACCCCAACAGATCTACGGGTTACACGCCTTTCTTCATGGTATACGGAGCAGAGGCGGTTCTCCCTAGTGACATCCGTCACGACTCACCCCGTGTGGCGACTTACGTTGAAGCTGATAATAAACAAGCACGTCAGGCTGCACTGGACCTGTTAGATGAGAAGCGTGACCTTGCGGCAGCCCGCTTGATGATTTACCAACAAAATCTGCGTCGTTACCACAGCCGCTGGGTTAAGTCCAGAACCTTTCAAGAAGGTGATTTGGTGCTCCGGCTTATCCAGGATCAAACTGATGTGCACAAGTTATCCCCACCTTGGGAAGGGCCCTTTGTGGTTAGCAAGAACTTGAACAATGGGTCATACTACCTTATCGATATTCGAGAGCACAAGGACTCACATAAGTCGGAGGAGGAGACCCGCTGGCCGTGGAATATTGCTCATCTTTGGCCATACTACACTTGAGCCACTGGCTCTTATGATGTACATATTTTAGCGATGTATATATTATGATGATTATAATAAAGCAGGGCCTCTGTTGTTTCATCTTCAAGAATAATGAGTCTTCTTCATCATAATTTCATGATCACTTGGGGGCTTGGTCGTATTCGAATCATAGCCATTAACCCTTTTGGTTCCACTTCCTGGTAGTATTCGAACCATAGCCGTTAAACATAAAAAACCACTTGGGGGCTTGGTCGTATTCGAATCATAGCCATTAACCCTTTTGGTCCGGCTTCCTAGTCGTATTCAAACCATAGTCGTTAAACATAACAAACCACTTGGGGGCTTGGTCGTATTTGAATCATAGCCATTAACCCTTTTGGTCCGGCTTCCTGGTTGTATTCGAACCATAGCCGTTAAACATAACAATCCACTTGGGGGCTTGGTCATATTCGAATCATAGCCATTAACCCTTTTGGTCCGGCTTCCTCGTCATATTCGAACAATAGCCATTAAACATCACAAACCACTTGGGGTCTTGGTCGTATTCGAATCATAGCTGCTACCTCCTGAGCACTGCGTTGGTTTTCCGTTGAAGAGGAAAGGGTGATGCAGCAAACTAGCGTAAGTATTTCCCTCAGTTTTTGAGAACCAAGGTATCAATCCAATAGGAGGCTTCACACAAGTCCCTCGTACCTACACAAACAAACAAGAACCTTGCAACCAACGCGATAAAGGGGTTGTCAATCCCTTCACGGCCACTTGCGAAAGTGAGATCTGATAGAGATAATAAGATAAGATAAATATTTTTGGTATTTTTATGATATAGATTGAAAAGATAGATCAGAAACTTATATGATGGAAAATAGACCCGGGGGCCATAGGTTTCACTAGTGGCTTCTCTCAAGATAGCATAAGTATTACGGTGGGTGAACAAATTACTGTCGAGCAATTGATAGAAAAGTGCATAGTTATGAGAATATCTAGGCATGATCATGTATATAGGCATCACATCCGTGACAAGGAGAACGAAATGATTCTGCATCTACTACTATTACTCCACACATCGACCACTATCCATCATGCATCTAGAGTATTAAGTTCATAAGAACAGAGTAATGCATTAGGCAAGATGACATGATGTAGAGGGATAAGCTCAAGCAATATGATATAAACCCCATCTTTTCATCCTCGATGGCAACAATACAATACGTGCCTTGCTGCCCCTGCTGTCACTAGAAAAGGACACCGCAAGATTGAACCCAAAGCTAAGCACTTCTCCCATTGCAAGAAAGATCAATCTAGTAGGCCAAACCAAACTGATAATCGAAGAGACTTGCAAAGATAACCAATCATACATAAAATAATTCATAGGAGATTCAAATATTTCTCATAGATAAACTTGATCATAAACCCACAATTCATCAGATCTCGACAAACACACCACAAAAAGAGTTACATCGAATAGATCTCCAAGAAGATCAAGGAGAACTTTGTATTGAGATTCAAAGAGAGAGAAGAAGCAATCTAGCTAATAACTATGGACCCAAAGGTCTATGGTAAACTACTCACAACTCATCGAGAGGCTATGGTGTTGATGTGGAAGCCCTCCGTGATCGATTCCCCCTCCGGTGGAGCACCAGAAAAGGCCCCAAGATGGGATCTGACGTGTACAGAAGGTTGCCGCGGTGGAAATAGGGTTGTGTGGTGCTCCTGGGTGTTTTTGGGGTACATAAGTACATATAGGCGAAGGAAGTCGGTCAGGGGAGCCACGAGGGGCCCACGAGGGTGGGGGTCATGCCCACCCCCCTAGGGCACACCCTGGACCCTCGTGGCCACCTCGTTTACTTCTTGACATCCACTCCAAGTCTCCCGGATTGCGTTTGTTCCAAAAAGAGCTCTCCCGAGGGTTACATTCCATTTGGACTCCGTTTGATATTCCTTTTCTTCGAAACACTGAAATAGGCAAAAAACAGCCATTTGGGCTGGGCCTCCGGTTAATAGGTTAGTCCCAAAAATGATATAAAAGTGTATAGTAAAGCCCTTTAACATTATTTGGGCTGGGCCTCCGGTTACATTGCATATTTCTCAATGTAATTTCCTTTATTTTGGCATGAATGTTCAGATCCAAATGATTCAAGATAAAAGTTCATATTAGCATAAAAATAGTAATACTTCAAGCATACTAACAAAGCAATCATGTCTTCTCAAAATAACATGGATAAAGAAAGCTTATCCCTACAAAATCATATAGTTAGGATATGTTTCATTTTCGTCACACAAAATACTCCCATCATGCACAACCCCAGTTTCAGCCAAGCAATTGGTTCTTTTTAACACGATGAACTTTTTTCAACTCTCACGCAATACATGAGCGTAAGCCATGGACATAGCACTATACGTGGAATAGGATGGTGGTTGTGGAGAAGACAAAAAGGGAGAAGATAGTCTCACATCAACTAGGCGTATCAACGGGCTATGGAGATGTCCATTAATAGATATCAATTTGACTGAGTAGGGATTGCCATGCAACGGATGCACTAGAGCTATAAATGTATGAAAGCTCAACAAAAGAAATTAAGTGGGTGTGCATCCAATTCGCTTGCTCATGAAGACCTAGGGCATTTTGAGGAAGCCCATCATTGGAATATACAAGCCAAGTTCTACAATGAAAAATTCCCACTAGTATATGAAAGTGACAACATAAGAGACTCTCTATCATGAAGATCATGGTGCTACTTTGGAGCACAAGTGTGGAAAAGGATAGTAACATTGCCCCCCACTTTTTTTGGGCCTTCCTATTTTTTATTTGGCCTTTCTCTTTTTTTTGGCCTTTCTCTCTTTTTTGGCCTTTCTTTCCAATGGACAATGCTCTAATAATGATGATCATCACACTTTTATTGATTTACAACTCAAGAATTACAACTCAATACTTAGAACAAAATATGAATCTATGTGAATGCCTCCGGTGGTGTACCGGGATATGCAATGAATCAAGAGTGACATGTATGAAAGAATTATAACGGTGGCTTTGCCACAAATACGATGTCAACTACATGATCATGCAAAAAGCAATATGACAATGATGGAGCGTGTCATAATAAACGGAACGGTGGAAAGTTGCATGGCAATATATCTTGGAATGGCTATGGAAATGCCATAATAGGTAGGTATGGTGGCTGTTTTGATGAAGGTAAATGGTGGGTGTATGATACCAGCGAAAGTTGCGCGGCACAAGAGAGGCTAGCAATGGTGGAAGGGTGAGAGTGCGTATAATCCATGGACTCACATTAGTCATAAAGAACTCATATATCTATTGCAAAAGTTTATTAGCCCTCGAAGCAAAGTAGTACTACGCATGCTCCTAGGGGAAGGGTTGGTAGGAGTTAACCATCGCGCGATCCCGACCTCCACACATAAGGAAGGCAATCAAAATAGCACCCCATGCAACAAATTTGTCACACAACGTTTACCATACATGCATTCTACGGGACTTGCCAACTTTAACACAAGTATTTCTCAATTTCATAATTACCCAACTAGCATGACTCTAACATTACCACCTTTATATCTGAAAACAATTATCAAGCATCAAATTGATCATAGTATTCAATTCACTTTCTATGATAGTTTTTATTATACCCAACTTGGATGCCCATCATATTAGGACCTATTTTATAACCATAGCAAATACCATGCTGTTCTAAAAGACTCTCAAAATAATATAAGTGAAGCATGAGAGATCAATAATTTCTACAAAATAAAACCACCGCCGTGCTCTAAAAAGATATAAGTGAAGCACTAGAGCAAAATTGCCTATCTCAAAAGATATAAATGAAGCACATAGAGTATTCTAATAAATTCTGAATCATGTGTGTCTCTCCCAAAAGGTGTGTACAACAAGGATGATTGTGGTAAACTAAAAATCAAAGAGTCATATCATACAAAATGCTCCAAGCAAAACACATATCATGTGGTGAATAAAAATATAGCTCCAAGTAAAGTTACCGATAGACGAAGATGAAAGAGGGGATGGCTTCCGGGGCATCCCCAAGCTTAGGCTTTTGGTTGTCCTTGAATTATCTTGGGGTGCCATGGGCATCCCCAAGCTTAGTCTCTTGCCACTCCTTATTCCATAGTCCATCAGATCTTTACCCAAAACTTGAAAACTTCACAACACAAAACTCAACAGGAAATCTCATGAGCTCCGTTAGTGCAAGAAAGAAAAACCACCACTTAAGGTACTGTAATGAACTCATTCTTTATTTATATTGGTGTTAAACCTACTGTATTCCAACTTCTCTATGATTCATACCCCCCTATACTAGCCATAGATTCATCAAAATAAGCAAACAACACATGAAAAACAGAATCTATCAAAAACAGAACAGTCTGTAGCAATCTGTAACTTTCGAATACTTCTAGAACCCTAAAAATCCTACCAAAATAGAAAGTCCTAGTAAATTTGTATATTGATCTATTGCAAAAATAATCAACTAAAAATAAAGTTTCTGTGATTTATTAAAATTATTCTCGTGCATGCAAAAGTTTCTGTTTTTCAGCAAGATCAAATTAACTATCACCCAAGATGATCCTATAGGTTCTACTTGGCACAAACACTAATTAAAAAATAAAACCACATCTAAACAGAATCTATATGAATTATTTATTACTAAACTGGAGCAAAAAGCAAGGAACAAAAATAAAATTGGGTTGCCTCCCAACAAGCGCTATCGTTTAACGCCCCTAGCTAGGCATAAAAGTGAGAATAGATCTAAGTATTGCCATCTTTGGTATTCAATTCATAAGTGGCTCTAATAATAGATTCATAAGATAATTTGATTTTATTTATTGGAAAGTGTTCCATGCCTTTCCTTAATGGAAATTGAAATCTAATATTTCCTTCCTTCATATCAATAATTGCACCAATCGTTCTAAGGAAAGGTCTACCAAGAATAATAGGACATGAAAGATTGCAATCTATATCAAAAACAATAAAGTCTACAGGCACATAATTCCTATTTGCAACAATAAGAACATCATTAATCCTTCCCATAGGTTTCTTAATGGTGGAATCCGCAAGGTGCAAGTTTAAAGAGCAATCATCAAAATCACGAAAACCTAGCACATCACATAAAGTTTTTGGAATCGTGGAAACACTAGCACCCAAATCACACAAATCATAGCATTTATGATCTTTAATTTTAATTTTAGTACTAGGTTCCCACTCATCATAAAGTTTTCTAGGGATAGAAACTTCCAATTCAAGTTTTTCTTCATAAGATTGCATCAAAGCATCAACGATATGTTTAGTGAAAGCTTTATTTTGACTATAAGCATGAGGAGAATTCAACACGGATCGCAACAAGGAAATAGAATCTATTAAAGAACAATTATCATAATTAAATTCCTGGAAATTCAAAATAGTGGGTTCATTACTATGTAAAGTTTTGACCTCTCCAATCCCACTTTTATCAATTTTAGCATCAAGATCTAAAAACTCAGAATCATTGGGACGCCTTTTAACTAAAGTTGACACATCTCTAGTCCCATTATTATCAAGATTCATATTGCAAAACAAAGATTTAATAGGAGACACATCAATCACTTTTAGATCTTCATCATTATTTTCATGGAAACTAGAAGAACACGCTCTTATAAAGCAATCTTTCTTAGCACACATCCTAGCGGTTCTTTCTTTGCACTCATCAATGGAAATTCTCATGGCTTTGAGAGACTCGTTGATATCATGCTTAGGTGGAATAGATCTAAGTTTCAAAGAATCAACATCAAGAGAAATTCTATCCACGTTCCTAGCCAATTTATCAATCTTAAGCAGTTTTTCTTCAAGCAAAGCATTGAAATTCTTTTGAGAATTCATAAATTTTTTAACATTAATCTAAAAATCAGAGGGCATCTTATTAAAATTTCCATAAGAGTTGTTGTAGGAATTACCATAATTATTAGAGGAATTACTAGGAAACGGCCTAGGATTAAAGTTTCTCTATAAGCATTGTTACCAAAATTATTTCTACCTGCAAAATTCACATCCATAGATTCATTATTATTATCAATCAAAGTAGACAAAGGCATATCATTAGGATCAATAGGAGCACTCTTAGTAGCAAACAAAATTTCATAAGTTCATCCATCTTTCCACTCAAAACATTAATCTCTTCTATCACATGAACTTTTTACTAGTAGATCTTTCAGTGTGCCATTGAGAATAATTAACCATAATATTATCTAGGTGTTTAGTAGCTTCTCCTGAAGTGATTTCCATAAAAGTGACTCCCGCGGCCGAATCTAAAAGATTTCTAGAAGCAAAATTCAAACCGGCATAAATTTTTTGTATGATCATCCATAAATTTAAACCATGTGTAGGGCAATTGCGAATCATTAATTTCATCCTCTACCAAGATTGGGCAACATGCTCATGATCAAGTTGCTTAAAATTCATAATATTGTTTCTAAGAGAGATGATCTTAACGGGATGAAAATACTTAGAGATAAAAGCATCTTTGCACTTATTCCATGAATCAATACTATTTTTAGGCAAATACTAAAACCAAGTTTTAGCATGATCTCTAAGAAAAAACGAAAATAGCTTCAATTTAACAATATCATTATCTATGTCTTTCTTCTTTTGCATATCACACAAATCAACAAAGTTGTTTAGATGAGTAGCGGCATCTTCACTAGGAAGGCTAGAGAATTGATCTTTCATGACAAGATTCAGCAAAGCAGCATTGATTTCACAAGATTCAACATCGGTAAGAGGAGAAATCGGAGTGATAAGTAAATCATTATTGTTGGTATTAAAAAAGTCACACAATTTAGTATTATCTTGAGCCATCGTGACAAGCATTCCAACACACAAGCACACAAGAGACAAGCGAAAAAGAGGCGAACAAAAAAGAGAGGGCGAATAAAATGGCAAGGGTGAAGTGGGGGAGAGGAAAATGAGAGGCAAATGGCAAATAACATAATGCGAGGGAGATGGGTTTGTGATGGGTACTTGGTATGTCTTGACTTGTGCGAAGACCTCCCCGGCAACAGCGCCAGAAATCCTTCTTGCTACCTCTTGAGCGTTGCGTTTGTTTTCCCTTGAAGAGGAAAGGGTGATGCAGCAAAGCAGCGTAAGTATTTCCCTTAGTTTTTGAGAACCAAGGTATCAATCCAATAGGAGGCTTCGCGCAAGTCCCTCGTACCTACAGAAATAAACAAGAACCTCACAACCAACGCGATAAAGGGGTTGTCAATCCCTTCAAGGCCACTTGCGAAAGTGAGATCTGATAGAGATAATAAGATAAGATAAATATTTTTGGTATTTTTATGATATAGATTGAAAAGTAAACATTGCAAAATAAGATAGATTGGAAACTTATATGATGGAAAATAGACGCGGGGGCCATAGGTTTCACTAGTGGCTTCTCTCAAGATAGCATAAGTATTACGGTGGGTGAACAAATTACTGTCGAGCAATTGATAGAAAAGTGCATAGTTATGAGAATATCTAGGCATGCTCATGTATATAGGCATCACGTCCGTGACAAGTAGACCGAGATGATTCTGCATCTACTACTATTACTCCACACATCGACCGCTATCCAGCATGCATCTAGAGTATTAAGTTCATAAGAACAGAGTAATGCATTAGGCAAGATGACATGATGTCGAGGGATAAACTCAAGCAATATGATATAAACCCCATCTTTTTATCCTCGATGGGAACGATACAATAAATGCCTTGCTGCCCCTGTTGTCACTGCGAAAGGACACCGCAAGATTGAACCCAAAGCTAAGCACTTCTCCCATTGCAAGAAAGATCAATCTAGTAGGCCAAACCCAACTGATTCGAAGAGACTTGCAAAGATAACCAATCATACATAAAAGAATTCAGAGGAGATTCAAATATTTCTCATAGATACACTTGATCATAAACCTACAATTCATCGGATCTCGACAAACACACCGCAAAAAGAGTTACATCGAATAGATCTCCAAGAAGATTGAGGAGAACTTTGTATCGAGATTTAAAGAGAGAGAAGAAGTCATCTAGCTAATAACTATGGACCCAAAGGTCCGTGGTAAACTTCTCACAACTCATCGATGAGGCTATGGTGTTGATGTAGAAGCCCTCCGTGATTGATTCCCTCTCCGGTGGAGCACCGGAAAAGGCCCCAAGATGGGATCTCACGGGTACAGAAGGTTGCGGCAGTGGAAATAGGGTTTTGTGGTGCTCCTGGATGTTTTCGGGGTACGTAAGTATATATAGGCGAAGGAAGTTGGTCAGGGGAGCCACGAGGGGCCCACGAGGGTGGGGGGCGTGCCCACCCCCCTAGGGCACTCCCTGGACCCTCGTGGCCGCCTCGTTTACTTCTTGACGTCCACTTTAAGTCTCCTGGATTGCGTTTGTTCCAAAAAGATCTCTCCCGAAGGTTTCATTATGTTTGGACTCCGTTTGATATTCCTTTTCTTCCAAACACTGAAATAGGCAAAAAAAACTGCAATTTGGGCTGGGTCTCCGGTTAATAGGTTTGTCCCAAAAATGATATAAAAGTGTATAGTAAAGCCCATAAACATCCAAAACAGGTAATATAATAGCATGGAACAATAAAAAATTATAGATACGTTGGAGACATATCAATAGCCATTAACCCTTTTTGGTCCGGCTTCCTGACCGTATTCGAATCATAGCCATTAACCATAATGTCACCAGGGGGCTTCCTGATCGTATTCGAATCATAGCTATCGGTACCCCTTTGATCGGCGCAATGCCAAAAATCATTTGGGGGCTTCCTGATCATATTCAAATCATAGCTATTAAACCCTTTTGGTCCGGCTTCCTACTCGTATTCGAAGCATATCCTCGGTTTTTCTCATTTGGCTTGATTTTTTGAAGATTTTTCCGGTTCTTCTTGATACTATCTTACCTTTTGGTTTAAAGTGATTCCGGCCATGTAGCCTTCAATCTCACAGCTCATATTTGAAGCATACCCGTGGTTTCTATTACCCGGCTTAGTGACAGGCGACAAGTTGCCCATACATGACGCACTTGGAAGTATTGGCTTCTAAAGCTTTGGGTGCTCACCCTTACTGCACAAGTATCGTAAACCGACAGTACGACTCAATCTCACAGGTATGATATTGTTATTATAATTATGTCTAATTTCGGGTTAAACCAGCCTTATCTATAAATGTTCTAAACATTAGTGGTTATATGTGAGGCATTATGACCCGCCTTGCGGTAAACCGCCAAGGGCTCTTGTGATCTACTTGTGTGTAGGATAAGTTAACATTCTCATCTGCACCAATCAACATTGTGATAAATCTAAAAGAATAATTATCTAGTAGCGGCTTAATAGCATTGAGCACAACATAAACGTACACGATGGCACGACAGAGCAAAGTTATTGCTACCCTATTACATGACTCAAGGAGTCAACATGATTAACTATTTTTCAGAAGGTCACAAATACGAACCGCCCAGCGGATCAATCTTCTTCACTATGATGGCCTAACGCTTTCGGATCACCCCTCTCCGCTTCTTCGTCCTGTTCTACTTCCTGGAAGGTTGGTGATGACCAGTCAATGCCATTCAAAGCTTGGAATTCAGCTTCATCATCGATAAGCTCGGACGGGTCAACTTCAGGAGAAAAGTGTGCTTATGGATTGGGGGAATTAGGTCCTTCACTTTGTAAGACGGCATCGACATCTTCTGATTTTCCAAGTCATAAGCCGGTTGATATTTGGTGAGGTCTATTTCATTGGCAATCAGACTGGCCAGGGGACGTATGTCCTTCACGCAGGTGGCAAAGTCTTTCTTATCAAAAGGGGTCCCGTCTTCTTTAAAGCTTGGATACTCGATAGATATATCGGCCGGGTCTAGCTCCGGTAACCATGCTTTTGCCCGGCTTAAAGCCATCAAAGCTCAGGCTCTTGCAGATGATCGCTTCATCTCACTAAACCTCTCAGGCAGAATGGAAAGCTTCCTCAACACATCAACCAAGAGAGTGGGGGCTTGGTTAGATGGATAAATTGTGGCCAACACTACAGGAATCAGCTACTTTGCCATCAGCCACGGCGGACGGCAAAGGCACGGATGGCGGACGGCAAAGGTCTTTGCCGTCCGCTGCGGACGGCAAAAGTGGACGGCAACGTACGGGACGGCAAAGAGCTACATTGCCGTCCGCTTCAGGCGGCTGACGGCAAAGGGTCCTTTGCCATCAGCTGCCGACGGCAAAGAATACTAACGGCAATAATTGCGCTGTTACTCCGTTAGGTGGTTAACGGCAAGCCTTTGCTGTTGGCCGCTGACGGCAAACATTGGAAGGCCTTTGCCGTCCGCCGCTGTAGGCGAAGTTTTTTTTCTCTTTGCCGTCAGCCACTGTTGGCAAACTGACCAAATAGGTCAGCCTCCCAGGAAGCATAGTTGCCTGCCATGTGGCCTCTTTGCCGTCCGCTGCTGATGGCAAAGAGACCTTTGCCGTAGGTGGCTGACGGCAAAGAGCCTGCATATTGGCTCTTTTTCTGTTTTTTTTAAATCCAACAATTTTCACAGCAAATATATATGACATATATAGATATATTTCACAGAGCTATTTAACAGCACATAAGTTTCATCGTACATACATATATAGTTCCATCCACTCATACATAGCAAGTTCCATCAAGATAGCAAAGTTGCACATACATATTACAATGCAAAGTTTCATCAAGATAGCAAGTTCCATCGTAGCAAGCTAGAAGAATACTAGAAGAGAATGAAATTAAAAACAAGCACTCCATCATAGCAAGCTAGCTTCCGAGAAGTGAATGAAATCTGCAAAATGGCAAATAAGAAAGTTAGGAAAAGGTGACTAGAAGAAGAAGACTAGAAGAAGAAGCACGCCATTGTTTGTGAGGTAACTTAGGTGAAATGGATCGTTTATGAGCTAACTTAGGTAAAATGCATCATTTTAGAGCTAATGTAGGTAAAATGGATCGTTTATGAGCTAACAAAGCTAATTATGCTATTTTTTACACAAGTAAGGTAAGTACATGTCATTATTGAGCAAACCTAGTTAACTAAGCATATTATAACTAACTTAGGTCATTTTGGAGGAAACAAAGCTAAGTATAGATCGTTTTAGAGGTAACTTAGGTAAAATGGCTGGTTTTGGAGGTCAGTAAGCTTATTAAGTCATTTTGCAGGAAAAGAAGCTACGTGTAGGTCATTAAGGTAAGCATATTGGATGAAATAAAGCTAAGTCTAGGTCTTTATGCATTTGTTAAGCAAAAAACTAGAGAAACTTACCTTGATCATGGAGGTGTGGGAGCGGGCTGGCTCAGGCCAGTAGATGGAGAAGGATCGTGTGATGCTTGTGTGGAGTAACGCTGCACCAAAGATCACTTCCAATGTTTCGTTAGCATGATGACACTCAAATGTTAAGACTAGCAAGTAACATCCATTCAAATTAAACTCACCGTGGTCTCAGGAGCAATCTCTGGATCAATGGCTATGGAGCCACGGGACCTCCCGCCACTAGATATCATCACCTGCTCTAGATTGTAGGGGATCTGGCTCGGGTTAAACTCCTCCCCTTTCCTCGCCTTCCCCTTGACTTGCTTGTAAGAGGCAGTGTGGGCCATGGCATACAGGTCGTACCCCTCTGGCACCTTATCCGTCTTATTGTAGCATGCCTGAAAGAGAGAAACAAAGTAAATTAGTAATTAAAGGGCTCAAGCTAGCATGATGAATGAATTGCATTAATAATGAAGCAAACCACATTACCCAATTCCGCCCGAACTGATATAAGCTGGAGCTACCTTGATGGTGCGACACACCTTCAATTTGGGCACGTTTGTCCTTGGCCTCAGTCGGCTCCCCTTCCATCTTTCAACACCTGCCATGACAAAGAGTAAACAAAATTAGTACAACATAAAAAAAATACCGACATGAATAATAATATGTATATCACTTAAGTGTATCATCATCAAGTACAACATAAAAAAATTGAATACCTGACACTACTAATAATCTCGATCAGTATCATCAATAAATGCATAATCATCATCATCACTATAATCAATGGCGAGCTCATAGGGTTCAGTGGCATCAACATGTGGAAGGCCACCTTTACGTAATCGGTCAAGCATTGAGAGGTCATCCGCAGCAGTAACCTCTTCTTGTTCCGGCTCTTCTTGTTCCTCCTCTGGGGTGATGTGGGATTCACTATCGCTGTCTACTTCAATGTTTTGGGGTTAAGTATACCGGTTCTTGAAATGCTTTTTGGAAAGACGTGTCTCTTGGAAGAATTCTCCTTCATATGTGTCTGGGTTAATGTGAGGTTCATAAACCTCTTCCTTTGGGGGAGATAGTCTAGCATGTGGCGGCACTTCATAAACGACATCCCAACCTTTCAGATTTGGATTTGTTTGGCAGGCCCAGGGTAGATAGAATACTTGGGTCGCCTGTTGAGCCATAATATAGACATCAGGAACATCTAAATGGGTGCTTTGGTTGATTTCAACTAGCCCTATATGTTCATGAGTCCTTCTAGTCTCCTTCGGCTGAAACCAATAACATTTGAAGACTACGACATTCGGTGGGTTTTCACCATAGAATAGAAGTTCATAAATTGCTTCAACTCTCCCATAATACTCGGTACCTCCTTCGCCGATAGCAGATACACAACAATTTGTAGACTTACGGTCGGCCATAGATAGCTCTTTTTCCATAGGTACGAAAACGATACCCGTTGATGTCGTATTTGTCAAATGAACGGACCTTATAGTCAAAACCATTAGCGACTTGTCTCAATTCAGCGTCCATAGACTCTGAATTAGCCTACAAGTTTAATATGAAAGGATTGTTGCATTACGCACAAATTAGCGAATGAAATGAAATTGTCTAATAGAATTTACCGTTTGTTTGAACCAAGAGATGAAACCGGGATAGCCACCTCCTTGCTTTGCGAGAAGCTCATACTCTTCGACGAAATCCTTTTGGATCACCGCTCCATACGAGAATAGGGCGACGTATCGACTGTATGAAATATCCAGGAATAAGAGCAGTTCAAAGGAAATAGAAGTTGCGAAACAATGTATCGAGAACTTACTCGATGTACGGCCGCACTTCTATCAGGTTGTTGAAGATTTACAACGAAATGGTCCGCCATTCTTCATTATCCAAAGATACTTGATTTGAAACACTGGCTGGTGCGAGATTGCCTTTGAACAGGCTGAGGTTGGATCCACCCTTTTTAGGCTTGTCAACATTGTACCGAGGCTTCGGATTATGCAAATGACGATTTTTGGTTTCATAGTGTGCTGTCACGAAGTTTGCCGCCTCCTCAGTGATGAATGCCTCAGCCATAGACGCTTCAATTCTACGTTTATTTTTACATTTTTCTCGAAGCGTCTTCTGCATTCTCTCAGTTGGGTAGCACCAACGATTTTGCACGGGCCCCCCCCAATCTTGCCTCGGTCGGGAGATGCAAAATCAAATGCTGCATTGGATTAAAGAAGCCCGGTGGAAAATATCTTCTTTAACTTGCAGATCAACTCTGGCGCCAACTCTTCCATTTCTTCTAGCACGCCAAGCGATAGTTCTTTCGCACAAAGAACACAGAAGAAATAGCTGAGTTCTGCCAGTATTAGCCATTCATCCTCAGGGATGAAGCCACGCAACATCACCGGCATTACCCGCTTAATCCATATGTGCCAATCATGACTCTCAAGACCAAATATCTTCAATTTATCAAGACTCGCTCCCCTCTTTAGATTCGCTGCATACCCATCGGGGAACATCAACTGCATTTTCACCCACAAGATAATTTCCCTCATAGCTGGCCTTCCAAGATTGAACCATGCCTTTGGCTTCGTCTAGTTCTGCTTTCCTTTCGGTTCTTTCATGTTTTGTAACGGCCTATCACATAGCGCCTCCAGATCGACTCTAGCCTTAGTATTATCCTTTGACTTCCCATCTATGCCAAACAATGTACCAAAAAGTGCCTCGGCAATATTCTTCTCAGTGTGCATCACGTCGATGTTGTGTGGGCAAAGGAGGTCTTTGAAGTAAGACAGATCCCATAAGCATGTTTTGTGAGTCCAGGCGTGCTCAGAATTATACCCCTTGAAGTACCCTGGACGCTCTGGATCTGGCTCGAGAGCGTTTAACTGATCCAGGGTCTGTTGGCCTGTCAACGGAGGTGGTGCAGAGTTTTTTACAACTCTACCTCTGATGAAGTTCTTCTTGTCTTTCCTGAACTTATGGCGAGGATCCAGGAACTGTCTATGCATGTCGAAGCAAGAAAACTTGCGACCGGCCTGAAGCCAATGAAACTCAAGAGCTCCCTTGCATGTGGGTCACGGGAACCTTCCATGCACACACCAGCCAACGAATAGCGCATACGCCGGCAAGTCATGCGTCGAGTACATGTACCAGACACGCATTATGAAGTTTCGTTTGCTATAGGCGTCGTATGTCTTGAACCCATTATCCCAGGCTTCTTGCAATTCGTCCTTAAGCGGCTACATGTACACATTCATATTTTTCCCCGGATAGTTGGGCCCTGGAATTATCAACGTCAGGAAAATGTTCTTTCTTTGCATAATCTGTCCGAGGGAGGGGAGATTGAGTGGAAAGACAAATACGGGCCAACAACTGTATTGGGCTACCGTCATACCAAACACACTGAACCCATCGGTGCTGATGCCGACTCGAGGATGCCTCGGATCTGCCGCTTTGTCAGCATGTAATTCATCAAACTTTTTCCACGCAACACCATCCGATGTGTGTACCATCATCAGATTACCATCTGCATCTAGTTCGGTTCTTTTGCTTGTTTTGTGCCATGTCATCTGTCTGGCCGTCTCTTCGACCATGAAAAGACGTTGAAGTCTTGGTACAATTGGCATATACCGAAGAACACTAACAGGGATTTTGGTTTGTGTCTTCTCACCCATACCGTTGTCTACCACAATATACCTGGAACACTTGCAAATGGGACAATAGTTCAAGTCCGCATAGTCAAGCCTAAATAAGGCACATCCTTTCTCACAGGCATGTATCATCTCATAGGGCATCTTCAGTGCACGGAGGATTTTGTCCGACTGGTACAAGTTTGCAGGCATTACATGGCCTTTGGGTAGAAAGCGTCCAAATACTGTCATAATTGCGTCATAGCATTCTCTGCCCAAGTTGAACTGAGCCTTCAAAGCCATTACTTGTGAGATGGCATCCAACTGACAAAGCTCAGTGTGCTCGTGGAGCGGACGTTTTGAAGACTCCAACATTTTATTGAAGGCCTTTGCATATTCCTCCATCTCCTCGTCCAAATCCCGAGCATCATCATAGTCTTGCACCATGTTTTCCATCCCGGTACCATGCTCGTCGGTGCAACGATGATCCACCTCAGCTCTGTCACGTTGGGCAGACTCACCATGAAATGTCCACACCGTATAATCGGGCAGGTGTTTACCCATTTCAGCCTCTGTCCTCTTTTCCCAATTGCCGCATCGGAAACAGGGGCACCAAGTTTTCCTCTGGCCATTTGCAAATGCGGCTTGCACAAACCCCTTGGTTTTTGTGGACCATTCAGCGGTCCATTTGTTCTGACCAGTGTGACCGGTATACATCCACGCACGATCACTCATCTTGACTTTCAGAGCTACTGGACACATAACAATTATATATATAATTCACCATGTATATATTCATCAGTTGATCTACTTTGTCAATTTTATTACGTCCATGCAACCTACACTCTAATAGGTAATGATAGGTCCTAATCCCACCCGAGTATGTGTAGATTGGGTTCATTTTCCCAAGCTATGCTCCGGATCCGACGCAAAATTTCGGCAGCACCTCCCCGCTGTTCTCCTGATACACGTCTTTGCAATAAACAGAGAGGATGTGTACCCGGAGAACAAGAGGGGAGGCACTGACGAAATTTATGCGTCGGATCCGGAGCAAAACATATGGGAAAACGAACCCAATCTACACATACTCGGGCTGTCCATGGATAGAGTTGGACAATTCGAAAGAATCAAGGTTATAAATATGCAAATGCATGCATATTTATAACTATGACGCTTTCGAACGGGAGACACATATTGGTTATGCATACTGATGATTCAAGATACATATATAGCTAGCTACCAAATTTCATGTCATTTGTGCAAATAATTAATGGGGGAGAAGGACATGTCATTTGTGCTCACCCACGAACGAAGGGGCAGAGCTCGTCAAACGCACGGCGAGGTCGTCGAACACCAAACCTCGCAGCGATGAAACAACTGCACATTTAAATCTACCCGATCAACACAATCATATATGATGGTTTTCATAACAAAATCGAAAAATATATGACCTAACTAATAATTCACAAATATATAACCCCGTCGGCCTCTGGAAGGCCAAAGAGCACCTTTTCGGGAGGTTTAGGGGGTCGGGGTGTCATGTCGGTGTCGGGGTGCTATTTCGGGATCAGGGTGTCGTGTTGGGGTCGGGGTGTCGGGGTGTGGTGTCGTGGTCTGT